>NC_042994.1:24491444-24852621 GCF_901001165.1 Salmo trutta
CGTCACAGTATCTCTGTGCATTAAAATTGCCATTGATAAAATCCATTTGTATTTGTTGTCCGTAGCTTATGCCTGCCCATACCATAACCCGACCTCCACCATAGGGCACTCTGTTCACAACATTGACAGCAGCAAACCGTTCACACATACAACGCCATACACGTGGTCTGGCTGGTTGGACAAACTGCCAGATTCTCTAAAACAATGTTGGAGGCGGCTTATGGTAGAGAAATGAACATTCAATTATCTGGCAACAGCTCTGGTGGACATACCTGCAGTCAGCATGCCAATTGCACGCTCCATCAAAACTTGATACATCTGTGGCATTGTGTTGTGTGACGAAACAGCACATTTTAGTGTGGCCTTTTATTGTCCCCGGCACAAGGTGCACCTGTGTAATGATCATGCTGTTTAATCGTTTTAAACTGTCATTATAAAACTGTTATTGTACATATTTGACTTATTTTAGCAGGGCCTTGGGAGGATCGGATAGTAACTCTTGATCCAATATATTTTGTTGTGTAAAAGTAGTTGGCCTGAGACACCCCAGTACCTTGGCTCACGTTAGCATTTTTTTTACATGGTTCAATCCATTAAAATGTCAAAGCCAATAAAAATCTATAACTGGATTTGAAATGTCACATGCTGTGGTATGGATCCACAAAACAACCAAGTTTGGCTAGGTGAATTCAGAACTTATTTTCCAGGTCACATATCTTGCTGTAAATCTATTATGGTGTCAGCAATGTGAGGACCTCATGGTTGACTAATAAGGTCAAAATAATGTGCTGGCCTGTATCAGATCTCTGTGTTCCACAGTAAAGGTATGAGGTCAATGGAGGGATAAATGTAATATTAATTTTAAAAAACTGTACAGGGATTAAAATCTTGTATCAGGGGAGCTGTTGTGTTTGTAGCAAGCTTTATATCTGGACAAACAAGTAGTCCAAATTATTACCCCCTGTTAGTAACCTTCTCCAACCATCCAAACTGGCAGTCAGAAATAAATGCAGCCTGAAGTCGTTTAGGATTGCTATATGACCCGTCATAAAGATGGTAGCAGACCGCATCGCTGAGCTGTTTGTGAAACTCAAATTTGATCCCATACAGTTGATGACAGAGTCACAAGTGTACCAAAGCAACAAATCATTTACATGCCCAATATGTCCATGTTCAGAAGTGAGTGTGTCAGAAATACATCCAGCTTCCACAGCAATATATCTCAGGTCAATTGTCATTGGTTTATTGGTAGATCTGATGCCATTTGAGCTGTGCACCAGAGGATAGGACCATATATGAAACAGACTTATAACTGATATAGCCATTAAACGGACCAGTCAAATACCTGCTTCTTTTTGGACAGCTTTATTTTTAGACTTTCAAATGTAAAAACAACAGAGATTGCAGGAAGACACAGTCTAGGATATAAAAAAAGCAAAGTCCATAACAGAGAACATAAATAAACTGGGAATCCCACAACCTCCTTTCAGCTGCAGCTGTTGGAACACAAGTGTCTCTGGGGGAGCAGGGACTCGTCCTAGCCAAGGCTTTTGGAACAGAAAAGACACGTGACAGCCCAATCCACTAGATGACCCCACCAACGATCAATGTTTAAAAGTTAAACCCTTCACATCCAGTCGCACAATTGGAAGACTGATTTAAATCATGCGGAAAATGGGAAGTGTTCCTGTCTGCCGGTGAATGAGTTGAATAGAAGGTGATGAATAGGTGTGGAATAGGTATTCTACACCTTCTATTCTACACCTTCTATTCTACACCTTCTATTCTACACCTTCTATTCAACACCTTCTATTCAACACCTTCTATTCATATTCAACATCTTCTATTCAACACCTTCTATTCAATCAATTTTATTGGTGGAGAGCCTTTATTCCAACTATGAAGCAGACATCATGTGTGTTGGAACACGGAAACAGCTTCCTTTTCTAATGACAAAATTACATGAATACCCCAAAATACCCCAACCACCAAGACACACAGGGAAATTAAGAAAACATCAGTAGCCTAAACATGGTTATAAGTGCTAAGTGAACTTGATAAATAGTGAAAAACAGCACAAAAGCAATATAGGCATTATCATGAATATAAGTGTCAATATGACGGGAGTCAATTATTTATATGTCGGATACCATGACGAATTTGTCTGTTTCCAGGCGTCGCGTTCTCATTGTTTTGTCATCAAAACGGAGGTAACGCATGATCTCTCTGAAGCGCTCATCAACAGACAGATCCCAGGCAGTCTCGTTCTCTGTGCACCTCAGCCACAGTACATTCCCTGAAGTTGGTGAAAGCTCTCGCAGTGATGACAGTTTGTGCTGATAATCGGCCCGTAGCATTGCCTTTAGCTTGATCTATTCAAACGTTGCCAGCCCTTCCTCCCATTCTGTCTTTTTTGTTGTTGCTTTTTTTGCTCTTCTAAAACGGGTTATAACTCCAGTTCTGTTGGTGATACTAAGATTCTAACAATGGCAGTGTGTCATATAGACTTATTTAGGAAACGTCAAGGACGCAGGGGGGCATGACTTAATAAATGGCAGAGTAATACAAATTATTTAATTAATGAGCAGTTCTACTGTTTTATTAAAGGGTGACTGCACTTCCTGATTTGGTCTCTTTTTCATCAATGCCCATTAAGAAATGCTAGCGGCCATAACTGAAGGCAAAGGAGTTGTTTTGGGGGTGTAGTTTGATGTGGGTGTTCTTGGCTGTGTCTTTGCCATTCAATCACAACAAACAAATGCAGTGGTGAGTACAGTGAGATAAGCTAAGTTAGCTTTGCTATGGAGAGAACAAAGTGTTGATGTTGAGGACTTGTCCCCTCCTGACTGACTCGGCATCTCAAGATGGTCAGCTAATTCAGTTCTATGTGTAGGCTAAAGCCTGCACTGACCTTGTGTTTAGTCAAGTTGATAGCAACTAGCTAGCATAGCTTGGTGATACTGTAACTGCAGTTGGCTATCCTATCTACCTGATATTTCTCTGTCAAATCAGTTATGGCAAGATAGCAAGAGCCATAATGGATGCTTCCTTATTGACTATTCCAATAAGAGGGTGAGATGGTTGACTAAAGATAGTTCCTTGGTGGACTGAAGCATGTAATAAGGACATCATAGATCATCATCATGCTTTTAAAACTTTGAAGAATAATTTGACATTTAATAGCATGATAGTCTTTCAGAGAAAGAAAGTGTTGGCTAGGAAAGTCATTAAAAACGCAAAGAAAGGTGCATGGCGGGAATTATGTTCTTCGTCAGGAAGGGAAACACAACTGGGGAATGTGTGGAAAATGTTAAAGAGGATGACGGGGAAAGACAGTAGAGATACCTGTGTTAGCTGAGGAAGATGTTATGACTGTTCCAAACAAAGAAAAAGCAGACACTCTAGGAAGAGTGATGAATGTAAAAGACATTAGGAAGAAAAGCTAAGAATGCATGAAGATGAATGCCGTAAGAAGTGTGATTCTGGAGAATCACTTGATGCTGAATTCACCATGTTTGAAATAACAAGGGCTTTGGAGGGGTGTGGTCGCACTGCTCCGGGTGAGGAGAGATTATACTACATACACAGTGTTTAAACAGAAGTTTTGGGAAAGATTTTCAGTTTTATTTAACACAATATGGAGGACAGGAGTGCTACTATCAGGATGGAAACGTGCTGTGTTGTTGCCTTTTGTGAAGCCTGGTAAAGATCCATCCAGTCCTGCTCGGTATAGTCCTAATGCTCTTTGATCAAATCTCTGTAAATGAATGGAAACGTTGATTGTAGGTAGATTGATGTATTATCTGGAACACAGGGGTCTATTAAGTCCATACCAGAGTGAATTCAGAAAAGGAAGGACTTGAGGGGGAGACAGAACCAGTGCATGCAGTAACAGGCAGGTAGCAGGTAGAGTGGGGCCAGATATGATTGGGCCAGGCATATCCAGGTGTCAGGCCAGGGTGTACTCAGTCACGGTGCATAAACAGCGCCACACGCAGGCAGAGAACGGAATGTTCTATTCTCAGCCAGGCACAATTAATTATATCTCTATTTGAGCAAAATAAGTAGTTTTGATGGGATCACAAGAAAATCCGAATAATTCAGGTAAAGAGCCCCCCTGAATGTTATATCATAAAGTCAGAACAATTAGTTTCCCTGGCTTATATGGCTTCTACTTAGAAATAATATGAATAAATTTAAAGACGACATTCACTGCTATAAAACTGTCTCAAATATACTGCTCAAAAAAATAAAGGGAACACTTAAACATCACATCCTAGATCTGAATGAATGAAATAATCTTATTAAATACTTTTTTCTTTACATAGTTGAATGTGCTGACAACAAAATCACACAAAAATAATCAATGGAAATCCAATTTATCAACCCATGGAGGTCTGGATTTGGAGTCACACTCAAAATTAAAGTGGAAAACCACACTACAGGCTGTTCCAACTTTTATGTAATGTCCTTAAAACAAGTCAAAATGAGGCTCAATAGTGTGTGTGGCCTCCATGTGCCTGTATGACCTCCCTACAACGCCTGGGCATGCTCCTGATGAGGTGGCGGATGGTCTCCTGACGGATCTCCTCCCAGACCTGGACTAAAGCATCCGCCAACTCCTGGACAGTCTGTGATGCAACGTGGCGTTGGTGGATGGAGCGAGACATGATGTCCCAGATGTGCTCAATTGGATTCAGGTCTGGGGAACGGGTGGGCCAGTCCATAGCATCAATGCCTTCCTCTTGCAAGAACTGCTGACACACTCCAGCCACATGAGGTCTAGCATTGTTTTGCATTAGGAGGAACCCAGGGCCAACCGCACCAGCATATGGTCTCACAAGGGGTCTGAGGATCTCATCTCGGTACCTAATGGCAGTCAGGCTACCTCTGGCGAGCACATGGAGGGCTGTGCGGCCCCTCAAAGAAATGCCACCCCACACCATGACTGACCCACCGCCAAACCGGCCATGCTGGAGGATGTTGCAGGCAGCAGAACGTTCTCCACGGCGTCTCCAGACTCTGTCACGTCTGTCACATGCTCAGTGTGAACCTGCTTTCATCTGTGAAGAGCACAGGGTGCCAGTGCCGAATTTGCCAATCTTGGTGATCTCTGGCAAATGTCAAACATCCTGCACGGTGTTGGGCTGTAAGCACAACCCCCACCTGTGGACGTCGGGCCCTCATACCACCCTCATGGAGTCTGTTTCTGACCGTTTGAGCAGAGACATGCACATGTGTGGCCTGCTGGAGGTCATTTTGCAGGGCTCTGGCAGAGGTTCTCCTGCTCCTCCTTGCACAAAGGTGGAGGTAGCGGTCCTGCTGCTGGGTTGTTGCCCTCCTACGGCCTCCTCCACGTCTCCTGATGACTGGCCTGTCTCCTGGTAGCGCCTCCATGCTCTGGACACTACGCTGACAGACACAGCAAACCTTCTTGCCACAGCTCGCAATGATGTGCCATCCTGGATGAGCTGCACTACCTGAGCCACTTGTGTGGGTTGTAGACTCCGTCTCATGCTACCACTAGAGTGAAAGCACCGCCAGCATTCAAAAGTGACCAAAACATCAGCCAGGAAGCATAGGAACTGAGAAGTGGTCTGTGGTCCCCACCTGCAGAACCACTCCTTTATTGGGGGTGTCTTGCTAATTGCCTATAATTTCCACCTGTTGTCTATTCCATTTGCACAACAGCATGTGAAATTTATTGTCAATCAGTGTTGCTTCCTAAATGGCCAGTTTGATTTCACAGAAGTGTGATTGACTTGGAGTTACATTGTGTTGTTTAAGTGTTCCCTTTATTTTTTTGAGCAGTGTATAATCGCATAACTAACACAGACCCACCTTTGCGTAAAAAGACGCTCCATGGTCTGTTTTGTCAATGAGCTCCATGTATTCCAAACACTTGTGGCGACCAGATGTTCCCAATAATTTAGGTAGCCTAGTAAACAATGCCCCCCTCTGGTATGTTTTATTGAGAACTGTCTGGGAATCGTTGCTGTTTCCCTGTTAACTTTTAAAATATATTGTGCTGTTTAAGTCAAAGACCGAATTAACTGCAATACACTGGTCTCAAATATATTAGCATAACTAGGCTACACAGAACCATTACGGACCCACTGTAAAATTAGAGGCTTTTTATGGTATTAAAACCCCTGTCCATGTCCAACATGGCTAGCTCTGCCCACTGGCGCGTGGCTTACGGAGCGTTCTCTGAACTGCTTTGAACACACTGACTGCGCTGTTTGGCATTTTGGTACACCAGAATTACATTAATTTCCAATTAAACGCTACGTTTGCCTTGGAACATTGCGCTGCAGAGGCAGTTGCAGTGCGTTCGGTGTGGTGCATACGTTGGATTTATCGAACGTATGCGTCAAACTGTATGGGTGAATGTTGAATTTATGTTGCATACATATCTAGATAATGCTGCGTTCTATTTTGCGCATAACACTGTCGGTGTGTTTGAAGCGTAAGTGCTCGTATCGTCGTATTCCACCGCATCACGCCGGCATTTTAAACGCACTTCCAGGTTTTCCGATCAATTCCGATTACGGAGTATGAAGTGGGATAAAAGGATACCATTACTAATACGAGATCAGCACACCGCTAGTTAATATGCAAAGGGAGCGATGAATTGTTGACATACAGTAATTATAAATCAAACCCAACCTTCATTTACCCGTTGTTACGCAGTCATTTACTAAACTCTGTTTTGGACGAGACTGACTTTATGAACAAAATGATCCTAGTTACACTTTGTAGTCAATTTTGACACTAGAGTAAATGTTTCTGACTCATTTCATGCCACATAGGCCGTTTCCCAAAGGAGAAGTTGGTTTTAAAGGGCAGTCGACCTTTAACTGCTGATTCGGTAATAGCCTTGACGTCTATAGCAGCTGTTACATCTGGGATGACTGAAGACTTGATGATAGGAGCCTCTGTTTTATAGTCCTGCAATTTATCCCACAAACAGGGCCATGTACCAACAAGTCATAATATATCAAACAGTCCTAATAACAGTCAACTTTAAAATTGCAATCATCTCAATAATGTTGTATGCGGCCACTGGCTTCTTAGGCACAGATCAGTGTTCAGTGTTAAATTCAAATCATTCTACCATCACATCTAAGCCAAATTGACAACAATTTGGATGAAACTTTGCCAATCAACTTGGATAGAGGTACACAACACACTCCGGCCTCTCACCACTGTTCCATTCAGCCACTATCGAGAACCACATACCAGATTCTTAACAGGGTCGTTAAATGTCACAACTTCAATTCATTATTTTCTCAATTCTGCTTTAAGATACGAATTTAGAAATCATATGTTGACCATTTTCATTAGAATGTTTTGTATAGTGGGCGTTTTGTTTTTGTGTTGTTACTTGTTACTGAAAAAAAAAGATACAAATGACAACTATATGTCAACAATCCTTCCTCCAAAGGACCCTTCTATGGATTACATTTTGTGAAAATCCCCAAAGTCTTGCTATGTTCTAGTTGAGGAATCACCCTAATAGCTTCTCTAATACAATAATGTGGCACACAGACTGACTTTCTAGATAACCTTCCTTCTTCCAGTAGTTAATGCTTCCTCTTTCAGAACCTGTTCATAATCCACTTCCCTCTTCCTATTTACATGTTCAACTCTAAATCTGTTCAAATCACAACATGGAAGTGACATCAGTGTGGAACCAATGTGTCTGATCATGACCCTGGGGCAGGACCTTTCTCTTTAGGTTATATAGGATCATGATTCCAGAGTCTCTTATTGGTTGCTTTGCATCAAGCAATAGTTGTGTGCCACGTCAGATTGCTATATCATATGATGTAGTTAACTGATCTGTTAATAATCATTAAATCCATGCGTTCTGAGATCTGGCATTCGTCTGCAATGTAGTTAGCATGGAGGGTGGCCATTGTGTTTAAGAACCACAGATTTCACAAAACCTGCATCTAAAGTAAGCTGATAGAGTGGGTAACTGCTCACTGCTCCAAAAACTGCCTTCTGATACCATGCATCTGGTCTGTGTTGACTGACTGTTTGGCCTTCATTCCAACCTTTCCCGCCACTGTGGATTATATTTATAGCCTTCTCATAAAAGTGTGAAGCCTCGGCTATGTGTGAAGCCTCCGCTATGCTGACAAAGCTATCGAGCATCTAACTCAATGCAATTTGAACCCTCTGGTAAATCTGGATAAGTATAACATTACCAAATACATTGAAATGCTTTTTTCCTGAATGGGAATAGACTTGTTATTGCTTGTTTAGCAGATGGGGATCTGTGAAACGCACTCCTCAATCTGCAGCGTCTCCACTTGTGTTGCTGAATAGTTACATTTGCTTTTTGGTGGCGCAACTGGGTAAGATGCTTCAGGAGGGTGGTCATATGTGAGGTAGAGTTCCTGGGTTCGAGCCACGATAATGAGCCTAATAAGGAGGAAGCGGTATTCAATAAGCAAGCAGCATGACTCCTTTACAGTTGTGCTCAGCTCAACATTGGGGTCGCTATGGAGTTAGTTTTGGGGTGTGAATGTAAGAGATGGGTATCTGTGAAACTCACTTCTCAGCCTAAAGTACTGCCGAATAGCTAGCAGTTCCTCTGTTGCTTCTTACATTCTGTAACGTCCTGACTGGCACAGTAGTAGTTCTTACATTCTGTAACGTCCTGACTGGCACAGTAGTAGTTCTTACATTCTGTAACGTCCTGACTGGCACAGTAGTAGTTCTTACATTCTGTAACGTCCTGACTGGCACAGTAGTAGTTCTTACATTCTGTAACGTCCTGACTGGCACAGTAGTAGTTCTTACATTCTGTAACGTCCTGACTGGCACAGTAGTAGTTCCTACATTCTGTAACGTCCTGACTGGCACAGTAGTAGTTCCTACATTCTGTAACGTCCTGACTGGCACATTAGTAGTTCTTACATTCTGTAACGTCCTGACTGGCACAGTAGTAGTTCTTACATTCTGTAACGTCCTGACTGGCACATTAGTAGTTCTTACATTCTGTAACGTCCTGACTGGCACAGTAGTAGTTCTTACATTCTGTAACGTCCTGACTGGCACAGTAGTAGTTCTTACATTCTGTAACGTCCTGACTGGCACATTAGTTGTAAATCCAGGCATTGTAGCCCTTTTTTTGCAGTCAATGACCAAAAGCGCTCTCTTTTCGCATCATGGGTGGAATGTGATTTATATTTTTCAGAATACATAAAAAAGATGCTTCAGGAGAACTGGCATGTGTGCTATACAAATACAATTGCTCAGAGAGAGATTTTTCTCTCAAAACGATGGGTGTCAAAATTATTGGCACCCCTACAAATTCTTATAAATACAATCAAACAAAATAAAATCTGCATTAAAATTCTACTTTTTAAAGTTAATGTCAGGAACTGTGTTGTTTGCTTCCATGGCTTCCTGTTTCTGTCGCGGTTGTCGTAGGATGAAGTGCAGCGTGATTATCGTTCCACATATTTTATTGAACTGTGAAACTATGCAATACATACAAAATAAACTGAATAAACAAAACAAAATGTGACGAAGAGTTAACATACACGTACTCAAAAACAATCTCCCACCAACCCAGGTGGGAAAAACACCTACTTAAGTATGATCTCCAATTAGAGACAATGATGACCAGCTGCCTCTAATTGGAGATCATCCCAAACAAAACCCAACATAGAAATACAAAAACTAGAACATAACATAAAAAATCTAAACTAGAAAACCCCCCCTGTCACGCCCTGACCTACTCTACCATAGAAAATAACAGCTTTCTATGGTCAGGACGTGACAGTACCCCCCCAAAGGTGCAGACTCCGAATGCACCTAAACAAACACACACAAAAAAAGGGGAGGGTTAGGGAGGGTGACTAATGTCTATGGCGGCTCTGGTGCAGTACGCAGAACCTTCTCATCCAGCGGATCCTCCAGCAGAGGAGGCGGCTCCGGTTCGGGGCGTAACCCCCGCTCCGCCCGCTGATCCCGCCGCTTTTGTGTCACCGGACCCTGGATCGTCGCCGAAGGACCCGGACCACGGATCATCACCGGAGGTTCTGGACTGCAGACCGCCGCTGGAGGTTCTGGACTGCATACCGCCGCTGGAGACTCTGGACTGCGGACCGCCGCTGGAGACTCTGGACTGCGGACCGTCGCTGGAGACTCTGGACTGCGGACCGCCGCTGGAGACTCTGGACTGCGGACCGCCGCTGGAGACTCTGGACTGCGAGCCATCACTGGAGGTTCCGGACTGTGGGCCGTCGCTGGAGGTTTCGGGCTGCGGGCCGTCGCTGGAGGTTCCGGGCTGCGGGCCTTCTCAGGAGGTTCCGGACTGTAAAACATCGCCGGAAGCTATGGACTGGGAACTGTCACCGGAAGCTCTGGACTGGGAACTGTCGCCGGAAGCTCTGGACTGGGAACTGTCGCCGGAAGCTCTGGACTGGAAATGTGCACTGGAGGCCTGATGCGTGGGGCCGGCACAGGTGGCGCCAGACTGGTAACACGCACCTCAGGGCGAGTGCGGGAAGCAGGAACAGGACACCCCGGACTGGGCAGGCGCACTGGAGGCCTGATGTGTGGGGCTGGCACAGGTGGCGCCAGACTGGTGACACGCACCTCAGGGCAAGTGCGAGGAGCAGGCACAGGGCGTACCAGGCTTGATAGACTCACTGGAGGCCGGGGTATGTGGGGCAGGCACAGGATATACTGGGCCGTGGAGGCGCACTGGAGGTCTCGAGCGTAGAGCTTGCACAACCCGTCCTGGCTGGATGCTTACTTTCACCCGGCAAACGCGGGGCCCTGGCACAGGACGCACTGGGCTGTGAATGCGCACTGGCGACACAGTGCGCAGAGCCGGCGCAGGATATCCTGGACCGAGAAGGCGAACTGGAGACCAGGAGTGCTGAGCTGGCACCACCCTTCCTGGCTGAATGCTCAACCTAGCTCGACAAATGCGGGGCGCGGGCACAGATCGCACCGGGCTGTGAATGCGCACTGGTGACACAGTGCGCATCACCGCATAACACGGTGCTTGCTTCGTCACTCGCTCCCTACGGTAAGCATGGGGAGTTGGCTCAGGTCTACACCCTGACTCTGCCAATCTCCCCGTGTGCCCCCCCAAAAAATAATTTTGAGGCTGCCTCTCGCACTTGCCTTGTGGTTGGTATAGTGCCTCGTAATATCGCCGCTCCGCTTTCGCTGCCTCAATCTCCTCTTTAGGATGGCGATACTCCCCAGCCTGCCTCCAGGGTCCTTTCCCATCCAGTATCTCCTCCCAAGTCCACTGGTCCATTCCACGCTGCTTGGTCCTTTGGTGATGGGAGATTCTGTCACGGTTGTCGTAGGATGAAGCGGACCAAAGTGCAGCGTGATTATCGTTCCACATATTTTATTGAACTGTGAAAGTATGCAATACATACAAAATAAACTGAATAAACAAAACAACAAACCGTGACGAAGAGTTAACATACACGTACTCAAAAACAATCTCCCACCAACCCAGGTGGGAAAAACACTACTTAAGTATGATCTCCAATTAGAGATAACAATGACCAGCTGCCTCTAATTGGAGATCATCCCAAACAAAACCCAACATAGAAATACAAAAACTAGAACATAACAACATAGAAAATCTAAACTAGAAAAAAAACTGTCACGCCCTGACCTACTCTACCATAGAAAATAACAGCTTTCTATGGTCTGGACGTGACAGTTTCACTAGGGTTTACAAATGAGAACACAAATGTAAAATCCATGTTTTGTCCATCACAATAGGAAAAGGCAAAGAACTCACAAACAAAAAGTGACACATGGCTGTTGACCTTCATAAATCAGGCAACAGGTATAAAATATTATCTAAAAACAAATCCAGAAGTGGCCACTATTAGTCCAACAATTAAGAAGTGTAAAACCACTGGAACAGTGATGAACTTGTGTATCGTATCCCAACGCACAGAGAGGAAGATGGTTCAGGAGGCAAAGAAAAATGCAAGGTCCAAAGTTGGAGAAAACAGAACTTGGTCGCATCTTCGGGTAACCAAGTCTCCAATTCTAAAATGAGATGGCACTTCCATACCAATAAGCTCTCTGGAAGGACTGCCAGAAAAAAAAGCTTTACAGAGAGAATCCAACAAATGTAAATGCTGTTTGGCCACGCACACCAGAAGTGGGTTTGGTGTCAAAGAAGGATGCATGAGAGAAAAGAACCTCATACCTACTGTAAAATATGGTGGTGGATATTTGTTATAGGGTTGTTTTGCTTCCACTGTTCCTTTGGCCTTTGTTAAGGTCAATGGCATCATAAACTCTACCAAGTACCAGGACTTTTTAAGTGCCGGAGTATTGAAAACAGGGATAATAATTTTCTTTGAATATATTTTTTTAAGTACCGTTTTAAAATGTAATTTTTATTAAGGGGTAGATCAGCGTTACTATTGCAGATAGATTGTAGCTTCCATCAATCCATCAAGTACTATGTACGTAACCAACCACGCACGCACACACACACACACACACACAGAGTAGAGATTTGATATAAATAGCAAGGTCCATGAGGTAGGTAGGAAAGAGTGGTATGC
This sequence comes from Salmo trutta, assembly GCF_901001165.1. Classification (NCBI taxonomy): domain Eukaryota; kingdom Metazoa; phylum Chordata; class Actinopteri; order Salmoniformes; family Salmonidae; genus Salmo; species Salmo trutta. The sequence goes on from NC_042994.1 coordinate 24,504,026, forward strand.
CACAGTTATTCAGCACACTACTATGATACACATCCCATCCCTAGGGGCCAGTGGAGGCGGGGCCAGTTATTCAGCACACTACTATGATACACATCCCATCCCTAGGGGCCAGTGGAGGAGGGGTCAGTTAATCAACACACTACTATGATACACATCCCATCCCTAGGGGCCAGTGGAGGCGGGGCCAGTTATTCAGCACACTACTATGATACACATCCCATCCCTAGGGGCCAGTGGAGGAGGGGCCAGTTAATCAACACACTACTATGATACACATCCCATCCCTAGGGGCCAGTGGAGGCGGGGCCAGTTATTCAGCACACTACTATGATACACATCCCATCCCTAGGGGCCAGTGGAGGCGGGGCCAGTTATTCAGCACACTACTATGATACACATCCCATCTCTAGGGGCCAGTTATTCAACACACTACTATGATACACATCCCATCCCTAGGGGCCAGTGGAGGCGGGGCCAGTTATTCAGCACACTACTATGATACACATCCCATCCCTAGGGGCCAGTGGAGGCGGGGCCAGTTATTCAACACACTACTATGATACACATCCCATCCCTAGGGGCCAGTGGAGGCGGGGCCAGTTATTCAGCACACTACTATGATACACATCCCATCCCTAGGGGCCAGTGGAGGAGGGGCCAGTTATTCAACACACTACTATGATACACATCCCATCCCTAGGGGCCAGTGGAGGCGGGGCCAGTTATTCAACACACTACTATGATACACATCCCATCCCTAGGGGCCAGTGGAGGCGGGGCCAGTTATTCAACACACTACTATGATACACATCCCATCCCTAGGGGCCAGTGGAGGAGGGGTCAGTTAATCAACACACTACTATGATACACATCCCATCCCTAGGGGCCAGTGGAGGAGGGGCCAGTTAATCAACACACTACTATGATACACATCCCATCCCTAGGGGCCAGTGGAGGAGGGGCCAGTTATTCAACACACTACTATGATACACATCCCATCAGCGGAATCAGAGAGGTGCTGGGAAGCTCTGGTCTGCATTAGAGGTCTGTGGTATGCACAGCTGGGAGGGATTACTGAGCTAATCAGCTGAACCAGCTCCCACCAGCAGGGCTTTTATTTTGTATCTTTCTTTTGACATCCCTTTTACAGTGTTCCATATTATTATTTATCGTTTGTCACCAACTGAACATGAATGACCCGCTTGAGCTGGCCTGACTATGGAGTCACACCAGAGCCGGTAAGCAAATCCGCTGTCCCCACACACACCCAACACGGTCCACACACTCATACTTACATGTTTATGCACACACCAAGTTAGAAGTTGACTTTACACTGAGTGTACAAAACATTCAGAACACCTTCAGAATATTGAGTTGCATCCCACCCCCCTTTCGCCCTCAAAACAGCCTAAATTTGTCAGGGCATGGACTCTACAAGGTGTCGAAAGCGTTCCAAAGGGATGCTGGCCCATGTTGACTCCAATGCTTCCCACAGTTGTGTCAAGTTGCCTGGATGTTTTTTGGGTGGTGGACCATTCTTGATACACACGGGAAACTGTTGAGTTCTTGCCACAAACTGGTGTGTCTGGCACCTACTGCCATACCACGTTCAAAGGCACTTAAATCTTTTGTCATGCCAATTCCCCCTCTTAATGGCACACATACACAATCCATGGCTGCAGTCCAAACACTTAAAAGACACCCTATCCCCTCAGCCCTTAAATGAAGTGGACACTTCTGATGATGTATCATGACATCTGACGAGTGTACACTTGCAAAGCAAGGGGTGAGGGAGGAAGGAAGGAATGATTTTGAAATGGACCACCCTCCAAGATGGCGACAAGGATTCCACCAAGGGCATAAGGCGAGGGTAAGTCTTTCTAAGTGTTTGGACTGCAGGCTATGTTCTCTCCGGGGCCTGAAACTCCCCATAATTCAATTTGCGACGATTGTACATGCGCTAAGAAAAGTCAGAGAAAACTTAAAAACAACATCAATGAAGAACTCAACATACAAGTGTCAGTAAAAACAAATGCAAATAAGTTAGAAATTTTGCGACTACGTAAAAAGTAAATATGTTTTGGTTTGGTTATCTTTTGGAAATTGTACAAATAAAACATTTTCCTTCTTCAGAAGTTCCAGCTAGGCAGCCTAACGTCAATTAGCTAATTCAGTTGCTAGATATCATAGAGTAGGCGTATATTAATAAATATATATTTAATATAAGTAGACATGGACCCTATAATTGACTGTAGGCAATGTAAAGCAACCACAAGCTACCGGTGGCTGAAAACACAATCATCGCGGGATGAACGAGTGACGAATTTCCAGCCAAGTGTGGTCTATTTAAAAATCATTCCTTCCTCCCTCGGCCCTTGCCCTGCAAGTGTATACTCGTCAGACGTCATCAGAAGTGTCCACTTAATTTGAGGGCTGAGGGGATAGGGTGTGTCTTTCAAGTGTTTAGACCGCAGCCATAATTGTACACTCGCTAAGCCGACTAAAAACGAGGGCTGAGGGGCTTACGTTGCAAACTTCCCTTGCTTGGCTAATCATTTGGACCACCCTCCAAGATGGCGATGGAGATTCCCCCAAGGGCATAAGGCAAGGGTAAGTGCACGAGGGTGTGTCTTTTAAGTGTTTGGACCACAGCACGTCTCAATTGTCTCAAGGCTTAAAGATCCTTCTTTAACTTGTCTCCTCCCCTTCATCTACACTGATTGAAGTGGATTTAACAAGTGTTTACAGATTATAGCTTTCACCTGGTCAGTCTGTCATGGAAAGAGCAGGTGTTCCTAATGTTTTCTACACTCAGTGTATATACTATGTACTTACCATACTACCAGTATATTATATTTACAACATACTGTATAGTAAAAATATATGCATTAAGTGGCCAATATCAACATACTAGGCTTTTCCAAACATAGAAGAGATGATCTAACGTGATCTAACGAAGGCTATGGCGTGCGACATAGTTCAATGCACCTGTACATTTGCTGAATCTACTTTGTCAGTTTTTCTAATCGCTGCCATCTTGGAGCTTGAATTGTTATCAAGTTTACTGTGCTAATACAATAAAGGGAATAATGGAGAGGAATCTACAATAAGTTCACTGACCAGGAATCTACTGAACTTATCAAAAGAGTGAAAAGACGATTCTGTTCCTCAATAGTGTGCAGTGATTTCATACTAGATTAAACCCTTAAAATGGTATGACATCCTGGCATTAATAAAAAAATCCTGTTATTATGAAACAAATTACAAACAAGCATCAATGTAATGCAATAAACCTAATTAATCCCTGAGGAGCAATACTTTATGGCAGGCATACGACAGTTCAAAGGCAGTAATAATACACATTTTGAAAAATGTTCCATTGTGTTTCCTTCTACATACACACGTATCTAAGGCGGTGATCCCTTGCCTGTTTCCTAAAGCGCGTGCACACACACACACCGTAGTCCATAAATACACCCTGCCAGCCCAGGGGAAGCCCTTGCTGACCTCTGCCGTGATCACACCTTTCCTACAACACTCACACCTGTTGTCTATAAATATGCTAGCCAACCAACTGTCAGGGAAACCCTCACTACATGCCAACTTAGCAACAGTCAGGGTGGAGAGGTTAACTATGGTTATTATTAACAGTTTGTTTTGACAAGGATTTAGGCTCCTCCGATTCCCCAATGCTTTAGGCTCCTCCGATTCCCCAATGCTTTAGGCTCTTCCAATTCCCCAATGCTTTAGGCTCCTCCGATTCCCCAATGCTTTAGGCTCTTCCAATTCCCCAATGCTTTAGGCTCCTCCGATTCCCCAATGCTTTAGGCTCCTCCGATTCCCCAATGCTTTAGGCTCTTCCAATTCCCCAATGCTTTAGGCTCCTCTGATTCCCCAATGCTTTAGGCTCTTCCAATTCCCCAATGCTTTAGGCTCCTCCGATTCCCCAATACTTTAGGCTGCTCCAAATCCCAAATGCTTTAGTCTCCTCCGATTCCCTTCCAGGATCTCTTTCATGCACCTCCACTAACCTTTGCAGTGGTGGGTAAGAAAAGCACCCTTGCGTTGCCTCTTCTAACCTTGGTGTTTAGCGCCCTCTATTGGAGAGTAGTTTATACTACATGATGTTTGGACATTTAATATAAAGGCCCATGAGGTGGGTCATGTTCATTATGACATTTTGCACTGGAAAACAAAAACATCTGCAAATCTTGTAACATCATGGAAATATTTGTACAGTTAAATAATGTTTGGACAAAACTATAATCCTGATTTACCTTTTTTGACAAGAGAACTGCTAATTAATCCTCATCCTGCTGACTTTATCCCATCCCCACAATGTTTCTGATTGTTTGCCAGATGAGGTCTTGGAAATTGTATACTGCTCTTTGCTTTACCGCCTTTACCTGTTTGTAAAAATGTGATGCACAACAATTCTCTCTCTCTCACACCATAAAGGAAAAAAAATATTTTGATCCTATCATTATAGTAGTGTTGGTCAGTTTCTTCAACAGATGGTCAGGTCTATATAATTATCAAACCTACATTAGTAATAGAAAGGAAACACAGACTCGTTGTTTAAAACCTCTCTGGGCTATGTGGGACGATTTCGTCCCACCTACGTAACAGCCACTTCAATCCAGTGGCGCGATTTTTGAATCGTTAGAAATGCTATAACTTCAATTTCTCAAACATATGACTATTTCACAGCTATTTAAAGACAAGAATCTCGTTAATCTAACCCCACTGTCCGATTTCAAAAAGGCTTTACAACAAAAGCAAAACATTAGATTATGTCAGCAGAGTACCCAGCCAGAAATAATCACACAGCCATTTTTCAAGCTAGCATATCATGTCACATAAACCCAAACCATATCTAAATGCAGCACTAACCTTTGATGATCTTCATCAGATGACACACCTAGGACATTGTGTTATACAATACATGCATGTCTGTTCAATCAAGTTCATATTTATATCAAAAACCAGCTTTTTACATTAGCATATGACGTTCAGAACTAGCATTCCCACCGAACACTTCCGGTGATTTTACTAAATTACTCACGATAAACGTTCACAAAAAGCATAACAATTATTTTAAGAATTATAGATACATTACCCCTCTATGCACTCGATATGTCCGATTTTAAAATAGCTTTTCGGATGAAGCACATTTTGCAATAATCTAAGTACATAGCCCGGCATTACAGGGCTAGCTATTTAGATACCCACCCAGTTCAGCCTCCACCAAAATCACATTTCCTATAAGAAAAATGTTCTTACCTTGCTTGTTCTTCATCAGAATACACTGCCAGGACTTCTACTTCAATAACAAATGTTGGTTTGGTCCCAAATAATCCATCGTTATATCCAAACAGCGACGTTTTGTTCGTGAGTTCTAGAATGCTTCTTCGCGGTGTCGCGCATGGCGCATTGGCGTGTCAAAAATGTCTAAATATTCCATTACCGTACTTCGAAGCATGTCAACCGCTGTTTAAAACCAATTTTTATGCCATTTATGTCGTAGAGAAGTGTTAATATTCCGACCGGGAGTATGCATTGAGCCTAAACAGCCGAATAAAATTTCTCCTCAGAAGCGACTCATGCACGCGCATCATTGAAAGGTCCTCCGAGCATCCACTTACAAAAGGCGATAATATATTTCAACCTGAGGTTCCCTCGTAAACCTTCAGTTATTTCGCGGGCTCTGAGAGCCTATTGGAGCCCTGGGAATTGTCACGTTACAGCTAAGATCCTTACTTTTCAATAAAAAGAGGTAAGACGCACGACTCCTTGTCAGACAGGGTACTTCCTGCTTGAAGCCTTGTCAGGTTTTTGCCTGCCATAGGAGTTCTGTTATACTCACAGACACCATTCAAACAGTTTTAGAAAATTCAGAGTGTTTTCTATCCAAACCTGAACAATAATATGCATATTCTAGCTTCTGAGTTGGTGTAGGAGGCAGTTAAAAATGGGAACATATTTTTTCCAAAATTCTCAATACTGCCCCCTATACCAAACAGGTTAAGTGTTAAAAAAGACTCATTTGTAGGCAGAAGTTGGTACAGAGTACAAATCAAAATCAAATCAAATCAAATCAAATTTATTTATATAGCCCTTCGTACATCAGCTGAAATCTCAAAGTGCTGTACAGAAACCCAGCCTAAAACCCCAAACAGCAAGCAATGCATGTGAAAGAAGCACGGTGGCTGGGAAAAACTCCCTAGGAAAAACTCCTGAGAAAGGCCAAAAACCTAGGAAGAAACCTAGAGAGGAACCAGGCTATGAGGGGTGGCCAGTCCTCTTCTGGCTGTGCCGGGTGGATATTATAACAGAACATAGTCAAGATGTTAAAATGTTCGTAAATGACCAGCATGGTCAAATAATAATAATCATAGTAATTGTCGAGGGTGCAACAAGCACGTCCGGTGAACAGGTCAGGGTTCCGTAGCCGCAGGCAGAACAGTTGAAACTGGAGCAGCAGCATGGCCAGGTGGACTGGGGACAGCAAGGAGTCATCATGCCAGGTAGTCCTAGGGCTCAGGTCCTCCGAGAGAAAGAAAGAAAGAAAGAGAATTAGAGAGAGCATATTTACATTCACACAGGACACCGGATAAGACAAGAGAATACTCCAGATGTAACAGACTGACCCTAGCCCCCCGACACATAATAGCCCCCCGAGTACAGTATAACAGTATATGATAGTTTCTCCCCAAAATGCAAAATGTCTAAGACATCCTGAAACTCATTTAGCCTCCCCAATCCCCCTTACGTAACTTTCCCTGGCAACAACATTTTAATAAATCTAACCTCCCACTGACAGCAGAAACCATCTTATCAGCAAGTAAAAACTCAGAAGTGGGTTTGACCGAAACGTGACCTTTCATCACAGGTATAGGGTTATGACAAGGTGAACGAGTGTAAGCATCTTCTGACAGGTGGCTGGTTTCATCAGGCCTGTGGCAGCCTTGTGTTCTCAGAAAACCAGATAACCACGGTCGGATCCAGAAAGGAGGAGTCTGAATGTAGACACCTTCTGATAGTGTCTGAAGGTCACAACACTCAATACAGGTTTTAACACACACACAGAGGTCTCCTGAAGATCATAACATCATTTATTAACCCTCTAAAAGGTACAAGGCCTTGGTTTAACCCTCTTTAGTAGTGTTTAAAAACATATTCTATAATTATTTACAATAAAAGCTACTTCAAAATGACACAAATTATATACAATTCCTTTCTATTGGGCACAATATAAAACAAACCAAAACAAACTGAAAATGCATCCAACAAGTTGTAGAGTCAAAGGTTGATGTGGTCTTTGCGTGCTTTTGACTAAATAAGTGAATTTGTCCAAATACTTATACATTCAAATGGGGGGACTAGATACATAAAGTGCTTTCATTTCTAAACAGTAAAACAGATATGTATGAAAATACCCTCAAATAAAAGGTGACATTCTGTACTGTTGCCTATATACAGGAAGTTTACATACACTTAGGTTGGACTCATTAAAACTCGTTTTTCAACCACCTCACAAATTTCTTGTTAACAAACTATAGTTTTGGCAAGTCAGTTAGGACATCTACTTTGTGCATGACACAAGTAATTTTTCCAACAATTGTTTACAGACAGATTATTTCACTTATAATTCACTGTATCACAATTCCAGTGGGTCAGAAGTTTACATACATTTACAAACATTTCTGTTTTGTTTTTTGTGACATTATATGCTAGCTTGAAAAAAGGGTGTCTGATTATTTCTGGCTGGGTACTCTGCTGACATAATCTAATGTTTTGCTTTCGCTGTAAAGCCTTTTTGAAATCGGACAGTGTGGTTAGATAAAGGAGAGACTTGTCTTTAAAATGGTGTAAAATAGTCATATGTTTGAAAAATTGAATTTTTCGGATTTTCGAGGACTTTGTATTTCGCGCCACGCCCATCATTGGACATTGGAGCAGGTGTTCCGCTAGCGGAACGTCTAGATGTAAGAGGTTTTAAACAAACACTAACAACCGTATCGTTCCAGTCAAAACATAACAATAATTCAATTAAAGTCCCATGGTGCATGGGCTGGGATCCGAATCCGGGCCTCCCGCATGGCAGGCGAGAATTCTACTGCTTAACCACCAACGCGCTCTCTTGCAATATGACCCGGTTTGTGATAGTTAAAGCACTATTTCCACTTTCTTTTGACTGTCTCTATCCACTTTTCTCGACTTCCTCCCTTTCTCCCCCTCTATCCGCTTTCTCAATAAGTTTACTAAATCCTGTTCTCCTTTCTGTGTCTCTGTGGGGGCTTTGGGAGTCCTCTCCTTCTGAGAGGAATTACTACTCATGTTCGTTAAATTACTATCGTAGTTATTCTGCTCCTTCTCACAATCTAGAATTTTAGAAGGAGTATTCGTATGAATCTTAAATGACCTTCTTATTCTATGTGTTTTTTTAAAACTCTGATTCAATTACAATCTGTGTCTACTTGTTATTAATCTTTATGTGTATGCTATTTACTGTTGTTAACCTAGAATAGAAGAATAATTATTCGTATGGACCGTGACACATTGTTTATATCTCAAGCGTAGACGAACCAATAAGTTATACTTATTTACCAAACCAATACCTGTCTTTTCTCGCGACTGTTGACTGAACAATATATCTCTCTCCCGCAACTAATTATCTTCCAATTCTATGTGTGTGTTTTAAAATTATAAGTCAATTTAAAACTTCTATGTGTATCACAATCCTATGTATTTCCTTCTCACAATATAGAATTTTTTCTCTAGAATGATCATTCGTATGGAGCCTGACACATTATTCATATCTCACGCGTAGACCAAACAATACTTACTGCAACCATTTTTACTTTTAGGTCTTACTGCCTGTCTTTTCTCCCGACTGTTGACTGAAAAATATATCCACCTCACACGCGAACAATCATCCCAGAATAATCACTCTATCTCTCTCGAAACTTTTTCTATAGAGTTGTTTGATCGGACATTAGGTCGCATAGGTATGCATTTATAAGCTACTTTCCACGGGTTGTAAAGCCCTAGTTAATGGCCTATTAATCTATTGCTCCCTTGTAACAATAATATCTTATCTCACTCCACCATATTAGGTTTCCCTTTTTCCCATGGATATTAGACCTAAATGGACTTCCCATTAAAGATCTGACTATCCCCTTATAGTCTGTTGACCCTTTTTTACATTATCAGGTCTCACCATAAGCGCTAGTTTAGTTTTATGCAGTGGCCACAGTTGCACAGGGTCATTACGGACCCTGTTTCGCCGTTTTTTAATTTACAACTAATTCCTGTCTTCCATTCACACAGAATACTTGGTTCCCTTTATTAAAACATTTTTCTCTATGCGAACTAATAAAGACAGGTCACCAGCTATAAACTTCCCCATCCGGATATTTCCAGCGTCTAACACCCAGAGTACATTAAAATCCTATAATCGCTCCCGCCTTTCACTCTCACATCAATCACTTTTGCCTTTCACTCGCACATCAATCGCTTTTCATCATTTAATGTAATCATACAGGTGCTATCCTCCAAAAAACTGAATAAAGCGCACTGACCTTATTATTTGCAGCTGAGATTTCAATGTTGGTAAAATCTCGTCACCGCCTCTGTCGCATACCAGTTTGCCACAGGCCTGTAAAGAACCCTCAGCAAGGGGCCAGGTCTTTAATCTACGGATATTTCATCCGCCCGTGCAGGTTTCGGTGTCTCCCTGGACGACAGAGGCAGATATTGAGATCCGGCTCGAAGGACCAGTTGTCAAAGGAATTTTCTATCCTAATGCTATAAATTAACAATCAATAAACCTTGACTAATCCCCAGGGTTTGCAAGACACTGGGTTAATAATTAGGCAAGGACTCAGCTTTCTGCAAAAGGTCTTGTACAGTTTATTCAGAGAACGTTCTGCCCAACATACACAAAGATGTTCATTTTATCCTCTCTCCGCTTACGCACACACATCCACACCCAAAAGTAGATAACCTATGCACACACATACGCACAGACAGTAGGTGAACAGTATCTCTTCCTTGACCTGCTACCACTGTTCCAGCACTGCCTGTTCCTTTCCCCATAGATTAGGAGGACCTTGAAGGCTCCTCTCGGTATCTCACACACCCATGTCTAGACTTGTTAGGACTAACGTTATGCATATTGACTTATAGTTTTTCATCCATGCTACATAACTACTAATTCATAATGGATTATTGATTCATTTACCTTCATTAGATAACTCTCTTATCATTACAATACTTGTAGGATCGAAAGAAAGATGGCGCTGCTCTCGGTTTAGCTTTCTTCATTCAAATCTTACTGAAACATTATAATTATTTAAAAAACGAATGGACAGTAGCCAACAATTAGCAAATTAGAACTGAATTGTTAGATTTTGGAATTGTGTATATATATATATATATTTTTTTTTGGTATATTTGTTTTTTGACCTTTTTTTATTTTTTTGTTCTTACTTTTACCCCGTTTTCGTGGTATCCAATTGGTAGTTACAGTCTTGTCTAATTGCTGCAACTCCAGTACAAACTCGGGTGAGGCGAAGGTCGAGACCCGTGCATCCTCCAAAACACAACCCAACCCTCCACACTGCTTCTTGACACAATGCCCACTTAACCCGGAAACCAGTCGCACCAATGTGTCGGAGGAAACACCGTGCACCTAGCAACCGTGTCAGCCTGCACTGTGCCCGGCCTGCCACAGGAGTCACTAGTGCGTGATGAGACAAGGACATCCCTTCCGGTCAAACCCTCCCCTAACCCGGATGACGCTGGGCCAATTGTGTGCCGCCACATGGGTCTCCCCGTCGCGGCCGGCTGCGACAGAGCCTGGACTCGGACCTAGAATCTCTAGTGGCACAGTTAGCACTGCGATGCAGTGCTTTAGACCACGTGAAATTGATTTTAATAGTAGACCTACTGTGTTTATCTTTTAACACAGTCATCTCGGTTTTTATCTGAAGCATTTTTTTATCATTTGCTTGTTTGTAGAGAGAGAAAAAGAGCGAGAGACACATTGTCACTGACTGAATAATACCCCAGAAGGCAACATTTGGCTTAGTGAAGCCTGTTTCTAGTTGTTAACTGGTTTTCTAGATGTTTATATTTCAACAAACCAGATTACAACAAAATAAAGGCTATTTAAAACAAATAGCAGTATACCATTTTCATGACATCATCTGGCAAGCAATCAGAAACATTATGGGGATGGGATAAAGTCCGCAGATTGAGAATTAATTAGCAGATCTCTGGTCAAAAAAGATACATAAAGATTATAGATTTGTACAGAAATGATTTAACTGTACAAATGTTTTCACAATTTTTCTATTATGTTACAAGATTTTGTAGATATTATATTTATTTATTTGCACCAAAGAAAACAAGTGAGATACAACGATACAGATTAAAATAATAATTTGTAAAAAAAAATATATTTTTTAAATAGTGTGCAGGTGTGGCTGGAAACCCAAGGGCTGATATGAAACCACACCACAAAAACTATATACAAAACATAAGTACAAAAATAAAAAAGGTTTGTTAAAACATAACAAAACCTACTAATTATAAATGTAAAGGTCCAATTATCGAACGTTGTGGCAAACCACAGGACATCTTGATGCACAGCCATTTGCATAAACACATTGTTCTCTACCATAAACATAACTATATAAACAATTATATGTATAATCATAAAAAACGTAATAATTTAGAAAGTAATGTTTCATGATCAACCGTTTCTAACGCTTTGGATAAAATGAAAAACATACCAAGAGCATATTCATTGTTCAGGGCTGTAAAGATTTGATTTCCAAGGGCTAACTATTAACCCTCTAGTCTAGAGTCTAGAGCAGCCTTTCTTAAAGTATGGGTCGCGGACCTGTTCATGGTGGGTCGCAACGTGTTAGATTAAATGTATAATTATTTATGAACTCCTGGAATTGGTTTGGCCAAGTGCAACAGCGCTCTCTGTTCAGTGCGCTATCTGCTTAGCAGAGGTGTCAGTTTGGCAGCTGAGCGAGTGGGAGGAAGATGCCCGTGTTCTTCGCGGTTTACCAGATCTTTTTTCTGCAGTTTTCTTGAAGATCACTCAGCGACCCAAACGCTGCAGCGCTGTCTTCAGCAGCAGATGATACGCTGTCAGCTATTGACTTGTCATTCCCACTCGCCGCTGCCTAAATTCTGACTGAGATCAATCGCCATGAAACGCAAATAAAGCGATGATTTTCTCTTTCTTCGTTTCATACAAACTTTGAGAAATAACGATGAGCGCCCACAATGTGTTTTGTGTGCTTAGTAATGAGTAACTCAAAACGAACAAATTAAAACGACACGTCCTGACCAAACATCCACAGCATGACCAGGGTTGCCATGTTTGCGGTTTTCACTCAAGTGGGCAACTCTGAAAACAATGTTGTGAGTGAAAATGTATTGGTGGCAGGTTTTGGGGCTACTTCTAAATTGCACCGCGCCCGCCATGGCATTCTCTTTAAAAACATAAAATAATAATATATATTTAACTATAACCTGCTGTTGCTGACTATCAGGCAGTGAGCAGCTTGTTAGTGAGTGAGTGAGTGGGAAGGGGGGAAGGGGGGGTGTGCGTTGAGAGAGTGCTGCAGCAGAGGCAGCTGTGTCAAGGATTAGTAGCAGCACAGTGTTGCCAACTCCTCAGTAACGAAAGTAGCTATTGGCTGCCCTAAAAGTTGCTTGAAGTCGCAAAATGACGTCATCACCTAATTTGCAAAGTTGGCCATGTGCATGTAATTGTGATGGACGCTGTAGGAGAGAGGAATAACATCGTGGGGGAGACAAAAAGTGAGTAAAAAACACCCTAATTATGTTTTGAACTACAAATGAGCAAGCTGCAGAGAGTGGCACACACAGCGAATAAGAACCAGATATTTGAGGCCATACTCCTCCTTCAGCACTTTATGGACGCCATTGTTAACCCCTGTCCCTATCCCCAGGAGTTTCTCTTTTTCAAGACTACACTTCTCGAGGAAAGCCACAACAGCACGGGCTATAGATTTGGCATCTCCTCCCTCCAACTCAACAAGCCCCAGAAATATTGATACAATTGTCTGCTTGGTGTCACTAAAGTACCTTATCACAACCCCCAGGTACTTAGAAACACTTACATCTGTGCACTCATCGAGGAGGAGGCTGAAACGCTGGTCACCCACATCTGCGAACATCTTTTTCAGAAAGTATGGTGCTAGAACACCATTAATCATTTCTGTGCACTTTGTCCTGTGCATTTTGAAGTGGGTAGCAGCAGTGGAGTCTGAGAAAGCAGCTCTACATGCTTCTCCAACAGTGTTCAGCGATAGCTAATGCTATGGTGGCCTCAGCCTTCTTTGCAGAGTCAATTTTTTTAACCATAAATGGCAGCTTGTTTTGGGTGGAACTGTTTTGAGTATGTTTTTGAGTTGTCATGTGTTTTCTTTTCATCACTAAGTTTGGTGTAGAAATCAGCCATACAATACAGGCAGTATGCCCGTGTATCATCTCCAATAAATGGCTTCAACCAGCCTTTGAATTCAGGGTTTGATTCCCACTCCTTTCTGTATTTCTGAGTGTACAGTTTAGACTGAAACATGATGAGCTAGCCAGCGAGATGTTTAGCTTATGTCACAGAGTGGCACACACACAGTGGACAAGGTGAGTAAGTGACTGAGGCTGTGTGAGTCAAATGCAGTGATTTATTTATGTGCCGTGATTTAGTTTAGACAAAGAACATTTTACATTTACATCCAGCCAGGGCGGGATCAGCCAGCGGCGGCTTCCCGCATGCGCAATTCATTTGCAGTCTGGACGCGGAGGGGTGAACATATCCTGCTCTTGACTGCAACTAGAAGGGACTACTGCGCGAGGACTGGGCCGCCTGTGAGTTCTTTTGGACAGGGGTGAGGTGGGCGGCAGCACCCGCTGCTCGTTGAGAAGAGTAAGAACGATACTTGCATTCACGTCAGAGTCTCCAAAAGTCTCCAATAACACCAGAAAAAGTCGCTAGATTTGTCGCTAGTCGATTTTTTGAAAATGTGTCGCTAGAGGGGTCTGAATACTCACTAAATATAGCGACAACATCGCTAAGTTGTCATCACTGGCAGCACATCATGACAACTTTTGGCCATTTGTAGGTAGGCTATTTCTATTGGTCATTATGGAGACACCCCTTTTCCGTATAACATTAATGCGCTAGAACTGATAACGGCGACAAAGCATTGGAAAATTACTTTTGATGCACTATAACTCTTTAGATATATTCGCTCACAGGTGGTTTAAAGTAAATTGCATTCAAATGTTGACTTCTTATGGATAACCGTATCAAGCGAAAGGTTTTACTCATGCTCAGTTCTAGGGCCAGGAGCGCTGCGCGAGTCAACATTTGAAATGGAAATTATGGAACTCCCTCAAGTGCTTCTGTTATGGGGAAAAATTGGAAGTTATCAATTGTGATCATGGTCACAGCTCTATCGCAAATGTATTCTTCTCCACATTTAATGTCAGTTTCATTGTGGACTTTTCCCTGAAATTAGATGTTGGCCTTTTCAGGGGCTATAGGCTACCAGCATCTAGCTCAGCAAACCAAGGCAAAGTTGAACTATAATTTGAAACCCCGATTTTAGTCAGTATGCCTAGCCTATTCCAATTGAAATAAGTCAATCTCGCAAATAGGCCATTCATAACGGTTTGTAGTCTTAACATCTGGCATTTGAAAATAACCTAAAATTCGATTGTTTTTTAAACTTCATCCAAGTGTTTCTTGCACAGAGATTGAGATGCTCTGACCAACTTTCATCACTCAAACTCTCCTGTTGGATTTATCTATAGTTATGCACATTTATTTAAACAATAAGGCCAGAGGAGGTGTGGTATATGGCCAATATAACAAGCCTAATGGCTGTTCTTACTCACCACGCAACACAGTGTCTGGACACAGCCTGTAGTGGTATATTGGCCATATATCACAAACCCCTGAGGTGCCTTATTGCTATTATAAACTGGTTACCAACAAAATTAGAGCTGTACAAATAAATGTTTTGTCATATCTGTGGTATACATACCACAGCTGTCAGCCAATCAGCATTCAGGGCTCCACCCACCCAGTTTACAATTACAATTATAAACTGAGTGGTTTATAATAGCAATAAGGCTCCTCAGGGTTGTGTGGTATATGGCCAATATACCACGGCCAAAGGCTATGTCCAAAGAACAGCCATTAACCGTGGTATATTGGCCATACACCACACCTCCTAGGGCCTTATTGTTTAATCATAGTAGTCAAAACAAGTTAAATTGGCATCCATTGATAGAAAATGATCTGGAGAGTTTAAGGGCGATTTATCTTTTGTCTTGCGACATAAACTTGCAAGAATTATTACTTTGATGGAAAAATGAATTTTGCTTCTTAGCCTACGTCGTTAAACGTAGATATTCCTTAATTATCTCAAAAACGTTATGGAAAAAGGGTTTCATGGATAAATGTGACAACTCCTCTCTTGCTGCAATTTATTTTTTGCGGGGGGCTAGTTTACAGTCCTTGTGTGTGGGTTTTCAGAGGTCATTGAGATATACATTTTAGCTGGACCTGGCAACACTGAGCATGACAGTAAATCCAGGGAGTTCTTTCAGAACAGGGCCGAATGCTTCAGAAAACAATGCTTGACAGTGGAAAAGTTAGTCAGCTAGCAAGGCATTGTTATAATTTTTTAATAGATGATGATCAGCAGAAATAAGGGAGTACCATCTCTCATAGAAGTAGATGTGTTTCTCGTTCAAACAATCCCCTTGTACACAGCTAATAGCTAGCTAGCTAAACTTAGCCAGCTAAAGTTAGCCAAAGCAAGCTAGCTAACTACTGATAGTGCAACCTTAAGTAACAGTACATATGAAGATGAAAAAATGATCAGGCCTACTGTACATCTTATTGTAGAAATGATTGGAGAAAACAAGTCTAGGTTGGAACTATTTCTGTTAAAATACAAGTAAAAAAATATGTATTCTGAACTGGAATAAACTGATTGAAGGGAGATGCTTTTTGAGGAAAATCCACTCACACTGTTCTGGGTTGCTCATCTACAGCAGGAAGTGGTATCCTGCCTGACTGAGAAAGCAGTAGATGTTCTGATCCAGTTTGGCACCACATAGTCAGGGTTCTAAACTCTGGCATACTTAAAAAAAAAAACAAGTACAGAAACAGTGTCAATGCTGAGCATGACCTCGGTGTTGTACTGTCAGAAACGGAGTCCAGAATAGACCTGCTTGTTGAAGTTTCAGCCACACACCTCTCATTAGGGCTTTGTGTTTGTTTTCTGCTCTACATCTGTTTGATGTGATCAATCACTTTATTCCAGTTCAGAATTAAAATGATTTATTGTATTTTAACAGCAACAGTTCCAACCTAGACAGTGTTTATCATGTGGGAAAATAAACATGAATAGCTATTTATATTTCATTTCATTGTTATTTGTCTTTATTGCATTTGTTTTAGGCTGGCATAAGGGCAATAAAATGAACCGATATTTACGTATAGTTGCATGTTTTCATAAGCTTGGGTTCCAGGAAAACACAGAATTTCTAATTTGGGTCCCAGGCTGAAAAAGTTTAAGAACCGCTGATCTAGAGAGTCTAAGCCCTGTCTATGCCGGGGGAGGGGGGTTCAATGCTAACATATTACATTGTTTTAAGATGATCCTACCAAGGATGATTTAGCTATTTGAATTTTAAGACCACTTTAAGGTATTAAAAAAATATATAGAAAGATTATTGGATTCAATATTTAATTTGAAATGACTGCTTAGCCAATAGAAAGGCATTTGAATAACCAACACAATCTCACATGCATATATGTACATAATGCATTTCAGCATATGTCGTGCATTCACATAATGAAACAACAGTGAAGTTTTTTCTGAAGAGTCTGTCCTATATCTGAGAGATATAAGAATGATCAGCAAACTATATATATATATATTGTATTTATCCCCTTATTTTAGGCATTATTTCCTTATATACTATCATTCATTTTTTTCAACTGGTACTGGGGGACTTTCAGATGAGACTTGTGGGTGAAATAGAGTGATCATAATAGTTCGTAGGCCAAACCGTTCGGACCATACAGATGTTTTGGTGAGAAGACCCATTTCCAACAGAATACTACAGTGAGGGAAAAAAGTATTTGATCCCCTTCTGATTTTGTACATTTGCCCACTGACAAAGAAATGATCAGTCTATAATTTTAATGGTAGGTTTATTTGAACAGTGAGAGACAGAATAACAACAAAAGAATCCAGAAAAACACATGTCAAAAATGTTATAAATAGATTTGCATTTTAATGAGGGAAATAAGTATTTGACCCCTCTGCAAAACATGACTTAGTACTTGGTGGCAAAACCCTTGTTGGCAATCACAGAGGTCAGACGTTTCTTATAGTTGGCAACCAGGTTTGCACACATCTCAGGAGGGATTTTGTCCCACTCCTCTTTGCAGATCTTCTCCAAGTCATTAAGGTTTCGAGGCTAACGTTTGGCAACTCGAACCTTCAGCTCCCTCCACAGATTTTCTATGGGATTAAGGTCTGGAGACTGGCTAGGCCACTCCAGGACCTTAATGTGTTTCTTCTTGAGCCACTCCTTTGTTGCCTTGGCCGTGTGTATTGGGTCATTGTCATGCTGGAATACCCATCCACGACCCATTTTCAATGCCCTGGCTGAGGTAAAGAAGGTTCTCACCCAAGATTTGACGGTACATGGCCCCATCCATCGTCCCTTTGATGCGGTGAAGTTGTCCTGTCCCCTTAGCAGAAAAACACCCCCAAAGCATGTTTCCACCTCCATGTTTGACGGTGGGGATGGTGTTCTTGGGGTCATAGGCAGCATTCCTCCTCCTCCAAACACGTCGAGTTGAGTTGATGCCAAAGAGCTCCATTTTGGTCTCATCTGACCACAACGCTTTCACCTAGTTGTCCTCTGAATCATTCAGATGTTCATTGGCAAACTTCAGACGGGCATGTATATGTGCTTTCTTGAGCAGGGGGACCTTGCTGGCACTGCAGGATTTCAGTCCTTCACGGCGTAGTGTGTTACCAATTGTTTTCTTGGTGACTATGGTCCCAGCTGCCTTGAGATCATTGACAAGATCCTCCCGTGTAGTTCTGGGCTGATTCCTCACCGTTCTCATGATCATTGCAACTCCACGAGGTGAGATCTTGCATGGAGCCCCAGGCCGTGGGAGATTGACAGTTCTTTTGTGTTTTTCCATTTGCGAATAATCGCACCAACTGTTGTCACCTTCTGACCAAGCTGCTTGGCGATGGTCTTGTAGCCCATTCCAGCCTTGTGTAGGTCTACAATCTTGTCCCTGACATCCTTGGAGAGCTCTTTGGTCTTGGCCATGGTGGAGAGTTTGGAATCTGATTGATTGATTGCTTCTGTGGACAGGTGTCTTTTATACAGGTAACAAGCTGAGATGAGGCGCACTCCCTTTAAGAGTGTGCTCCTAATCTCAGCTCGTTACCTGTATAAAAGACATCTGGGAGCCAGAAATCTTTCTGATTGAGAAGGGGTTAAATACTTATTTCCCTCATTAAAATGCAAATCAATTTATAACATTTATGACATGCGTCACTGTTCAAATAAACCTACCATTAAAATTATAGACTGATAATTTCTTTGTCAGTGGGCAAACACACAAAATCAGCAGGGGGTCAAATACTTTTTTCGCTGACTGCATATAAACCCACCTCCTCTGCACAGAGCACATTTCCACTGAGCGCAACAAAAACCCACAAGTGATCAGAGCACAATCAACGGCTAACAGCCTGTGAGGGAGAATAGTGAAAATCAAATAAATGCAGCTATCGGTTGTTCCCTTATCTCATAATACAACTGGGTTAAATGTGGAGGAGTGTGTGTGGCTGTCAGTGGAGATGCATCCTCCTCCTCCCTCTCTTTGAGGACAAAGGATTTATTATGTATATAGCTGATTATTCTATCTTAATTACAGACTAGATACAGATTTCTGTGTGGAGCATATACAATGTCAAATATTGGTTGAGTCAACTTAAAAAAGTTACCCTGTTTTATCCTGCTGCCTTAAACATATTTCATCAAGTCCAATCAAAATGTCATGTTGAGTTCAATTCATCTAAGTTACTTCTAAGTTACTTCAACCGAAGAAGTGAAAGTGAACATTTTGGTGGGGCACGCAGTACAGACAGCTATATCCGTCCTCTAATACAGGACTGACTAGTAAAGGCCCAGTGCACTTTGTTTTTACATTATATAATTTTATATTTAGATTTTTCAGGGGTGCTAGTGTAACCGATGTGAAATGGCTAGTTAGTTAGCGGTGGTGCGCGCTAATAGCCTATCAATCGGTGACGTCACTCGCTCTGAGACTTGAAGTAGGGTTTCCCCTTGTGTTGCAAGGGCTGCGGTTTTTGTGGCGCGATGGGTAACGATGCTTCGTGGGTGTCAGTTGTTGATGTGTGCAAGGGTCCCTGGTTTGAGCCCAGGTTGGGGCGAAGAGAGGGACGGAACCTACACTGTTACACTAGAGCACTTTCTCTTCTTTTGACTCTGTACGCCAAACGTTTGGAGTATAGAGTATAGATTTGAAATCAAATAATGACTTTAATTTGAGGGTATTTTCATCCATATCTGGTGAACTGTTTAGACATCTTAGGGGAACACAAGTATTTAGACAAATTCACTTAAATGTGTATTAAAGTAATGAAAAGTTTATTATTTGTTTCCATATTCATTGTACACAATGACTACATCAAGCTTGCGACGTTTACAAATGTGTTGGATGCATTTGCTCTTTGTTTGGTTGTGTTTCAGATTATTTTGTGCCCAATTAAATGGTAAATAATGAAGATAATTTTTTTTACAGATTTACGGGATGTCTGATGGTTGGACAAACACCTCTCTAGCTCGGCCCCCTTTCACAGCAGATGCGGAGGGCGATAATGGCGGATGTGTTGGATTGAGAGACATATAGCCCATGCAGAAAAACATGAATTATCTATTTTTTTTTATGTGTAATTTTTAAAATTATGTTAGATTTCTGCGGGGCTGCGGAATATGTAGGCAAAGGGTTAATGTTTTGTTTTCCACTGCAAATTGTTTTGAATATTTTTTTTTTGCAGGCCTTTATGAACATGACTCACCTCATGGGACTTGCTATTTATTGCAAATCTCCAAACAACATTTAGTATAACTCTTCTCCAATAGAGGGTGCTGAACACCAAGGTTAGAAAACACAGGGGTCCTTTCATTTGCCTGCCACTGCTAAGGTTTGTGGAGGTGTCGGAAAGAGATCCTGGCGGGGAGTGGGAGGAGCCTAAAGAATTGAGGAATCGGAGGAGCCTAAAGCATTGTCAAAACAAACAGTTAATAATAACCACAGTTAACCTCTCCACCCTGACCGTCTGTGAGTCATCATGTAGTGAGGGCTTTCCCTGACAGTTGGTTGGCTAGCATATTTATAGACAACATGTGTGAGTTTTTTAGGAAACTGGGGATCAACGGCTGTACTCAGCAAGGGCTTCCCCTGGGCTGGCTGGCAGGAAGTATGTATGGTCTACCGTGGTGTGTGTGTGTGTATGTGTGCTCTTCAGGAAACAGGCAGGGGATCGTCGCAGTAGATAAATGTGTGTAGAAGGAAGCACAATGGAACATCTTTCAAAATGTTTATCTTAAGTGTATGATTATTGCCTTTTAACTGTGTCCTATGCCTGCCAGAAATGACTGCCCTTCAGGGCTGAATTGCATTGAATTCATGTTACATAATAAAAAATATATTTTACAATGCCAGGATGTCATACTCATTGAGGCTTTTCATCTAGTATGAATTCACTGCACACTATTGAAGAAGAGAATCGTCTTTTCAGACTCAAAATATTGACACATTGAACCATGTCACAGACTGTAGTTTAAAAACAATGATGTGTGACATCTATTATATTCTGCCATCTTGATGCATGTTCCCCATAGCCTTCATTAGATCATGCCTTCTCAGTATGGACGAGCCTAGTGTGTTGATATTTGCCACTTAATGCATGTTGTAAATATAATATATTGGTAGTATGGTAAGTACATAACATATACATTGAGTGTACAAAACATTAGGAACACCTACCTGCTCTTACCACAACAGACTGACCAGGTGAAAACTATAATCCCTTATTGATGTCACTTGTTTAATCCACTTCAATCGGTGTAGATGAAGGGGAGGAGACAGGTTAAAGAAGGATTTTTAAGCCTTGAGACAATTGAGACATGGATTGTGTATGTGTGCCATTCAGAGGGTGAATGGGCAAGACAAAATATTTAAGTGCCTTTCAACAGGGTATGGTAGTAGGTGCCAGGCGCACCGATTTGTGTCAAGAACTGCAATGCTGCTGGGGGTTTACACACTCAACAGTTTCCTGTGTGTATCAAGAATGGTCCACCGCCCAATACACATCCAGCCAACTTGACACAACTGTGGGAAGCATTGGAGTCAACATGGGCCAGCATTCCAGTGGGACGCTTTCTACACCTCGTAGAGTCCATGCCCTGACAAATTGAGGCTGTTGTGAGGGCAAAAAAGGGGGTGCAACTCAATATTAAGGTGTTCTTAATGTTTTGTACACTCAGTGTACAGTCAACCTCTAAATTATTTCTTGCAATTGTTACGGAACCGTTAGAACAACCTTAGTGTTTCACTATACTCACATTGTCTAGGGGACCAAGGCTTGTTGTTCTGTAACCTGACTAGGTGTGTGCATGAACATGAAAGTATGAGTGTGTGGACTGTGTTGAGTGTGTGTGTGGGGACAGTGGATTTTCTTACCGACTCTGGTGTGACTCCGTGGTCAGGCCAGCTCAAGAGGGTCGTTCATGTTCAGTTGGTGACAAACAATAAATAATTATACAGAAAACTCTAAAAGGGGATGTCTGAAGAATGATACAAAATAAAAGCCCTGCTGGTGGGAGATGGTTCAGCTGATTAGCTCAGTTATCCCTCCCAGCTGTGCATACCACAGACCTCTAATGCAGACCAGAGCTTCCTTGCCTGGCCCCGCTACCACTGGCCCCTAGGAAGGGGATGTGTATCACAGTAGTGTGTTGAATAACTGGCCCCGCCACCACTTGGATGTGTATCATAGTAGTGTGTTGAATAACTGGCCCCGCCACCACTGGCCCCTAGGGATGGGATGTGTATCACAATAATGTGTTGAATAACTGGCCCCTCCTCCACTGGCCCCTAGGGATGGGATGTGTATCACAATAATGTGTTGAATAACTGGCCCCTCCTCCACTGGCCCCTAGGGATGGGATGTGTATCACAATAATGTGTTGAATAACTGGCCCCTCCTCCAATGGCCCCTAGGGATCAAATCAAATCAAATCAAATCAAATTTATTTATATAGCCCTTCGTACATCAGCTGAAATCTCAAAGTGCTGTACAGAAACCCAGCCTAAAACCCCAAACAGCAAGCAATGCATGTGAAAGAAGCACGGTGGCTGGGAAAAACTCCCTAGGAAAAACTCCTGAGAAAGGCCAAAAACCTAGGAAGAAACCTAGAGAGGAACCAGGCTATGAGGGGTGGCCAGTCCTCTTCTGGCTGTGCCGGGTGGATATTATAACAGAACATAGTCAAGATGTTAAAATGTTCGTAAATGACCAGCATGGTCAAATAATAATAATCATAGTAATTGTCGAGGGTGCAACAAGCACGTCCGGTGAACAGGTCAGGGTTCCGTAGCCGCAGGCAGAACAGTTGAAACTGGAGCAGCAGCATGGCCAGGTGGACTGGGGACAGCAAGGAGTCATCATGCCAGGTAGTCCTAGGGCTCAGGTCCTCCGAGAGAAAGAAAGAAAGAGAATTAGAGAGAGCATATTTACATTCACACAGGACACCGGATAAGACAAGAGAATACTCCAGATGTAACAGACTGACCCTAGCCCCCCGACACATAAACTACTGCAGCATAAATACTGGAGGCTGAGACAGGAGGGATCAGAAGACACTGTGGCCCCATCCGATGATACCCCCGGACAGGGCCAAACAGGCCGGATATAACCCCACCCACTTTGCCAAAGCACAGCCCCCACACCACTAGAGGGATATCTACAACCACCAACTTACCGTCCGAAGACAAGGCCGAGTATAGCCCACAAAGATGTCCGCCACGGCACAACCCAAGGGGGGGGGCGCCAACCCAGACAGGAAGACCACGTCAGTGGCTCAACCTACTCAAGTGACGCACCCCTCCCATGGACGGCATGGAAGAACACCAGTAAGTCAGTGACTCAGCCCCTGTAAAAGGGTTAGAGGCAGAGAATCCCAGTGGGAAGAGGGGAACCGACAAGGCAGAGACAGCAAGGGCGGTTCGTTGCTCCAGCCTTTCCGTTCACCTTCACACTCCTGGGCCAGACTATACTTAATCATAGGACCTACTGAAGAGATAAGTCTTCAGTAAAGACTTAAAGGTTGAGACTGAGTCTGCGTCTCTCACATGGGTAGGCAGACCATTCCATAAAAATGGAGCTCTATAGGAGAAAGCCCTACCTCCAGCCGTTTGCTTAGAAATTCTAGGGACAATTAGGAGGCCTGCGTCTTGTGACCGTAGCGTACGTGTAGGTATGTACGGCAGGACCAAATCGGAAAGATAGGTAGGAGCAAGCCCATGTAATGCTTTGTAGGTTAGCAGTAAAACCTTGAAATCAGCCCTTGCCTTAACAGGAAGCCAGTGTAGGGAAGCTAGCACTGGAGTAATATGATCAAATTTTTTGGTTCTAGTCAGGATTCTAGCAGCCGTATTTAGCACTAACTGAAGTTTGTTTAGTGCTTTATCCGGGTAGCCGGAAAGTAGAGCATTGCAGTAGTCGAGCCTAGAAGTAACAAAAGCATGGATTAATTTTTCTGCGTCATTTTTGGACAGAAAGTTTCTGATTTTTGCAATGTTACGTAGATGGAAAAAAGCTGTCCTTGAAGCAGTCTTGATATGTTCTTCAAAAGAGAGATCAGGGTCCAGAGTAACGCCGAGGTCCTTCACAGTTTTATTTGAGACGACTGTACAACCATCCAGATTAATTGTCAGATTCAACAGGAGATCTCTTTGTTTCTTGGGACCTAGG
The DNA here is from genome assembly GCF_901001165.1 of Salmo trutta. Lineage (NCBI taxonomy): Eukaryota > Metazoa > Chordata > Actinopteri > Salmoniformes > Salmonidae > Salmo > Salmo trutta. The sequence continues at coordinate 24,528,196 of NC_042994.1, forward strand.
ACAAGCATCTCTGTTTTGTCCGAGTTTAAAAGTAGAAAATTTGCAGCCATCCACTTCCTTATGTCTGAAACACAGGCTTCTAGCGAGAGCAATTTTGGGGCTTCACCATGTTTCATTGAAATGTACAGCTGTGTGTCGTCCGCATAGCAGTGAAATTTAACATTATGTTTTCGAATGACATCCCCAAGAGGTAAAATATAAAGTGAAAACAATAGTGGTCCTAGAACGGAACCTTGAGGAACACCGAAATTTACAATTGATTTGTCAGAGGACGAACCATTCACAGAGACAAACTGATATCTTTCCGACAGATAAGATCTAAACCAGGCCAGAACTTGTCCATGTAGACCAATTTGGGTTTCCAATCTCTCCAAAAGAATGTGGTGATCGATGGTATCAAAAGCGGCACTAAGATCTAGGAGCATGAGGACAGATGCAGAGCCTCGGTCTGACGTCATTAAAAGGTCATTTACCACCTTCACAAGTGCAGTCTCAGTGCTATGATGGGGTCTAAAACCAGACTGAAGCGTTTCGTATACATTGTTTGTCTTCAGGAAGGCAGTGAGTTGCTGCGCAACAACTTTTTCTAAAATTTTTGAGAGGAATGGAAGATTCGATATAGGCCGATAGTTTTTTATAATTTCTGGGTCAAGATTCGGCTTTTTCAAGAGAGGCTTTATTACTGCCACTTTTAGTGAGCTTGGTACACATCCGGTGGATAGAGAGCCGTTTATTATGTTCAACAGAGGGCCAAGCACAGGAAGCAGCTCTTTCAGTAGTTTAGTTGGAATAGGGTCCAGTATGCAGCTTGAGGGTTTGGAGGCCATGATTATTTTCATCATTGTGTCAAGAGATATAGTACTAAAACACTTTAGTATCTCCCTTGAGCCAAGGTCCTGGCAGAGTTGTGCAGACTCTGGACAATGAAGCCCTGGAGGAATACCCAGATTTAAAGAGGAGTCCGTAATTTGCTTTCTAATGATCATGATCTTTTCCTCAAAAAAGTTCATAAATTTATTACTGCTGAAGTGAAAGCCATCCTCCATTTGCGAATGCTGCCTTTTAGTTAGCTTTGCGACAGTGTCAAAAAGAAATTTCGGATTGTTCTTATTTTCCTCAATTAAGTTGGAAAAATAGGATGATCGTGCAGCAGTGAGGGCTCTTCGATACTGCACGGTACTGTCTTTCCAAGCTAGTCGGAAGACTTCCAGTTTAGTGTGGCGCCATTTCCGTTCCAATTTTCTGGAAGCTTGCTTCAGAGCTCGTGTATTTTCTGTATACCAGGGAGCTAGTTTCTTATGACAGATGTTTTTAATTTTTAGGGGTGCAACTGCATCTAGGGTATTGCGCAAGGTTGAATTGAGTTCCTCGGTTAGGTGGTTAACTGATTCTTGTCCTCTGACGTCCTTGGGTAGGCAGAGGGAGTCTGGAAGGGCATCAAGGAATCTTTGGGTTGTCTGAGAATTTATAGCACGACTTTTAATCTTCCTTGGTTGGGGTCTGAGCAGATTATTTGTTGCAATTGTAAACGCAATAAAATGGTGGTCCGATAATCCAGGATTATGAGGAAAAACATTAAGATCCACAACATTTATTCCATGGGACAAAACTAGGTCCAGAGTATGACTGTGGCAGTGAGTAGGTCCAGAAACATGTTGGACAAAACCCACTGAGTCGATGATGGCTCCGAAAGCCTTTTGGAGTGGGTCTGTGGACTTTTCCATGTGAATGTTAAAGTCACCAAAAATTAGAATATTATCTGCTATGACTACAAGATCCGATAGGAATTCAGGGAACTCAGTAAGGAACACTGCATATGGCCCAGGAGGCCTGTAAACAGTAGCTATAAAAAGTGATTGAGTAGGCTGCATAGATTTCATGACTAGAAGCTCAAAAGACGAAAACGTCATTGTTTTTTTTTTTGTAAATTGAAATTTGCTATCGTAAATGTTAGCAACACCTCCGCCTTTGCCGGATGCACGGGGGGTTTGGTCACTAGTGTAACCAGGGGGTGAGGCCTCATTTAACACAGTAAATTCATCAGGCTTAAGCCATGTTTCAGTCAGGCCAATCACATCAAGATTATGATCAGTGATTAGTTCATTGACTATAACTGCCTTGGAAGTGAGGGATCTAACATTAAGTAACCCAATTTTGAGATGTGAAGTATCACAATCTCTTTCAATAATGGCAGGAATGGAGGAGGTCTTTATACTAGTAAGATTACTGAAGCGAACACCGCCATTTTTAATTTTGCCCAACCAAGATCGAGGCACAGACACGGTCTCAATGGGGAAAGCTGAGCTGACTACGCTAACTGTGCTAGTGGCAGACTCCACTAAGCTGGCAGGCTGGCTAACAGCCTGTTGCCTGGCCTGCACCCTATTTCATTGTGGAGCTAGAGGAGTTAGAGCCCTGTCTATGTTCGTAGATAAGATGAGAGCACCCCTCCAGCTAGGATGGAGTCCGTCACTCCTCAGCAGGCCAGGCTTGGTCCTGTTTGTGGGTGAATCCCAGAAAGAGGGCCAGTTATCTACAAATTCTATCTTTTGGGAGGGGCAGAAAACAGTTTTCATCCAGCGATTGAGTTGTGAGACTCTGCTGTAGAGCTCATCACTCCCCCTAACTGGGAGGGGGCCAGAGACAATTACTCGATGCCGACACATCTTTCTAGCTGATTTACACGCTGAAGCTATATTGCGCTTGGTGACCTCTGACTGTTTCATCCTAACATCGTTGGTGCCGACGTGGATAACAATATCTCTATACTCTCTACACTCGCCAGTTTTAGCTTTAGCCAGCACCGTCTTTAGATTAGCCTTAACGTCGGTAGCCCTGCCCCCTGGTAAACAGTGTATGATCGCTGGATGATTAGTTTTAAGTCTAATACTGCGGGTAATGGAGTCGCCAATGACTAGGGATGGGATGTGTATCACAGTAGTGTGCTGAATAACTGTTGCCTACCACTCTTTTTACCTACTTCATAACATAATTGCTCAGAGAAAGAGATTTTTGTTTAACAAGTAATACACATTTTTCAAAATACTCAAAACTCCGCCACCTAAAAGGTCCTGGTATTTTATTTAATTTGTTAAAATACTTTTTTGAACCTTACTAACAACCTTTATGCAAATCAAGATCATCAGCATTTACATTTGTTGGATGCTCTCTATAAGGATTGTTTCTGGAAACCCTTTTAAAAAAAGATGCAGTGCGTTAGACCACTGTGCGACACGGGAACCCTTCCAAAGAGCCTATTGGTGTGGAAGTGGCATCTAATTGTAGATTTGGAGACTTGGTTACCTGAAGATGCGACCAAGTGTTGTTATTCTCCAACTTCGGCCCTTGGATATTTCTTAGCTTCCCGAAACATCTTCCTGACTGTGTGTGGGAATAACATTCACTTGTGCAACAGAATATTTGTACTAATTGTGCTGTCAATGTTCACTTGAACCAAGTGTAAAGGACGTCATGCTGCTTGCTTAGCGATCAACGCTTCCTCCTGATTCGGCACATACGGTGCATTTGGAAAGTATTCGGTCCCCTTTCTGCAGCATTGAAGGTCCCCAAGAACACAGTGGCCTCCATCATTCTTAAATGCAAAAAGTTTGGAAGGACCAGGACTCTTCCTAGAGCTGTCCGCATGGCCAAGCTGAGTAATCGGGGGAGAAGGGCCTTGTTCAGAGAGGTGACAAAGAACCCGATGTTCACACTGACAGAGCTCCAGAGCTCCAGAGTTCAAGGACAACCATCTCTGCAGCACTCCACTAATCAGGCCTTTATGATAAAGTGGCCAGACGGAAGCCACTCTTCAGTAAAAGGAGACCACTTCGAGTTTGCCTAAAGGCACCTAAAGGACGCTCAGTCCATGAGAAACAACATTCTCTGGTCTGATTAAACCAAGATTGAACTCTTTGGCCTGAATGCCAAGCGTCACGTCTGGAGGAAACCTGGCACCACCCCTACGGTGAAGCATGGTGGTGGCAGCATGTCACGAGAATTTTCAACCCCAATGATAATAACTAACAATTAATAAGCTTTGACCAATCCCCGAGGTTTGTAAGACCCTGGGTTTAATAATAATTAGGCAAAGACTCAGCTTATGCAAAAGGTTCGTACAGTTTAATCACGAGAACGTTCTGAAGTCCATAATACAAAGACATCCATTTTATAACTCACTCCCTTCTTACGCACATACCTCCACACAAACAGTAGATATCCTACGCACATACATACACACGAACAGTAGGTGAGTTGTATCCACTGTTTATCACTTCCAAGCTGGCAGTTCCATTCCCCCGAGATTAGAGTTACCTTGAAAGGACTCCCTGTCCTATCGTACATTTCTCAGAGTTCTAGGAAGGTCAGGTCATACACAGTTGAATTGTCCTCGGTATCTTAGTCACACACACACACACATTTCTCTCCCTCACATGTCTCTACCGAACCTTATTTGACTTATGTTTAATATTTTAATTATTCATTATACATGCTACATAAACTAATAATCACTAATAGTTAAGTTTCAGGGTAGAATACTTTAATCATTACCTTTAAGCATATAAATTCCCTTATCACAGCATCATGCTGTGGGGATGTTTTTCAGCGGCATAGACTGGTAAAATAGTCAGGATCGAGGGAAAGATGAAAGGAGCAAAGTACAGAGAAATCCTTGATAAAAACTTGCTCCAGAGCGCTCAGGACCTCAGACTGGGGCAAAAGTTCACCTTCCAACAGGACAATGACCCTAAGCACACAGCCAAGACAATGCAGGAGTGGCTTCGGTACAAGTCTCTGAATGTCCTTGAGTGGCCCAGCCAGAGCCGGGACTTGAACCCCATCAAACATTTCTGGAGAGACCTGAAAATAGCTGTGCAGCGACGCTCCCCATCCAACCTGACAGAGCTTGAGAGGATCTGCAGATCTGCAGAGAAGAATTGGAGAAACTCCCCAAATACAGGTGTGCCAAGCTTGTAGTGTCATACCCAAGAAGACTCGAGGCTGTAATCGCTGCCAAAGGCGCTTCAACAAAGTACTGAGTAAAGTGTCTGAATACTTATGTAAATGTGATATTTCCATTTTTTGTTTTTGTTGTAATGTGCAAATATTTCTAAAAACATTTTTTTTGCTGTGTCGTTGTGGGGTATTGTGTGTAGATTGATGAGGAGGATTTTTTTTAATCCATTATAGAATAAGGCTGTGACATAACAAAATATGGAAAAAGTCAAGGGGTCTGAATACTTTCCAAACACACTCTAACAAGGCTCAAACCCAGGAAGTCTCTCACAAACACATTATAACAAGGCTCAAACCCAGGAAGTCTCTCACAAACACATTATAACAAGGCTCAAACCCAGGAAGTCTCTCACAAACACATTATCTCATGAAGTGTCTTAGCCAGTCGCGCCACCAAAAAGTGAACTATTCAGCAGCACAAGTGGAGACGCTGCTGGCTGAGGACTGAGTTTCACAGATCCCCATCTGCTACACAAGCAATAACAAGTCCAAACCCGTTTAGGAAATAAGCATTTTAATGTAGGGTTCAAATTGCAAGGAGTTAGATGCTAGATAGCTTTGTCAGCATAGCGGAGACTCCTCCTTTCATCTTTCCCTTCTCACTTTCATGAGAAGGCTATAAATATAATCTACATTGGCGGGAAAGGTTGTAATGAAGGCCAAAGAGTCAGTCAACACAGACTAGATACATGGTATCAGAAGTCAGTTTTTTGGAGCAGTGAGCAGTTACTCACTCTGTAATTTTACATTAGTTACAGGTTTTGTGACATCTGTGGTTCTTAAACACAATGGCCACCCTCCATGCTGACTACATTGCAGACGAATGCCAGATCTCAGAACGCATGGATTTGATGATTGTTAACAGATCAGTTAACTACATCAAATGATATAGCAATCTGACGTGGCACACAACTATTGCTTGATGCAACGCAACCAATAAGAGACTCTGGAATCATGATCCTATATAACCTAAAGAGAAAGATCCTGCCCCAGGGTCATGGAGTGTGAGGTAAAGTTGATCAGACACATTGGTTCCACACTGATGTCACTTCCATGTTGTGATTTGAACAGATTTAGAGTTGAACATGTAAATAGGAAGAGGGAAGTGGATTATGAATAGGTTCTGAAAGAGGAAGCATTAACTACTGGAAGAAGGAAGGTTATCTAGAAAGTCAGTCTGTGTGCCACATTATTGTATTAGAGAAGCTCTTAGGGTGATTCCTTAAGAAACTAGAGCAAAAAAAGCAATCATTATTTTGTGGATTATCACCACATTTAATCCATAGAAGGGTCCTTTGGAGGAAGGATTGTTGACATACATTTTACATTTGTTTAACTTTTTTTCGGGGGTGGGTGGGTTTGAAATGTTTTGTTTCACAAATATGTTTTTCCACCAGCAGGGCTTATATTTTGTATCTTTCTTTTGACATCCCCTTTTAGAGTTTTCTATATTATTATGGATAATAACAAAAGAAAATTCTCCATATCCTTTAAGATACCGTTTTGTCCAAGTACTCGGTACACCCTTATTCTACAGTATTATGTGAAGGATGGTTTATTCCAAATGGAACTGTTACACTTGAAAGTTATCAAAACAATTTTGTTTAGAATATCTACATAAATTACTCTGTAGGCTATATCCCACATGGAATATTATGTTCTCCATGTTCTCCACCCCTCCTGCCACCTGACTACACATGAGAACAGGTCCTACATCTCAGCAACGCACTCATCAGCTTTCACCTGTGTAGGGGACACATTGACTCTGCACCGGTACCTGCTGTATATAGCCTCGCTACTGTTATTTTATTGTTACTCTTTAATTAGGTGGTATTTTTCAATTTTAATGTTTTATTTTTTTTTTACTTCAGATTATTTTAGTAAATACTTTCTTAAAACTTATTGTAGGACGCTAGCGTCCCATCTCGATAACTTCCGGTGAAATTGCAGAGTGCGAAATTCAAATAACAGAATAGTCATATTTAACATTCATTGAAATACAAGTGTCATACATCAGTTAAAAGCTTAACTTCTTGTTAATCCAGCCGCTGTGTCAGATTTCAAAAAGGCTTTACGGCGAAAGCACACCATGCGATTATCTGAGGACAGCGCCCAGCACACAAAAGCATTAAAAACATTTTCCAACCAGGCAGATGCACCACGAAAGTCAGAAATAGCGATAAAATAAATCACTTACCTTTGAAGATCTTCTTCTGTTGGCACTCCAAAAGGTACCAGCTACATCACAAATGGTCATTTTGTTCGATAAAGTCCTTCTTTATATCCCCAAAAACTCAGTTTACCTGGCGTGCTTCATTCAGTAATTCACCGGTTTCCCTCCTTCAAAATGCATACAAAATGAATCCCAAACGTTACCAATAAACTTCTCCAAACAAGTCAAACCTCAGGTACCCTAATACGTAAATAAACGATAACATTTAAGATGGAGAATCATTATTGTCATTACTGAAGATAAACAACAAAGTACGCGCATTCACCAGAATGCGTAACAAACACTACAGCCAAAATGGGAGCCACTTAGAAAAACGACAAATTCTAGCTCATTTTTCAAAAACAAGCCTGAAACTCTTTCAAAGACATTTAGTGGTGTCACGATTCCCACCGATGGTGGCGCCCCCTCCTGCTCGGGTGGCGCTCGGCGGTCGTCGTCACCGGCCTATTAGCTACTACCGATCCCTTTTTGGTTTTCCCTTTTTTTGGTTTTGGGCACCTGTGGCCAATTAGCTATTAGAGGGGGTATTTAGGTTATCTGGCCCGTCTGTTGTTTGTGCGGGATTAATTTGTGTTCATTGACGACATGTTGTTCGTCGGCTTTACCTGGTCGTCTATTTTGTATTTTATTCCCTATGGTTGGGAACTTTTGTTTATCCTGTGTTATTAAAAACACCACTCCCTGTGTTCGCTGCTTCCTGCGCCTCATTCCTCCTACCCGACTACCGAAGCCGTTACAGAATCCCGCACCACTGAAAAAGGCATGGAATCAGCGGGAGCAGCGGGCACTCCTCTTCCCTCGATGGAGGAACGTGTGCTTCACCACACTACGGTCCTACACCGCATCGGATCAGCGATGGACCAGATGATGGAGAGGATGGACCGATGGGAGAGAAGTGGAATCCTCTCTCCACCTCCACCTCCTCCGATACAGCCACCTTCCCCTCCCACTACGTCTGGCTCTGGGGCGCTTCGTTTGGCGCTCCCAAGGGAGTACGATTGTGCGGCGGCTGGGTGCCAGGGGTTTTTGCTCCAGCTTGAGCTGTACCTGGCCACCGTCAGACCTGCTCCCACAGGAGAGGAGAGCGTGAGTGCCCTCGTTTCCTGCCTGACGGGCCGGGCTCTGGAATGGGCTAATGCGGTCTGGAACAGCCCAGACTCGGCGAGGGACCACTATCCAGAGTTCACGGGTGAACGGGCAGGCAGAACACTTCTCGGGTGAACGGGCAGGCAGAACACTTCTCGGTCACCTCAGGTGAGTCAGCACCAGAGTCACCCAGAACCCCTGTTGGTCACGTGTTTTTACCTGTTGTGTTAACCCAATTTTTTCCCTCTTCCCAGCATAGGGCGCTAGTCGATTCAGGCGCAGCTGGGAACTTTATGGATCGTGGACTTGCCATCAAGCTGGGCATTCCGCGGGTGCCGTTAGATTCCCCCTTCCCCGTGCACTCCCTAGATAGCCGACCATTAGGGTCAGGGCTAGTCAGGGAGTCTACGGTGCCACTGGACATGGTAACGCAGGGGAATCATAAGGAACACATTCGTTTTTTCCTTATTGATTCACCTGCGTTTCCGGTGGTGCTAGGGGTCCCCTGGCTGGCTGGTCACAATCCCCGTATTTTGTGGAAACAGGGGGTTCTCCAGGGGTGGTCAGAGGAGTGTTCAGGGAGGTGTCTAGGAGTTTCCATAGGTGCCACGTCGGTGGAAAGTCTAGACCAGGTGTCCACCGTGCGCATTCCCCCTGAATACGCCGATTTGGCGATCGCTTTTTGTAAAAAGAGGGCGACCAAATTACCACCTTATCGACAGGGGGATTGTGCGATAGATCTCCAGGTTAACGCTGCGCTTCCCAGGAGTCACGTGTACCCCTTGTCACAGGAGGAGACGGCGGCTATGGAGACATATGTCACGGAATCCCTGGGACAGGGGTACATTCGGCCCTCCATCTCACCCGCTTCCTCGAGTTTCTTTTTTGTGAAGAAAAAGGAGGGAGGTCTGCGTCCGTGCATTGATTACCGAGGTCTAAACGCTATAATGGTGGGGTTTAGTTACCCACTACCTCTCATCGCTACGGCGGTGGAATCATTTCACGGAGCAGTTCTTCACAAAACTGGATCTCAGGAGCGCGTATAACCTGGTGCGTATCAAGAAGGGAGACGAGTGGAAAACCGCCTTTAGTACCACATCGGGCCATTATGATTACCTCGTCATGCCGTATGGGTTGAAAAATACTCCAGCCGTCTTTCAATCCTTTGTAGACGAAATTCTCAGGGACCTGCACGGGCAGGGCGTGATAGTCTATATCGATGACATTCTGATATATTCCGCCACCCGCTCCGCGCATGTGTCCCTGGTACGCAAGGTGCTTGGTAGACTGCTGGAGCATGACCTATACGTTAAGGCTGAGAAGTGTGAGTTTTCCAAACGATCCATCTCCTTTCTGGGTTATCGCATTTCCACCACGGGGGTGGTGATGGAGTGTGACCGTGTTAAAGCCGTGCGTAATTGGTCGACTCCAACCACGGTGAAGGAGGTGCAGCGGTTCTTAGGCTTTGCCAATTACTACCGGAGGTTTATCCGGGGTTTTGGCCAGGTAGCGGCTCCCATTACCTCACTGCTGAAGGGGGGGCCGGTGCGTTTGCGATGGTCGACGGAGGCGGACGGAGCCTTCAAGAAGTTGAAGACGCTGTTCACCGACGCACCCGTGTTGGCACACCCGGACCCGTCTTTAGCGTTCATAGTGGAGGTGGATGCATCCGAGGCTGGGGTGGGTGCCGTGCTATCACAGCGCTCGGGTACGCCATCGAAACTCCGCCCCTGCGCTTTCTTTTCGAAGAAGCTCAGTTCGGCGGAGCGTAACTACGATGTGGGGGACAGGGAGTTGCTAGCGGTGGTCAAGGCCCTGAGGGTGTGGCGGCACTGGCTTGAGGGGGCTAAGCACCCCTTTCTCATCTGGACTGACCACCGAAACTTGGATTACATCCGGGCAGCGAGGAGACTGAATCCACGTCAGGCGAGGTGGGCCATGTTCTTCGCCCGGTTTAGGTTTACCATCTCCTATAGACCGGGTTCCCTGAATACTAAAGCCGACGCGCTGTCCCGTCTCTATTACACGGAGGACTGGCCCATCGATCCAACTCCCATCATTCCAGCGTCGAGGCTGGTGGCACCAGTGGTATGGGAGGTGGACGCGGACATCGAGCGGGCATTGGTGTTGGAGCCTGCGCAGGTGCCCATGGGGCGCATGTATGTGCCGCTCGGTGTTCGTGATCGTTTGATTCGGTGGGTGCACACGCTACCTACTGCGGGTCATCCTGGTGAGGCGAGGACAGTGCGGAGTCTAAGGGGGAAGTACTGGTGGCCCACCTTGGCTAAGGACGTGAGGTCCTATGTCTCTTCCTGTTCGGTATGTGCCCAGACTAAGGCTCCTAGGCATCTACCGAGAGGGAAGTTACAGCCCCTCCCTGTTCCACAACGACCATGGTCGCACCTGTCCATTGACTTCTTGACAGATCTTCTTGACAGAACACGGCGATTCTGGTGGTTGTGGATCGGTTCTCTAAGTCCTGCCGTCTCCTCCCATTGCCCGGTCTCCCTACGGCCCTGCAGACTGCGGAGGCCCTATTTACCCACGTCTTCCGGCACTACGGGGTGCCGGAGGACATTGTCTCTGATCGAGGTTCCCAGTTCACATCCAGGGTCTGGAGAGCGTTTATGGAGCGGCTGGGGGTCTCGGTCAGTTTGACCTCCGGTTATCACCCCGAGAGCAATTGGCAGGCGGAGAGGGTGAACAAGGAGGTGGGCAGGTTCCTGAGGTCGTATTGCCAGGACCGGCCAGGGGAGTGGGCGAGGTATATTCCCTGGGCTGAATTAGCCCAGAACTCACTTCGCCACTCCTCTACTAACATATCACCCTTTCAGTGTGTGTTAGGTTACCAGCCGGTCCTGGCACCATGGCACCGGAGCCAGACCGAGGCTCCTGCGGTGGAGGACTGGGTCCAGCACTCCAAGGAGACCTGGAGAGCTGTCCAGGACTCACTAAAGGAGGCCAGTGCGCGGCAGAAGAGGATTGCTGACCGCCACCGCAGTGAGGCGCCCGTGTTCGCACCGGGAGACAGGGTCTGGCTCTCGACCCGGAACCTGCCCCTCCGCGTGCCCTGCCGGAAGCTGGGGCCGCAGTGTGTGGGGCCCTTCAAAGTCCTGAGGAGGATAAACGAGGTGTGTTATCGGTTGCAACTCCCTTCCTATTACCGCATTAACCCCTCGTTTCATGTGTCTCTCCTCAGGCCGGTGGTAGCTGGTCCCCTTCAGGAAAATGAAGTGCCGGAGGTCCCTCCGCCCCCTCTGGACATCGGGGGATCCCCGGCGTACAGCATTCGGGCCATTCTGGACTCAAGACGCCGGGCGAGGGGGCTGCAGTACCTCGTGGACTGGGCGGGGTACGGCCCGGAGGAGAGGTGCTGGGTGCCGGCGGAGGACGTCCTGGACCCATCTATGTTGAGGGATTTCCACCACCTCCATCCGGATCGCCCTGCGCCTCGCCCTCCGGGTCGACCTCAAGGTCGGTGTCGGCGCGCTGCGGGAGCCACACGTCAGGAGGGGGGTACTGTCACAATTCCCACCGACGGTGGCGCACCCTCCTGCTCGGGTGGCGCTCGGCGGTCGTCGTCACCGGCCTATTAGCTACTACCGATCCCTTTTTGGTTTTCCCTTTTTTTGGTTTTGGGCACCTGTGGCCAATTAGCTATTAGAGGGGGTATTTAGGTTAGCTGGCCCGTCTGTTGTTTGTGCGGGATTAATTTGTGTTCATTGACGACGTGTTGTTCGTCGGCTTTACCTGGTCGTCTATTTTGTATTTTATTCCCTATGGTTGGGAACTTTTGTTTATCCTGTGTTATTAAAAACACCACTCCCTGTGTTCGCTGCTTCCTGCGCCTCATTCCTCCTACCCGACTACCGAAGCCATTACAAGTGGAAGCCCTAGGATTTTGTTGACATCTAGTGGAAGCCCTAGGAACTGCAATCTGGGAGGTATTCCCTTCATATTAAAAATAACAGCCATTGGAATCATTGGTGGGCTGATATTTTTTTTCTGGATGGTTTGCCCTCAGATTTTCGCCTGCCATATCAATTATGTTATACTCACAGATATTATTTTAACTGTTTTAGAACCTTCAGAGTGTTTTCTATCCAAATCTACCAATTATATGCATATCCTAGCTTCTGGGCCTGAGTAACAGGCAGTTTACTTTGGGCACGCTTGTCATCAAGACCACATATTTTTCTTAACTGCATTGTTGGTTAAGGACTTGAACTGTAAGTAAGCATTTCACTGTAAGGTCTTCACCTGTTGTATTCGGCGCATGTGACAAATAAAATGTGATTTGACTTGATTTTATTTTTAAGTGACATGGACATTCTACTACAGCACATCCGGTACTGTGTTTAAGGCACACAATGAGCAAGGAGACACTGCCTGGGATGTGTCTGTTGATGATCTAGAAGCGTTTATTTAAATCCTTTATGGTAATTTCAATGTCCAGTGGAGCATTCGAAGGAAAGAGCGTGACCAGCTTCTGGTCAGACATTTATGGGATACCTTTCTTTGGAGAAACCATGGCATGGGATCGCTTCAGAGATCATGCGTTACCTCTGTTTTGATGACAAAGAAACGACAACGCGATGTCTGGAAATAGACAAATTTGCCGTGGTGTCCAACATATAAATGGATGACTATTTTTGACTGCAGTCATATGGACACTGATATTCATTATAATGCCGTTATTGCTTTTGTGCTGGTTTTCACTATTTAAGAAGTTCACTTAGCACCTATAATCATGTTTAGGCTACTGATGTTTTCATAGTTGTAACAAAGGCACTCCACTAATAAAGTAGATTGAACATTTTAATTTTACTTTTGCATATATCCCTCAGTAGCCTAACATAAACTAATTAAAATGCTATTGTGTTATTTGAAAATACATATTTTTCGGATTCTAACGTTACCTTCATAAACACAACCAAATTATAATTTTTGTGATAGTATATCTGAAATGTATAAATTACACTGTTAGAATGTTGCAGTCAGAATGGGGGAAGGTTCCCTCGATGGCCCAACGGTTCTGGTGTTAAACTGGACAACCTTCTATTGAACACCTTCTATTGAACACCTTCTATTGAACACCTTCTATTGAACACCTTCTATTCAGCACCTTCTATTGGACACCTTCTATTCAGCACCTTCTATTGAACACCTTCTATTGAACATACCTTCTATTCAACACCTATTCAACACCTTATATTCAACTAATTTACAGGCAGACAGGAACACTTTCCATTTTTCATATCGGTCTTACAATAGAGCGACTGTTGTGAAGTTGATTGGTGGGCTTGGCTAGGAAGAGTCCCCTGCTCCCCCAGATACGCTTGTGTTCCAACAGCTGCAGCTGAAGGGAGGGTGTGGGATTCCCAGTTTTATTGATGTTCTCTGTTATGGACTTTACTTATATTGTCCTTGAATGTGTCTTCCTGCAATCTCTGTTGTTTTTACATTTGAAAGTCTAAAAATAAAGCTGTCCAAAAGAAGCAGGTATTTGACTAGTCCGTTTAAATGGCATATCAGTTATAAGTCTGTTTCATTTATGGTCCTATCCTCTGGTGCACAGCTCAAATTGCAGCAGATCTGCCAATAAACCAATGTCAAATGACCTGAGATACATTGCTGTGGAAGCTGGATGTATTTTTGACACACTCGTTTCTGAACATGGACATATTGGGATTGGAAATGATCTGTTGCTTTGGCACACTTCTTGTAAATTTACCATGGACTGTATGGGATCAAATTGGAGTTTCAAGAACAGCTCAGCAGGTTTGATACCATCTCTATGACAGAGGGTCATAAAGCAATCCTAAATGACTTTAGGCTGCATGTATTCCTGACATCTATGGTTGGAGAAGGTTACTGACAGGGAGTAATAATTTGGACTACTTGTTGGTCCAAAGATCTGTAAAGCTTGCTGAAAAACACAACAGCTCCACATTTGATCCAAGTGTTTCTCCTTGTAAATGCATTAGATTAATATTACATTTAGCCCTCCATTGACTTCACACTGCATGCTGAAAGGTGAAGACCTCATACCTATACTGTAGACCACCCTAGTCATAGACGGTTCTCTCTGCTACCGCAAGGCAAGCTGTACCGGAGCACCAAGTCTATGTCCAAAAGGCTTCTTAACAGCTTCTATCCCCAAGCCATAAGACTCCTGAACAGCTAATTCAAGGCATACCCAAACACCTCTTTTACGTTGCTGCTACTCTCTGTTTATTATCTATGCATGGTCACTTTAACTCTACCTACATGTAAATATTACCTCAATTACCTCAAGTAGCCGGTTAAGGGCTTGTAAGTAAGCATTTCACTGTAAGGTCTACACCTGTTGTATTCGGCGCATGTGACAAATACAATTTGATTTGATTAGTCGACCATGAAGTCCTGACATTGCTGACACCGTAATATATTTACAGAGAGACATGTGACCTGGAAAATAAGATCTGAATAAACCGAGCCAAGCTTGGTTGTTTTGTGGATCCATGCAACAGCATGTGACATTTCATTTCCAGATTTAGATTTTTACTGGCTGTGACATTTTAATAGATGAAATAAAATGCTGACGTGAGCCAAAGCTCTGGGGTGTCTCAGGCAAAACTACTTTGTGAGCACAGACTGAGTCATTTTTACAGGACAAAATATATTGGATGAAGAGTTACTATCTGAACCATGCAAGGCCCTGCTAAAATTCTTCAAATATGTACAATAACAGTTTCATAATGACAGTTTATTGAACTGCTTAATGACATCTGACAGTTAATAACAGTATATCAGGAGCCTGTAACTCCTGTTCTGGACAGCCCATCCACATGGTATTTCAGTTTCAAGTTTTAATGTCACGTGCACAAGTGCAGTGAAATGCCTTTTTTGCATGCTCTAAACACAACGATACAGTAATCAATAAACAAATAAGAAGTAAGAACACGACCAAGTAAGAAGTCATAAAATATACAGGGTCAGAAAGTTCAAGTACCATATTTACAATGTGCAGGGATACTGGAGTGATAGAGGTAGATATGTATAGTGGTAAGTTGACTAGACATCAGGATACAGTATATGATAAAAAACAGAGGAGCAGCAGCATATATGAGGATTGCACGTGAGTGGGTGTGTGTGTAGAGTCAGAATACATTTATGTGCATATTAGGTGTGTAGGCAAATTATGGAGTGAGTGTTTGTGTGTTTGGGGCATCACTACTTGGTAGGGCAATAGCACCGCCCTCGATCACATGGCGCTACAGAGGGTGGTGCAGACAGCCCAGTACTCCCTGTCATCCAAGACCTCTATATCAGGCGGTGTGAAAGGAAGGCCCGGAAAATTGTTTTTTTTATCATATACTGTATCCTGATGTCTAGTCAACTTACCACTATACATATGCCTGTGCATAGAGACAGTGCAAAAAAATACAATGTCAAGGGTAAACTCAGATAGCTATTTAGCAGCCTGTTTGTGTCAGAATTGATGCACCGGTACCAGTTGTCGTGCGGAAACAGAGAGAGAAGTCTATGGCTAGGGTTGCTGGAGTCTTTAACGATTTTCTGGGCCTTCCTTTCACACCACCTGATATAGAGGTATGGATGGCAGGGAGTACTGGGCTGTCTGCACCACCCTCTGTAGCGCCATGTGATCGAGGGCGGTGCTATTGCCATACCAAGTAGTGATGCAGCCAGTCAAGATGCTCTCAATGGTACAGCTGTAGAACCTTTGTAGGATTTCAGGGCCCATGCCAAACCTTTTCAACCTCCTGAGGTAGAAGAGACACGAGTGTGCTCGTGTGTGTGGACCATTTAAAATACTTTGTGATTTGGACGCTGAGGACCTGAAGCTATCAACCCGCTACACTGCTCGCCCCACGTTTTCTGTAGTCCGCGATCAGCTCCTTGGTGTTACTCGCTTTGCGGGAGAGGCTGTTGTCCTGACACCACACTGTGAAGTCTCTGATCTCCTCCCTATAGGCTGTGTCATTGCCATCAGTGATCAGGCCTACCACCGTCGTGTCGTCAGCAAACTTGATGATGGTGTTGGAGTCGTTCGTGGCCACGCATTCGTGGGTGAACAGAGAGTACAGGAGGGGACTAAGCACACACCCGTGTGGAGCCGCCGTGTTGAGGGTCAGCGTGGCAGAAGTGACATTGCCTACCCTGATCACCTGGGGTTGGCCCGTCAGGAAGTACAGGATCCAGTTGCAGAAGGAGGTGTTCAGTCCCAGGGTCTTAAGCTTGGTGACAAGCTTGGATGGGACAGTTGGGGTTGAACGCTGAGTTATAGTCAATGAACAGCATTTTCACATAGATACAGCGCATTCAGAAAGTATCCTTCCCTTTTTCCACAAAAAGTCTGAATGCTCTGTATATCTCTTATCTAGGTGGGTGAGGGCAGTGTGGAGTGCAATTGATATTGTGCCGTCTATGGATCTGTTGGGGTGGTATGCAAATTGGTGTGGATTTAGGGTGTCTGGGATGTTGAAATTGATGTGTGCCATAACCAGTCTCTCAAAGCACTTCATGATTACAGATGTGAGTGCTTGGAGTTGTTGTGAACAGGAATGATGATGATCATCTTAAAACACATGGGGATGAAAAGGGGTTGAAAATGACCATGAATCTGCCTGTCAGCTGTTCTGCACACGCTCTGAGAATGCACCCTGGAATACCGTCGGGCCCTGTGGCCTGGCGGGTGTTGACCTAATTAAAGACCTTACTCACGTTGGCCTCAGAGAGAGATCACCCTATCCTCTGGGTCGGTGGCTACCCTCACACTCGACACCATGTTGTTATTGTCGAAGCGTGCATAAAATGCATTGAGTTCGTCTGGTAGACCCACAGAAGCAACAAGGGTCAACTCCCTAATCAAGGGCACGTCAACAGATCTCCCACAAAGTCAAAAATGGTGACCCGAACCAGCGACCTTTCAGCTCCCAACCACCAGGCCACCAGCCCTCTAAGATCCCCCCACAGTTCCCCGAGAGATGCCCCTCAACCATCCAAGATCCCCCCCCCACAGTTCCCCAAGAGATGCCCCTCAACCACCCAAGATCCCCTCCACAGTTCCCCGAGAGATGCCCCTCAACCACCCAAGATCCCTCCCACAGTTCCCCGAGAGATGCCCCTCAACCACCCAAGATCCCCCCCACAGTTCCCCGAGAGATGCCCCTCAACCACCCAGGACCCCCCCCCCGCCGAAACAATAATAATAAAATAAAATAATTCCATTCCCCACAAGCCCTGTCCCCCAATGCACCAACAACCAACAAAATGAACAAAAGAGAAAAAATAGAAAAAAGAGAGAGACAAAGGAAAACAGAAAACATCAATGCAAAAAACAAAAGACATCAAGGACAACAGAAATCATAACAGCAAGACCAACTATTCACATCGACGGGACCGCAGTGGAGAAGGTGAAAAGCTTCAAGGTCCTCGGCGTACACATCACCGATAATCTGAAATGGTCCACCCACATAGACAGTGTGGTGAAGAAGGCACAACAGCTCCTCTTCGACCTCAGGAGGCTGAAGATATTCAGCTTGGCCCCTAAGACCTGCACAAACTTTCACAGATGTTCAATTGAGAGCATCCTGTCGGGCTGTATCACCGCCTGATACGACAACTGCATCGCCCACAACCGCAGGGCTCTCCAGAGGGTGGTGCAGTCTGCCCAACACATCACCGGGGGCACATTGCCTGCCCTCCTGGACACCTACAGCACCCGATGTCACAGCAATGCCAAAGCCGATGCCAAAAAAGATCATCAAGGACATAATCCAATGAAGCCACGTCCTGTTCACCCCGCTTCCATCCAGAAGGTGAGGTCAGTACAGGTGCATTGAAAGCTGGGATAGACAGACTGAAAAACAGCTTCTATCTCAAGGCCATCAGACTGTTAAATAGCCATCACTAGCCGGCTACCTCCCGGTTACTCAACCCTGCACCTTAGAGGCTGCTGCCCTATGTACATAGACATGGTATTCCTGGTCACTTTAAATGGAACACTGGTCACTTTAATAATGTTTACATACTGCTTTACTCATTTCATATGTATATACTGTATTCTACTGTGTTTTAGTCCATGTCACTCAGACATGGCTCACCCTGTTGGCATTTCTCCTTTGTCAAGATATTCCATCCACCTGACAGGTGTGGCATATCAGGAAGCGGATTTAACAGCATGTTAATTACACAGGTGTACCTTGTGCTGGGACAATAAAAGGCCACTCCAAAATATGCGGGTTTGTCACACAACACAATGCCACAGTTTTGAGGGAGCGTGCAATTGGCATGCTGACTGCAGGAATGTCCGTCAGAGCTGTTGCCAGAGAATGTCACGTGTCAGAGACCAGCCACCCAGACAGATGATAAAACTGTGGGTTTGCACAACCAAAGAATCTCTGCACAAACTGCTAATCTGTGTGCTCGTCGTCCTCACCAGGGTCTTGACCTGACTGCAGTTCGACTTCGTAACCAACTTCAGTGGGCAAATGCTCACCTTAGATGGCCTCTGGCACGCTGTCAAGTTTTGGCAGTATGTCCAACAAGCCTCACAACCGCAGACCACGTGTATGGCGTCGTGTGGGTGAGCGGTTTGCTGATGTGCCCAATGGAGGCAGTGGAGTTATGGTATGACAGCATAACCTACGGACAATGAAGACATTGCATTTTATCGATAGCAATTTGAATGCACAAAGATACCGTGACGTGATCCTGAGGCCCGTTGTCATTGTCCTTGTCCTGAGGCCCACAAGACATGTCACTCATTGAGCATGTATGACAGACCGCATGTTCCAGTTCCCGCTAATATCCAGCAAATTCGCACCGCCATTGAAGAGGAGTGGGACAGCATTCCACAGGCCGCAGTCAACAGCCCGATCAACAATATGTGAAGGAGATGTGTTGCGCTGCATGAGGAAAATGGTGGTCACACCAGATACTGACTGGTTTTCTAGTATTCAATGTCCATGACGTCTGGCAAACAATCAGAAACATGATGTTGCACAACTTTCTGATATTCTATTGACAGGGGCTAACCATACATTTTAGTTTGCCTTTGCAAAATGTTTGAAGACGTTTTCATTGCGTGCTCTAATGCAGGGTTTCCCAACCGTCTCCTCAGGGACCACCTGATGTTTCATATATTTGTTGTAACCTCAAACTGGTACAGCTGATTCCAATAGCCAACTATCTCCAAGTACTTGACTAATGGAATCAAGACTGCCAGTTCAGGGCTACAACACATTTGTGAAACATCTGGTTGTCCCCGAGGAGAGGGTTGGGAAGTAGTAATGAACATGACCCACCTCAAGGGCCTTACTATTTATTGCAAAATCTCCAAACAACATGTAGTAACTACTCATCAATAGAGGGTTCTAAAGTCCCAGGGCCTTTTTATACCTGACACTGCAAAAGTTATTGGAGGTCCCTGAAAGAGATCATTGAAGGGAATCGGAGGACTCTTAAAGCATTGGGGAATCGGAGGAGCCTAAATCATTGGAGAATCGGAGGAGCCTAAAGCATTGGGGAATCGGAGGAGCCTAAAGCATTGGGGAATCGGAGGAGCCTAAAGTATTGGGGAATCGGAGGAGCCTAAATCATTGGGGAATCAGAGAAGCCTAAAGCATTGCCAAAACAGTTAACCTCTCCACCCTGACCATCTGTGAGTCAGCATGTAGTGAGGGCTTTTCCTGACAGTTGGTTGGCTAGCATATTTATAGACCGCTCGATTAGGGCAGGAATTTGACGGTGCCACATTGAAAGTCACTGAGCTCTTCAGTAAGACCATTCTTCTGCCATTATTTGTCTATGGAGATTACATTGCTGAGTGTTCGATTTAATTCACCCGTCCAAAACGGGTGTGGCTGGAATAGCCGAATCCACTAATTTGACAGTACCAGTCAAAAGTTTGGACACACCTAATCATTCAAGGGTTTTTCTTTATCTTTACTATTTTATTAATCGTAGAATAACAGTGAAGACATCACAACTATGAAATAACACATACTGTATGGAATCATGTTGTAACCAAAAAAGTGTTAAACAAATCAAAACATATTTGAGATTTGAGATTTTTCAAAGTAGCCACGCTTTGCCTTAATGACAGCTTTGCACAATCTTGGCATTCTCTCAACCAGCTTCATGAGATAGTTACCTGGAATGCAGCAAGAGGGATGTGGATTATGAATAGGTTGAAAGAGGAAGCATTAACTACTTGAGAAAGGAAGGTTAGCTAGGAAGTCACAGTCTGTGTATCACATTGTTCTAGCTATTAGAAAGCTATTGGGGTGATTCCTCACCAAACTAGAACAAAAAAAGACCATGATATTGGGGGATTATCACACCATTTAATCCATAGTAGGGTCCTTTGGAAGAAGGATTGTTGACATATATTTGACATTTGTATCTTAAAGCATAGTTGAGAAATAAATGATTTAAGTTGTAACATTTTTTACATTTAATGACCCTGTTAAAAATCTGGTATGTGGTTATCGAAAACGTTTGAACAGAACATGACGAGAGGCGGGGATTGTTTTGTATAACTCCATACAGGTTAATTTTCTAAGTTTCATTGAAATTGCTGACATATTGGCTTAGATGTGATGGTAGAAAGATTTTGTATATAACACTGAGCATTGATCAATGCCTTCAAAAGAAGCCGGTGGCCACCAGCTTCTTAATGTTTTGCTACACTGTGCCTAATGAACACAGCCCTGATTCTGATCCAACAAGTTGAGTACAACATTATTTAGATGATTGCGATATTAAAGTTGACTGTTATTATGACTGTTTAACATATTATAACTTTTTGGTACACTGCACTGTTTGTGGTATAAATTGCAGCACAATAAAGCAGAGGTTCCTACTATAGAGATTAAGGCTACTACCAAAGCAGCAGTTAAACTTGACAACCTTCTATTCAACACTTATTCAACTCATTCACATGCAGACAGGAACACTTTCCAATTTCCCCATGATTTAAATGAGTCTTCCAATTTGGCTACTGAATGTGAAGTGTTCCACTTCTAAACATTGATCATTGGTGGGTCCATCTGGTGGAATCTATATGGTCATATCCTCTGGCGCAAATGGCAACAGATCTTCCAATAAAGCAAAGCCAAATTAATTTAGATATATTGCTGTGGAAGCTGGATGTATTTCTGACACACCTGTTTCTGAACATGGACATATTGGGCATGTAAACTATCTGTGGCTTTAGATTGCTTCGACTGTATTGGGATCAAATTGGAGTTTCAAGAACAGCTCAGCAGATGTGGTTTGATACTATCTCTATGACGCAGGGTCATAAAGCATGAAGAAATCCCAAATGACTTTAGGCTGCCAGTTTTGGATCACGGCCATGTTTGGAGAAGGTCACTGACGGGGTAATCATTGTGGAGTTATTTGTGTAGAGATCTGTAAAACACAACAGCTCCCCATTTGATCCAAGTGTTTCTCCTTGTAAATGTATTAGATTAATATTACATTTAGCCCTCTATTGACTTCACACTGCATGCTGAAGAGTGAAGACCTCATACCTATACTGTAGACCACAGAGATCTGATACAGGCCAGCACATTATATTGACCTTATTAGTCGACCAGAAGATCCTCACATTGCTGACACCATAATAGATTTACAGAGAGACATGTGATCTGGAAAATAAAATCTGAATTAACCGAGCCAAGCTTGGATGTTTTGTGGGTCCATGCCACAGCATGTGACATACCACATCCAGATTTAGATTGGTTGTGGCTTTGACATTTTAATGGATTGAATCATGTAAAAAAAGGCTGATGTGAACCAAGGCGCTGGGGTGTCTCAGGCCAACTACTTTGCAGGTTGTTTTATAGAGTAAAATGTATTGGATCAACAGTTACAATCCAATCCTCCCAAAGCCCTGATAAAATACAAATGTACAATAACAGTTTTATAATGACAGTTTACCCAACTGCTTAATGACATCTGACAGTTAATAACAGTATATCAGGGACCTGCAACTCCTGTTCTGGACAGCCCATCCACATGGGGTGCATGCTTTTATTCCACCCCAGCACTAACACAGTGGGTTCAGCTAAATCAAATTATCATAACCTTCAATTTAGCCCTTAATTACTTGAAATCAGGTTGGGATTCCAATGAGTTGGGAGCCATCAGCCAATGATGAAGAATAGAATAAACTACTCTAAAATGGAGATAGCCTCAATGGCACTGCCCATGCGGTCACAGACACTATAATGGCACAGATACAAATTTGAGTCCTCTATCTATCTGTTATTAACACGTGTATCTGCCCTCTCGTTGGCTAAAATGGTCCCACCTAATCTTGCCTCCTCCCACCTGCCTTCCATCTTTGAAGACATGCATTTCCATTGTTAGAGTGGTCACTCAAATATCTTGTCAATATAATAAACAATCTTTGGCAAAATCAACTTTGGCAAAAGGACTCCCAATTGCTCATAATTACGCACCAATCCTCTAAATCTGTTACCACTCCCCAATCACCTCACCTCTGCTTTTTTACACCCCTTACATTTCCATATAGAAGTGGTTCACTGCACTCAGTTAGGATAAATGTCCCACTTGATTTCACTGTACATGTAATAAAGTCCCAACACCAGTTGTACACACTTGATAAGTTTCCTTGATAAGTCACACTGCAAAAGGGTAGACTACTGGCCTAACCCACTAAATGACAAGCTATTGTCTCATGGGAAGTGGCTTGTCTAACGTTTTAAAATACAACGATACAGTGCTCACTGCATTGTGAGAAGACCATGGCTGTAAAGTCAGATGAGGTCTTTGTGGCCAAATGCACAGTTGTCTAGTTTGGTATGACAGCTGTACATATCCTGGAGGGTAACTTCTACTCAGAGCAAGTTTGCAGCTTAGAGAAACATCGCCCTAAAATACAAAAACACAGATCATAGATCATGCAAGATCTTTGCACATTAAAATACATGTCATAAACATTTAGTTTGCATGGTGCTAATGTTCTCTCCACCCACAAACACGACAAGTAAATATATTGTCTAATAACAGTGCCAGAATTAGGCCGTGTTGGCAGATATACCAAACAATAAACCTTGGCTGCAGTGAAGATGAGAGCACAGTCCAAGAAATGAAAAGGCCTTGATGGGGACCTTCCAGATGGTCAGCCCCTTGCTCAACTAGTGTATCCAGCAGCTCCCCCCATGAGGCTTCTTTAAGGTTATCCAAGCAATAACAATAACCCTAGAGAGGTAACTAATACATACAGTGCATTTCCACATTTTGTTACGTTACAGCCTTATTCTGAAATTGATAAAATACGTGTTTTGCCTCATCAATCTACATACAATACCCCATAATGACAAAGTCAAAACAGGTTTTTAGAATTTCTTCAACATTTATTAAAAACACTAAAACAGAAATACCTTAGATAAGTATTCAGACCCTCTGCTATGAGACTCGATATTGAGCTCAGGTGCATCCTGTTTCCATTGATCATCATTGAGCTGTTTCTACAACTTGATTGGAGTCCACCTGTGGTAAATTCAATTGATTGGACATGATTTGGAAAGGTACATGCCTGTCTATATAAGGTCCCACGGTTGACTGTGCATGTCAGAGCAAATACCAAGCCATGACGTCGAAGGAATTGTCTATAGATGTCCGAGACAGGATTGTATTGAGGCACAGATCTGGGGAAGGGTACCAAAAAGGTACCCAAGAACACAGTGGCCTCCATCATTCTTAAATGGAAGAAATGTGGAACCACCAAGACTCTAACTAGAGCTGGTTGCCAGGCCAAACTGAGTAATCGGGGGAGAAGGTCCTTGGTCAGGGAGGTGACCAAGAACCCAATGGTCACTGACAGATCTCCAGAGTTCCTCTGTGGAACCTTCCAGAAATACAACAATCTCTGCAGCACTCCACCAATCAGGCCTTTATGGTTGAATGGCCAGACAGAAGCCTCTCCTCAGTAAAATTTACATGACAGCCCGCTTGGTGTTTGCCAAAAGGCACCAAAAGGACTCTCAGACCATGGGAAACAAGATTCTCTGGTCTGATGAAACCAATATTGAATTCTTTGCCATGAATGCCAAGCTTCACGTCTGGAGGAATACTGGCACCATCCCTACGGTGAAGCACAGTGGTGGCAGCATCATGCAGCGGGGATGTTTTTCAACGGCAGGGACTGGGAGACTAGTCAGGATCGAGGGAAAGATCAACGGAGCAAAGTACAGAGAGATCCTTGATGAAAACCTGCTCCAGAGTGCTCAGGACCTCAGACTGGGGTGAAGGTTCACCTTCCAACAGGACAACGACCCTAAGCACACAGCCAAGACAATGCAGGAGTGGCTTCGGGACAAGTCTCTGAATGTCCTTGAGTGGCCCAGCCAGAGCCTGGACTTGGACCCAATCTAACATTTCTGGAGAGACCTGAAAATAGCTGTACAGCGACGCTCCCCATCCAACCTGACAGAGCTTGAGAGGATCTGCAGAGAAAAATGGGAGAAACTCCCCAAATACAGGTGTGCCACGCTTGTAGCGTCTTACCCAGGAAGACTCAAGGCTGTAATCACTGCTAAAGGTGCTTCAATCAAGTACTGAGTAAAAGGTCTGTAAATGTAAATGTGATATTTCAGCTTTATATTTTTAATAAAATGTTTTGCTTTGTCATTATGAGGTACTGTGTGTAGATTGATGAGAGGGGGAAAACAATGTAATCAATTTGACAATAAGGCTGTAAACGTAGCAAATGTGGAAAAAGTCAAGTGGTCTGAATACTTTCCGAATGCACTGTAATTACAATACAAGAATACAAATAAATGAAATGGATGGCGATTAAACCCATTCTGACATAAAGAGAAGAGTCAGACGTGAAAGACAGAGACCTACACAATCTATACATATATGCACTTTGCTATATGTCCCCAGTTACTGCCAATATAGGCTCAAACTTGGTAACACCTGTAACGGGCGTCGTAAGGATTGGACCAAGGTGCAGCGGGAACGTGTATACGCATCTTCTTTATTAAATCAAAAGAAGGAAAAAAAAAATAAAAAATCACGTATACAAAACAAAGTACGACACTGAACAGTCCTGTCAGGTGCACAGACAAAAACAAAAAACCACCCCTGTACATAGGACCTTCAATCAGAAGCAACGAGGAGCAGCTGCTTCCAATTGAAGGTCAACCCCATTAACTAAACATAGAAATAGAAAGACTAGAACTAACATAGAAATAAACTGACAAGAACATAGCCCAACACACCCCGAAACACTCTAAACAAACACCCCTCTTACATAGGAACATAGCCCAGCAAACCCCGAACCACATAAAACAAACACCCCCTGCCACGTCCTGGCCAAACTGCAATAACAAATAACCCCTTATACTGGTCAGGACGTGACAACACCTAAAAAAGAATTTCCTTCTCTGTTATGGACATGTAAAAAAATGTGTACCTTTTCTTTAAAACCTTTCCCAGAACAGGACACATGCATGTCTGATGCGGTTTGGAATACGTGGCATAACCAATATCATTCAGTGTTTTTGTTTTTCCTGTAACCCCCCTAAAAAGTGCCCTTCAATCTGGGATTTAAAATCATCAATCAGAGTAAAATGATCCAGCTTTAAATCCTTTTGCAAAATGGTCCACGATGATGAGGCATCAAAGCTAAAAGCACCTGTGTGTTATCAGAGTTCAACCTCCCCCCTGCTCTTCATTAGGTACCTGTGTGTTATCAGAGTTCAACCCCCCTGCTCTTCATTAAGTACCTGTGTGTTATCAGAGTTCAACCCCCCTACTCTTCATTAAGTACCTGTGTGTTATCAGAGTTCAACCCCCCTGCTCTTCATTAAGTACCTGTGTGTTATCATAGTTTAACCCCCCTGCTCCTCATTAAGTACCTGTGTGTTATCATAGTTTAACCCACCCTGCTCTTCATTAAGTACCTGTGTGTTATCATAGTTTAACCCACCCTGCTCTTCATTAAGTACCTGTGTGTTATCATAGTTTAACCCCCCTGCTCTTCATTAAGTACCTGTGTGTTGTCAGAGTTCAACCTCTCCCCTGCTCTTCATTAAGTACCTGTGTGTTATCAGAGTTCAACCTCTCCCCTGCTCTTCCTGGACTTCCAATGGAATTTTTTGTGTTGTTTTGTTCCAAACTTATTAGGTTCCAGAACTGTAGAGTATTTCATATGTGTATCTACTCAAGGTGTAATAACTGCCCTCTCTGATATCTGTGTTAGAATAGGCAGTCTTTTATCTTAAATTCCTTTCTTAGATGGCCTCTTGTATTCCTATCTTTACACTGTAAAAATAAGTTCTCTGCTCTGCACATTACAGACCACAGGTCCCTTAACTCATCATTCCATTAATGTTTGTTCAGCTTGTAAACTTTCCTGACTTGGGGGTGTATTCTTTATTCACATCATTTCCCCCCATTTCAGAATATATGATATCACAAAATGTTTCACACCACTTGTATAAATCAAATTGTGTCTCTCGAAATCCAAGCTGTCATTTGATGAGTTCTAACAGTGTTCTGTGTGCCATTTCAGACCAAAGGAAATCATTTGCCATATTTATTTTCTTACATTTATCCCTTTGTAGGGTATGTATATTTTGCCCTGAGTTAAGCTCAGTAGTCGCTCAGAAAATTCATGTCCAACAGAAAAGGTCATAAATAAAGGTCATCATTGAAGTCAGCTCAGCTGCTAAGCAGTTTATATCAGAGTGTAATAAAAGTTTGAGGCAGTTATATCGCTGTCAGCAATATGACTGGATAAGATTATTGAAATACTGTACTGGTGTTATGTAAGTCATAAGAATCCTACTGGACCGTTTTAGCAAACTGAAATGTGAGACAAATAAAAGTGCCTCCAGAATCTTCAATAGAACATGGGTTGTTCCACATAATGAGTCCCTTTTGGGTAGTGAAACTTGGCGAATAAAAACGTTTTATTTCACCTAAGTTTAACATTCCGTCATAAAGAGCACATGTTGAACTTAATCAAACATATGTTTTCCCATCTCAAGAGGTTCAACTAAATAAATACTATAGTAAGACACTCTTAAGTGCCAAATAAGGTATCAGGGTGGACCGTAACAGGGTTGAGGTTGTCATCTGAAATCAGCCATGAATCCCCTCGTGACAAGCTTGCTGTGTGCAACAGGGAAAGGCAATTGAATGCAAGCTTCACAAAAATGTGTTTATTGTTGAAATTTTTCTAGCCTCTCTAAGGGTAACGTGTTATGCTCGACCCATTCCGTTTTCTACCACAAAACACCACAAAATGGCCAAAAACAGTAGAACCAGCTCACTTTACACAAAGATTTGACTATTAGATGTTCAATGTTTGCTTTGAAAAACAGATTCATCATATTAAAACATTCAGTTCAAATTTTTCTTAAAATTAATCACATGAAATAAATAATAATCTTCCAACATGTATTTGTCAGAGCAACAAAACAACTAGAAATGATAAAATGATTGTGGTTAAGGAGGTTAAAATCTTCCTAGATTTCACAGAGGGTGCACAGAGGGACTGTCACACCCTGACCTGAGAGAGAGGGTTTGTTTCTCTATGTGGTTAGGTCAGGGTGTGGGGTGGGCATTCTATGATGTCTATTTCTTTGTTTTGAGCCGAGTATGGTTCCTAATCAGAGGCAGCTGTCTATCGTTGTCTCTGATTATTAATCATTCTTAGGCAGCCTTTCCCCACCTGTAGTTGTGGGATCTTTATTTTTGTACTGCTTGTTAAGCCTGCAAGAAGTTATGGTCGTTGTTTATTGTTTTGTTTGTAGTGTTCTGATTTATAATTAAATACAAAGATGAGCACTCACCACGCTGCACCTGGGTCTACTCCCTTTGATGGTCGTGACAGGGACATTCCAAAATGCATGAATTTTGGCACATTAGCAAGTCTTTATTTATATTACAAATCAGAGCATTTCATTTAATATAACAGGCTTTTAAAAAGCAATATTGGTGCACAAGTTCTATTTAAAATGTCAAATGGATGCTAAAGGGACTCATTTCGACTATCAAACTGAAGATAAATACACTACATGACCAAAAGTAAGTGGACACCTGCTCGTCGACCATCTCATTCCAAAATCATGGGCATTAATATGGAGTTGGTCTCCCCTTTGCTGCTATAATAGCCTCCACTCTCCTGAGAAGGCTTTCCACTAGATGTTGGAACATTGCTGCGGGGATTTGAGGTTGGGAGATTAGCCCTGGCTTGCAGTCGGCGTTCCAATTCATCCCTAAGGTGTTCGATGGGGTCGAGGTCAGGGCTCTGTGCAGGCCAGTCAAGTTCTTCCACACCCATCTTGACAATCCACTTCTGTATGGACCTTGCTTTGTGCACGGGGTCATTGTCATACTGAAACAGGAAAGGGCATTCCCCAAACTGTTGCCACAGCCCGAACCATGAAAAAGAGCCCCAGACTATTATTCCTCCTCCACCAAACTTTACAGTTGGCACTATGCATTCAGGCAGGTAGCGTTCTCCTGGACTCCTCCAGATTCGTCCGTCAGACTGACAGATGGTGACACATGATTCAACACTTCAGAAAACACTTTTCCTCCAATGGCGGTGATCTTTACACCACTCCAGCCGACGCTTGGCATTGTGCATAGTGATCTTAGGCTTGTGTGCGGCTGCCATGGAAACCCATTTCATGACCAGCCGACAAACAGTTATTGTGCTGACGTTGCTTCCAGATGCAGATTGGAACTCGATAGTGAGTGTTGCATCCGAGGACAGACTATTTTTACTCACTTCAGCACTCAGCAGCCTCGTTCTGTGAACTTGTGTAGCCTACCACTTTGCGGCAGAGACGTTGTTGCTCCTAGACGTTTCTAATTCACAATAACAGTACTTGTTGACCGGGGCAGCTCTAGCAGGGGAGAAACTTCATGAACTGACTTGTTGGAAAGGTGGCATCCTGTGATGGTGTCACATTGAAAGTCACAGAGCTCTTCAGTGAGGCCATTCTACTGCCAATGTTTGTCAAAAGAGATTTCTGTAATGGCTGTCTTCAGGTAGAGAGGACCAAATCGCAGCAGGAATGTGGATGCTCATCTTGAATATTTATTTTAAATAAAGTGAACGACAGTTTAACATGCTATACTACTACAGCAGTGCTAAAGACAACAACCCACAACCCCAAGAGAAAAATACACACCTAATATATGACTCCCAATCAGGAACAACGATATCCAGCTGTTCCTGATCGGGAGTCACACAGACTAACACAGAAACAGAACAACTAGAAACTACATACAACACACAACCTCTGCCACGTCCTGACCAATACTAAACAACACTCCCTCTGCTGGTCAGGACGTGACAATTTCATGGTTGTGTTCTCGATTTTATACATCTGTCAGCATTGGGTGTGGCTGAAATAGTCGAATGCATTCATTTGAACGGATGTCCACATATTTGAATGTATGTGTATGGATAGTGTAACAACACATTAGATTTAACAGTTTTATGAGCTTTAATTGACAGCCTAAATGTTTATTTTCTAGATTTTCAATATTCAATAAATATGGTTCCACCAGGGTGATAAATCAAACTAAGCAAATCCCGATGTAACGGCCAACTCCATCACAAGCATGAAGTGAGGAGACAGTTCAGATGTGTTTACAAGCTAAATATTATAAATAACAGGTGAACATATATATAAAGTTGTTGTTCAGGATTAATGCCACTCAAATGGAACTAAATAAGGCCAGATTAGGTTTAATGAAAACTATTTTAGTTGTAGTAGGGCAACATGGACTCATTCCATTACAGTATATGAGGTTCAGTAGAAGTAACATTGGGATGAATCAAACTTTTGATAATGTCATAATTATTGGAAACGACATCTCTCATTTACATAAATTCTGTGAAATTTAATTCAGAGACAAATATGACATTAAAAAGTAATGTAATGGGAGTGTGGTGTTCCTGGAAGTGGGAGGTGCTAGTGATACACAGAAATAAACAGGTCTCTCATCCAGTACATTTCCTTTCCCAGAGTGGTCCATAATTAACTTTTGCTTGGTTAGCACTTCCAACCAGATATAAGGAGGCTGAGGCCCCAACATCCATAAGTCAGATACCTTCTTCCTCTGTGGTAAGACCTCTCCACCTCCTTAGATTTTTACATTTGTCTCATCGTTGTACTCAGCATCTGAGGCAGTAGCTAACTGCACTGTTTGAATTGACTTCTGCATTTCTCTTGTAAGATTTGACAATATGCGAACAAGTGGCATTTATTTAAAAATATGTATTTCTTTATTATGTGTTTTACTTCAAATCTGTAACATTAATTTACAGTAAAAAGTGGTGCTCCGGCACTAGCAAGGGTGTTCTAGAATGTAACTGGGTTTTCAGGTATTTATTTGAATTCCTGAAAGAATGCTTAGTGAAGTGAGTTGCCAGTAGGAAAATTAAAGTTACCAGTTGCACCTGTAATTAAATTGGACATGGCTGTAATGCCCCTTCGGGGCTAAATGATAAGGCTTTAGATATGTGTGTTTTCACAACACTCTAATGTGTCACACTTCCCACTTCCCTGTCACAGGGTCCTCCAAGAAGTACACATTCATCTGTAGGAGGGGAAAAGGTGAGACATGGTTTGAGTCTCCACATAAAAAGTGATGAGAATATTCTGTGAGCGATACCGCTCACCTAACTCTGTTGACTGGGGAGGAAGCACCACAGAGTCAATCGTTTCTTGTTTAATCTCTTTCCTAGTTATCCGTCACCATGAGTACGGACGCTGAGATGCAAATCTACGGCAAGGCTGCCATATACCTTCGTAAGCCTGAGAGGGAGAGGATTGAGGCACAAGCCGCACCCTTTGATTCAAAGAACTCCTGCTATGTGACAGACAAGGTGGAGCTGTACCTTAAGGGTCTAATCACTGCCAGGGCCGACGGGAAGTGTACTGTAACAGTCACAAAACCTGATGGCAGTAAGGAGGTAAGCCTGATATGAAAAGTATTCAAATTCAAGTTTGTGCAATTACTCTAATTCTCCATTCAAGTAAATATACACATTGGCATTTGTTTTCTTGCTAACAGAATATAACCTTCAAGCACATCATTTTTATCGCTGCTATTAAAAAATGGCATGGAATGTCTTATGTTGACTAGTCAACAATCACCAGTTATGTGTCAGTGGGTGATAACAAATTAGTTGGATTAATGTGGATATGCATTTTTTAAACGATTATTCTTGTACTTAATGAACAAAAAGCATTCAGTCATGTCTACTTTGATCTGCGTGTAATCTAGATCTCTGACTGTTTCAGGAAGGAAAAGAGTTCAAAGATGCAGACATCTATGAGATGAACCCCCCTAAGTACGACAAGATTGAGGACATGGCCATGATGACCTACCTGAATGAAGCCTCTGTGTTGTATAACCTCAAAGAGCGTTATGCAGCATGGATGATCTATGTAAGAAACCTGCACATACAAACACACACATACATGAACATAAGAAATACACACATAAATGAATTGTAGAAACCAAAAGATATCAATACAGTAGACCCACATCAGTATACCAAAGTACACCCACATCCTCACATAAATCCAGGTAAAAGTACATCTGACTTTACTAATCCTTTAATGTAATTATGCTTTCATCCAGACCTACTCTGGGCTCTTCTGTGCCACGGTGAACCCCTACAAGTGGCTCCCAGTGTACGACGCAGAGGTTGTCAACGCCTACAGAGGGAAGAAGAGAGTGGAGGCTCCACCCCATATCTTCTCCGTCTCTGACAACGCCTTTCAGTTCATGATGATTGGTACGATATCTCATGGATGGATGGATGGATGGATGGATGGATGGATGGATGGATGGATGGATGGATGGACGGATGGATGGTTTGGTTGGATGGATGGATGGATGGATGGATGGATAGTTGTGATTGATGGATGATGGATGTCCATAAGTGCATATGGATATCAAAGTCCATGAGTGCTTACGGATAGATGGATGGATGTATCAATGGAAATTAAAATATGCTTCAGAAAGGTATCTACTGTTTTCTAACAGTTTGCCTGGAATATCTGATTCACTTGAAAGGAACATTTTCCTAAATTACATTTTTGTTGATGCTATGAATTAAATAATGTCCCCATAATGTTGCTTGAGTATGATAAGCAATATGTTTTTTGGTTCCAGATAAGGAGAACCAGTCCATTCTGATTACGTAAGTTGTTTACTAAAATGTCACTTGAGAAAGTGTTTCTGTTGTAATAAGTTGGGTCACTTGGTGTGATGAAGTACATTATATTATGAATGGATTAGAGCATTAGGCTATGTGTAGTAACGAGTCAATGAGTGGGAATATTTGTTCATTACGGTGTAATTTCAATGCTATTTCTTAGTGAAAGCAAATTTTAATCTCAAACATGTAACTTAAACCCCTCTTTCTCTGTCATATAAACCAGTGGAGAATCCGGTGCAGGAAAGACTGTCAACACCAAGCGTGTCATCCAGTACTTTGCCACCATTGCAGTGTCTGGTGGCAAGAAGGAAGCAGACCCCAACAAAATGCAGGTAGGTTGTTCTTATGTTTGCCTTTTAATCACATTTCAGTATGGTTGGATATGTACACTTTTTTCCAGCTGTGAATCATGTTTCAAGAAATTTGTTCAAGCAATCGAGTGAAAACAAACTAACACTTTACCAGTTTCTGAGCAACTTGTGCTTATCTCAATCAGGGGTCTCTTGAGGATCAGATCATTGCAGCTAACCCTCTGCTGGAGTCTTACGGTAATGCCAAGACAGTGAGGAACGACAACTCGTCTCGCTTTGTAAGTATGAAGGGCATACTGTGGAAGTTACCTTATATTGGAAAAATGTATTTCAGTTGTTCCCTTTTGTCATATCAATAGATGTCCAACAAACTGTAACATTTAAAGGGGTCTATCAAAGAAATTGTTTTATTTATTTGTTGACCTATTTCTAACCCCCATGCTCTACTACAGGGTAAATTCATCAGGATTCACTTCCAAGCTGGTAAACTGGCTAAAGCTGACATTGAGACCTGTGAGTTGGTTTTGATTGTTTCTTAATTCTTTCCTCAATTCAAATTCTTTTTTGGGGAGATTATATCATTAAATGTTATCTCATGTTCTCTCTTTCTTTCTCACTCTCCTTGTGTCACTAAAACTTTCTCTCTCTCTTTCATCCTCAGACCTGCTGGAGAAGTCCAGAGTGTCCTTCCAGCTGCCCGATGAGAGAGGTTACCACATCTTCTTCCAGATGATGACAGGCCACAAACCTGAGATAGTTGGTACGGAAAAGTAGAGGTTCATGGGAAATTATTCCCACCCCCATATATTGATATATATAAAATATTCATAATCCACACTAATAATACTATTACAATGATTACATTCAAGGTAACAAGGCATCTAGACATTTGGAAGGTCTCTGGGAAATATCTATCATGTAATGCACTGTGATGCACTAGTCCACAAGTCTCAGTCTCCTCTTTTGATGCTATTTATTATATACTACATGTATCATTGAGTCTATCTATTGAGTAAAGGAGGGAGAGATACTGTAAAGGTAGGACAGCAAAATTCCAAGAGATTTAACTGGCAAGCTGTTGTCCATTGTCCACAGAAATGACGCTCATCACCACAAACCCCTACGACTTCCCCATGTGCAGCCAGGGACAGATCACTGTGGCCAGCATCAACGACAATGAAGAGCTGGATGCCACAGATGTGAGTCAAACAAAGGGTTCACCAAACACTAGATATGGAATAGGTAGGACCACCATACATACTGTGCAATTAAAAGTTGGTAGCAGCTGAGAATTAATGATTTTTTATTTACAGTATATTTACATTTTTGTCATTTAGGAGACTACATTATCCAGAGCGACTTACAGTAGTGAGTGCATACATTTTCATACTGGTCCCCTGTGGGATTTGAACCCTCAACCTTGGCGTAGCAAGTGTCCTGCTCTACCAACCGAGCTACACGGACAAATTACTTGTGTTAGTTAGGCATGTGCCTCAAGCCAATCTTCATAACTTCACATTTCGCCATGTAAGGCATCCACAAGAGAGCGCAACTAAGTGCCCTGTGGAACTGTGTAAAACTCCTTTTGTGTTTCCATCACTAGTGTGTTGGCCAAGAGTCAAATCTATTCATCCCATTCGATCTGGAGTGAGCCCAGAACTGTAGTGTAACTGAGCAAACTACTGTTCAGTTCATCACTGTAGTACTTCTTCTTTAATGCCAGGATGCCATTACAATCCTGGGCTTCACTAATGAAGAGAAGATTGGCATCTACAAGCTGACAGGAGCTGTAGTGCACCATGGCAACTTGAAATTCAAGCAGAAGCAGCGTGAGGAGCAGGCCGAGCCAGATGGCACAGAGGGTGAGTCCCACTCATAGATATACAACATATAGAGCATTAGTCCCATTCCCAGTCCCCACATAGAAATAGAACACCTAAGACAGACAGTGCCACATGAAAGTCAGGCAGGAGATCATTTTTGGAGACCAAAATACCACCTTCAGATATGATTTGGCCTAACTGTTCTGTCAATGTGAATTCAGAAACAAGTGATCTTGTGTCCCTGAGTCTGTTGTTGGTTCTCTCTCCAGTGGCTGATAAAATCGCCTACCTGCTGGGCCTGAACTCAGCTGAGATGTTGAAGGCTCTGTGCTACCCCAGAGTGAAGGTTGGCAATGAGTATGTGACCAAGGGACAGACTGTGGCTCAGGTAAGACTGCTAAACACAGCATCTACCATTTTCTGAGAACAGAAATTTTGGTGGGGATGAGTGGTATGCTTTTTTGAATAGTGATGTTGTTTTTCCCAAGCTCGTATCACCTTATCACTGGACATGGTCAATATCTCATGTTGTAATTTGATGTATTGTCATTACAGGTTAATAACTCAGTCTCGGCTCTGGCCAAGTCCATCTATGAGAGGATGTTCTTGTGGATGGTCATCCGTATCAATGAGATGTTGGACACCAAGAATCCAAGGCAGTTCTATATCGGTGTGCTTGACATTGCCGGGTTTGAGATCTTTGATGTGAGTATGAGACCAGAACAAGACAATTAGTTGTGATTGAGCTGGATTACAGTCTTGTATGATGAAATTATCCCTTTTAAAACTCCATCGACAGTACAACAGCATGGAGCAGCTGTGCATCAACTTCACCAATGAGAAACTGCAACAGTTTTTCAACCACACCATGTTCGTCCTGGAGCAAGAGGAGTACAAGAAGGAGGGAATTGTCTGGGCCTTCATTGACTTCGGCATGGACTTGGCTGCCTGCATTGAGCTTATTGAGAAGGTATAATGGACCGCCACAGCAAAGCACTTAGGAACCATTATTATCACTGTGGTACAATGCATCTGACTGTTGAGAACTCAATATGTTTCCTATTATGTGCCCCTAAATTAATATAATCCTATAATAGCATGTTTACTAAAGGAAAAAATGTGATCCTTAATGTAAATATCACTAATTTGATATACATCTCTTTTCGTGAAGCCATTGGGCATCTTCTCCATCCTTGAAGAGGAGTGCATGTTCCCCAAGTCTTCAGACACTACCTTCAAGGACAAGTTGTACTCCCAGCATCTTGGCAAAACAAAGTCGTTTGAGAAGCCCAAGCCTGCCAAAGGCAAGCAAGAGGCCCACTTCTCCCTGGTGCATTACGCCGGTACTGTGGACTACAACATCACTGGCTGGCTGGAGAAGAACAAGGACCCCCTGAACGACTCAGTTTGTCAGTTGTACGGGAAGTCAGGAGTCAAAATTTTGGCTGCCCTGTATCCCCCTCCCCCTCCTGAGGGTAAGACCAGCATCACGTCACAATATTTAACTAAATACTACTTATAACTCAGACCCAAATGTTCTTTAAAGGCTTTCAATGTATACCAATTTCTCAGGGTGTTTTCACCAGGTTAATTTATTTATACACTTGATTAATTCAGATCATACAATAGGTGTTATTTTACACAATCTCATTGGCAGCATTTCCCTCTTGATAAGTGTGAAGTTAACCAGAGATTATCTGGTTTATAATTAGTGTGCTTGCTGAAGACAAGACCACTCTAGATTTCTTACATATATGTGTTATTATTCTATTTATTCCACCCACTCTAGGAAATGTACTTTTCTAGTTATCTTTTACTTTTCCCCATTTTAACAGATAAAGCCAAGAAAGGAGGCAAGAAGAAGGGTGGTTCCATGCAGACTGTGTCCTCCCAGTTCAGGGTGAGCTTTTGAAATGTGTAGATTCAGTCCATCAAAAGGTGCAATTATCATAAATTACAGTATGTCTGAGAAAATGGTTTGTAACCCTCTTACAGGAGAACTTACATAAGCTGATGACCAACTTGAGGAGCACTCATCCTCACTTTGTGCGCTGCCTGATCCCCAACGAGTCAAAGACTCCAGGTACAATAAATATTGAGTTAAATATGTAATCTAATCAGTACAGCATCAGTAACCTCAACCCTTCCAATCTTTAACCTGTATATGGTTTGTTTTACCAGGTCTGATGGAGAACTTCCTGGTTATCCACCAGCTCAGGTGTAATGGTGTACTGGAGGGTATCAGGATCTGCAGAAAGGGATTCCCCAGCAGAATCCTCTATGCTGATTTCAAACAGAGGTACACACACACACACACACACACACACACACACACACACACACACACACACACACACACACACACACACACACACACAGAGAGAAATGATTGGCACTCTTGATAAAGATGAGCAGAAAAGACTGTATCAAATAAATAACACTGATACTGAGCTATATTGTATGGTCTAACATTTGTAACAATTCTATTATTTTATACTAATACAAATGCTCAAAGAAAGAGATTTTGTTTAACAATTCATATTTTATTTCAAGATAGGGCTCATAATTATTGACACCCCTGTTTTCAATACGAGGATAATGGCACTGAGTCTTTCTCTAGAATGTTGTATGAGATTGGAGATCACATTGGGAGGGATGTTGGACCATTCCTCCTTACAGAATCCTTCCAGATCCTTGATATCCACCATCTGCACTTATGGACTGCCCTCTTCAATTTAAACCACAGGTTTTCAATGGGGTTCAAGTCTGGAGACAGATGGCCATAGTAAAATGTTGATTATGTGGTTGATTAACCATTTCCTTGTGGATTTTGATGTGTGCTTGGGGTTATTGTCTTGCTGTAATAACCACCAGTGGCCAAGTTTCAGCTTGCTGGCTGGGGTTAGCAGGATTTTGGCTAAAATGTCATGGTACTGGGTAAAGTGATACCATTGACCTTAATGAGGGCCCCCAGATCAGTTGACGTAAAGTAGCCCCATAACATCAAAGATCCACCACCATATTTTACAGTAAGTATGGGGTTTATTTTCTTTATACACATATTTGTTTCGAATCCAAAAAGCATTTTGACCATACAATATATCTCAGTATTTGTATTATTCATTTTATACAGTCTATTTTGCTCATCTTTATCAAGGGTGCCAATCATTTTGGACCTCAATGTATAACCAACCAACCAATTACAACTTGGCATATTTTAAAACTGTCCTCTCACTCAGGTACAAAGTACTGAATGCCAGTGTCATCCCTGAGGGCCAGTTCATGGACAACAAGAAGGCTTCTGAGAAGCTGCTTGGGTCCATTGATGTGAATCACGAGGATTACAAGTTTGGACACACCAAGGTCAGTCAAATACCCCCAGTAAAAGCTGACAACAAAACACAACTTGAATGATAATTTATACCTGTACCATATAAAATCTCTCCAGGTGATCTATCCATCCTTTTGTTCTTTCTTCTTCATTTAACTAATGGAAAAGGTGGAAAAACATTGTAGTGTTTTTCTTAAAAGTCATTCATCACAAGTATAGATGAGAAACTAAACTCATTAAAATTGTGCTTTGTGTTAGAGTGGTATGGCTGCAGTTATCTGTATCTGTGTAGATTATTAAGCTACAACTGTACAATAACTAACAACTTATAAACAACCCATCACATGGTTTGTTTGCAACCATTGTAAAGTTAATGTTTAAATCAATCTAGTGGTTTGATCCTTTATTTCTATCACCGTCTGTTCTTCCATTGACCATGTTAACCTGTGTCTCAGGTGTTCTTCAAAGCCGGTCTGCTGGGTGTCCTGGAGGAGATGAGAGATGAGAAGCTGGCCACTCTGGTCGGCATGGTCCAGGCTCTCAGCCGTGGATTCCTCATGAGGAGAGAGTTTAGCAAGATGATGGAGAGGAGGTGAGGAATAGTAGACATCTTGGCAAAGCTTTCTGTCAACCACCTGTATCTAATGCATTATGATTACATACTGTATATGCTGTGAGTTGTTCAGAATGAGAAAGTACATATTATAATGGTCAACTAAAGCTTTTGGGTTAATTAATTAAAAAGTCCAAAAATATATTTAGCAACTAAGGATTCTAGCTTTATAGTTGCAGTTTGGGATTTGGCTGTTCAATTGTCATTTAAATGTGTGGTATTTACCTATTCATTGTTGAAGAATATAAAATATCTCACGAGCTTTGCATGACTGTCAGTCCTGGCCCCTTTCCCAGCTGTAAACAAACAGTGTTATTATTCAACTCCCGGAATGTAGCTTTATGAAACATCCCACTGGTCATTTCCATGTAATTTCAACCCCAAAATTAAATGTGATGACGTTGAAACAAACTGGATTTAAAAAAAGTTATCAATGTAAGGGAATTGTCTTTTATTTTCACTCAGCTTTTAATCTAAATCCAATAACATCGTGACATTTTTGTTGATTTCACGTTGAATTCACATTAGACCAAAAGTAAATCAAAACTAGACGTTGAACTGGGATGTCACTCACCATGCCACTCTGTCCTTTCTGTCGAACAGAGAGTCCATCTTCGCCATCCAGTACAACATCCGCTCATTCATGAATGTGAAAACCTGGCCATGGATGAAGTTGTACTTCAAGATCAAGCCCCTGCTGCAGAGCGCTGAGACTGAGAAGGAGCTGGCCAACATGAAGGAGAACTATGAGAAGATGAAGACAGACCTGGCCAAGGCTCTGTCTACAAAGAAGCAAATGGAGGAGAAGTTGGTGTCCCTGACGCAGGAGAAGAACGACCTGGCACTCCAAGTCGCATCTGTGAGTCAGCAACTACCCTCACATGGGCACATTTACATACACATGAATACACACACACATACACACATATGAACACACTGTAAAGTATGTGGCTAACTCACACATTTTTATTGCCCATGTTATATATTGTATATATTTCATGAATTTCTATTGATTTGCTCTGACCTCTTTGAGTAAAATGTATATTTTGATTCACAAAGTGAGGCCTCTGATTTGTTTACTCCTGTTCTGAAACCAGGAAGGAGAGAGTTTGAACGATGCTGAGGAAAGGTGCGAGGGGCTCATCAAGAGCAAGATCCAGCAGGAGGCCAAACTCAAAGAGACGACCGAGAGACTGGAGGATGAGGAGGAGATCAATGCTGAGTTGACTGCCAAGAAGAGGAAGCTGGAGGATGAGTGCTCTGAGCTGAAGAAGGACATTGATGACCTGGAGCTCACCCTGGCCAAAGTGGAGAAGGAGAAGCACGCCACTGAAAACAAGGTCTTGTGTCTTACCATAGACCGTCTAACCAAACAATAATCCAATCAAAACATAGCTTAACAGAAATGGAATTCAAGTTGTATTGTGGGTGCAGGAAAAATTAAGACACAATAGTGGAATTTCAGTTGCGGGGTACTCCCAACATTCATTGCATGTTCTGATCCCCCTCATTTATGACTTCCATTCAGTACACTGACATTGTGAACACTGCCATCTAGTGTTGAATCTTTAGTACAGTAATTGTTGATTAAAAAAAATATCGAAATGAAATGAATGCAATATATAACAAACTAAATCTCCCCTTTATGGTGAAGTGTAATTATGTTGTGGCCATTTACAGGTTAAAAACCTGACAGAGGAGATGGCATCTATGGATGAGAGTGTTGCCAAGCTGACCAAGGAGAAGAAAGCCCTCCAAGAGGCCCACCAGCAGACACTGGATGACCTGCAGGCAGAGGAGGACAAAGTCAACACTCTGACCAAGGCCAAGACCAAGCTGGAACAGCAAGTGGACGACGTGAGTGGAGTTGGACATTTTGGCCATGATAGCATGTAAAATGATATTATCTTCAGTTGTTTAGATTTTAACAATATATGTGTTTTTATCTTCTAGCTTGAGGGTTCTCTGGAGCAAGAGAAGAAGCTCCGCATGGACCTTGAGAGATCCAAGAGAAAGCTGGAGGGAGATCTGAAACTGGCCCAGGAGTCCATAATGGACCTGGAGAATGACAAGCAGCAAGCTGATGAGAAAATCAAGAAGTAAACACAAACAAATGACTACAGTATTACCTGCTATAATGGTTGTTCTTGACTAATTATTGTAATTATGAATTAGCACTTGAATGGTATTCTTATAAGCAAAGTGAATGGTATAATATTCTCCTTTTACACTATCAAACAAAAACAAACTCTGCAATCGACGTATTCTTGATTCTTAGGAAGGAGTTTGAGACCACCCAGCTCCTCAGCAAGGTTGAGGATGAGCAGTCTCTGGGAGCTCAGCTGCAGAAGAAGATCAAGGAACTCCAGGTACAGTAGAGGACATAAACTCCAGTACAGAAAAGCACAGACTTTAATCATTTCCTGAAAAACATTGTTCTGGTAGCACACATTTTTCACGGGGGCTTCTGATGGCTGAGTAGGTTTGACGATGGTGCTTCTTGTTGGTGATTCTAAACATTGTAAAGATGGTGCTTCTTAGCATTGTGATTTTGGTTCCTGCATGGGACACTGTCTACTGAATATATAAGTGTAACTGGCTTTGTATTAAACACATTTTTGCTAAATATACATACTATTATAATTTTTTGAGGTTCAATTGTTTCAACTGTATTGTAGTGTTCATCCCCCCTGCTCCTGCCCCCTGTTATAGGCCCGTATTGAGGAGCTGGAGGAGGAAATTGAGGCTGAGCGTGCTGCCAGGGCTAAGGTTGAGAAGCAGAGGGCCGATCTCTCCAGGGAACTTGAGGAGATCAGCGAGAGGCTGGAGGAGGCAGGAGGCGCCACTGCTGCTCAGATTGAGATTAACAAGAAGCGTGAGGCTGAGTTCCAGAAGCTGCGTCGTGATCTTGAAGAGTCCACCCTGCAGCATGAGGCCACAGCCGCCGCTCTGCGCAAGAAGCAGGCCGACAGTGTGGCTGAGCTCGGGGAGCAAATCGACAACCTGCAGCGCGTCAAGCAGAAGCTGGAGAAGGAGAAGAGCGAGTACAAGATGGAGATTGATGACCTCTCCAGCAACATGGAGGCCGTCGCCAAGGCTAAGGTGAGTAGTAATGTTTTGGTCAAGCAGTGTTGAGGAGGGTCAACTACATTACCATTCAATTGAACTGAAGTTGACAGGAGTCACATATATCAAGTAATGAAGGTACATGTTTCACTAACAGGGCAATCTGGAGAAGATGTGCCGTACTCTTGAGGACCAGCTGAGTGAGCTCAAGACTAAGAATGATGAGAATGTTCGCCAGGTCAACGACATCAGCGGACAGAGGGCCAGACTCCTGACAGAAAATGGTAACATCAACAATGAACAACAAGCCAATGCTTTCCTTCAGTAGAACACAACATGTATTAAGGGCTAAATCCACATAGTTTCTACTGTACTATTCACCACCTAAAATTGCCCTACGATTCCTCAACATACGTTTTCAATCTTAGAGAACAGAGACCTTATTAACAAGATATTCCCCTGTC
Organism: Salmo trutta; assembly: GCF_901001165.1. Taxonomy (NCBI): domain Eukaryota; kingdom Metazoa; phylum Chordata; class Actinopteri; order Salmoniformes; family Salmonidae; genus Salmo; species Salmo trutta. The sequence goes on from NC_042994.1 coordinate 24,570,386, forward strand.
CCTGCAGGTGAGTTTGGCCGCCAGCTGGAGGAGAAGGAAGCCCTGGTGTCTCAGCTGACCAGAGGCAAACAGGCCTTCACCCAGCAGGTGGAGGAGCTGAAGAGGGCGATTGAGGAGGAGGTCAAGGTAAGGGACTCAAAATGGACTCCACCGTCCACAGAGTTTAGAGCTATATATTTATATAGACGGTGACTACGCCACCCTCAGAGATTCCTACTGTCTCTCCACCCTCAGAGACATCCACTGTCTCTCCACCCTCAGAGACTGCTACTGTCTCTCCACCCTCAGAGACTGCTACCATAATTTGTTTTATTATCTCTCTCATCACTCTTTGTCTTTCATTCTTTCTCACAGGCTAAAAATGCATTGGCCCACGGTGTCCAGTCTGCCCGCCATGACTGTGACCTCCTGAGGGAGCAGTTTGAGGAGGAGCAGGAGGCCAAGGCAGAGCTTCAACGCGGCATGTCCAAGGCCAACAGTGAGGTGGCTCAGTGGAGGACTAAGTATGAAACTGATGCTATCCAGCGCACAGAGGAGCTGGAGGAGGCCAAGTGAGTCGCACGCAACAGAAAAAACTCAGATATGGTGTGGATGGTGAGGGTGGTAGGGGGCTCTGAGAAAATGTTTCATCAAGATGTATTGTTTGTCAAAATGTTTTAAAATTACACCATAAAACCACCGTCTGTTGTCCAACAGGAAGAAGCTGGCCCAGCGTCTGCAGGATGCCGAGGAGACCATTGAGGCGACCAACTCCAAGTGTGCCTCCCTGGAGAAGACCAAGCAGAGGCTGCAGGGAGAGGTGGAGGACCTCATGATTGATGTTGAGAGAGCCAACGCATTGGCCGCCAACCTCGACAAGAAGCAGAGGAACTTTGACAAGGTGAAAATTAATAAACCTATATTTGTTATCAATTGTATAATTGTTGCATATTTCTAATTTAAAAACTCTTCATCTTTGACTTCTAATGAATATCCCATGGATTCCCCTAGGTTCTGGCAGAGTGGAAGCAGAAGTATGAGGAGGGCCAGGCTGAGCTGGAAGGAGCTCAGAAGGAGGCTCGCTCTATGAGCACTGAACTCTTCAAGATGAAGAACTCCTACGAGGAGGCTCTGGATCATCTGGAGACTCTGAAGAGAGAGAACAAGAACCTGCAACGTGAGCATTTGACAGCAGTTCTATTTGGCTCATGTTTGACTAGTGTTTTGAAAATGGAGGGAAATGCAATCATCAAAACTATTATTACACCATTTCAGAAATGTCATGTTCAGCATAATTTGTATATATTGTTTTACTTGTAGACAGTATTCCTTTGAATATTCCAAATAAGTGGTAGGCAATTATATTTGCAAGATGCTATGAGGTAATGTTAGTTAATGAACTATTAATATGATTCAATGTCAAATTCAGCGCACTGGCATATCCACTGAAAATCTCCCAAGTCTAAACTTCTTGTGTGTGTGTGTGTGTGCAGAGGAGATCTCTGACCTTACTGAGCAGATTGGAGAGACTGGCAAGAGCATCCATGAGCTGGAGAAGGCCAAGAAGACCGTGGAGACAGAGAAGTCTGAGATCCAGACCGCTCTGGAGGAGGCTGAGGTACAAACTACAGCAGTTTGATGGGAAAGCAGTGTTACACTAGCCAACGCCAGCTACAGTCCAATGATCCCTGTATTGGAGTTGATTGTGGTCACATATATTTAATTCCTACATCCAAATGTATTGAACACAATTGGCCTGACTGCTTCTGTTTGTCCAGGGAACACTGGAGCATGAGGAATCCAAGATTCTGCGTGTGCAGCTGGAGCTGAACCAGATCAAGGGTGAGGTGGACAGGAAGATCGCTGAGAAGGACGAGGAGATGGAGCAGATCAAGAGGAACAGCCAGAGGATGGTTGACTCCATGCAGAGCACCCTGGACTCTGAGGTCAGGAGCAGGAATGATGCCCTGAGGGTGAAGAAGAAGATGGAGGGAGACCTGAATGAGATGGAGATCCAGCTGAGCCACTCCAACAGGCAGGCCGCTGAGGCCCAGAAACAGCTGAGGAACGTCCAGGGACAGCTCAAGGTAAAGGGACTGGGACATCAGGCTCAAAAACCTGAACATGGAGAGGGATTTGTTTGTGAATCTGTAGAAAAGAATAGAACAGAGGAATTGAATAGAGTGGACAATGCACTGTAGAAATTTAGGGATGCTGGGTAAATTCTTCCCAATGAACGTTTTTATCACCCATCCTATCACCCCTATTTCCACAAGTCCTAATGAACGTATGTCATTGTGAATCCCAGGATGCCCAATTGCACCTTGATGATGCCGTCCGTGTCGCAGAGGACATGAAGGAGCAGGCAGCCATGGTGGAGCGCAGAAACGGTCTGATGGTGGCTGAAATCGAGGAGCTGAGAGTTGCTTTGGAGCAGACAGAGAGAGGCCGCAAAGTGGCTGAGACTGAGCTGGTAGACGCCAGCGAGCGTGTTGGACTGCTGCACTCCCAGGTATGGGACAAAAGCCATTTCCAACCAAGCATACTGTTTAAACACACCTTGAATTCAACCATGCTTGCATTGAGATTTTAATAATTTCAGCCTTGTAAATTCTCTTTAGAGCTAAACAAATCATCTTGTTCCCTCCTTCAGAACACCAGCCTTCTGAACACCAAGAAGAAGCTGGAGACTGACCTGGTGCAGGTGCAGGGAGAGGTGGATGACATCGTCCAGGAGGCCAGGAATGCAGAAGAGAAGGCCAAGAAGGCCATCACTGACGTGAGTCCTTGAATTACATCATCTTGAATTGTCCCTAAGCGCCAATGGTAGCTGGGCTAGTTACGAACAACAAAGATCTCAGAGGAACGTTATGATGAATTAAACAAACTACCATTCCAGGCGGCCATGATGGCTGAGGAGCTGAAGAAGGAGCAGGACACCAGCTCTCACCTGGAGAGGATGAAGAAGAACCTGGAGATCACAGTCAAGGACCTGCAGCACCGCCTGGATGAGGCTGAGAATCTGGCCATGAAGGGAGGCAAGAAACAACTTCAGAAACTGGAATCCAGGGTGAGTTATCAGCAGGGTGGATTTGGGGTTGGATTAAAAGACAGTGTCCTGGAAATGTATTTGATCATGTAAAATACACTGGAGCATTTTGTAATTACTTTTTCTCTCATTAACCCACCTAAATCAGGAGTTCCCAAATGTCTTTGCATCAGGGACCCCTTCATAATATCAGAACACAAATCTTACATTAGAGTGCGATATAAATAGCATCCACACAGTTTTACTATGACTTCAGCAGTGCATGGTCAGACTAATCAAGTCTTGGCCCCTGGGAAAGAACATTTGTAAGTCCCCTCTCTTGGCATCAGAGGGAATATTTTCCAGTTTTAAAGCAAAAATTACATTACAATTATGTTCAAAACAAAAACATTGGCAATATGTTACACTTATGTTAGGAAGTTGAGAACAATTGGAGACAAGATATGAAAATGTATTTATCTAGTTGTTTCATTTAGTCTTGTACAATTCTTCTAAACTGCTGTCACGCCCTGACCATAGACAGCCCTTGGTTCTCTATGGTGTTTAGGTCAGAGCGTGAGTGGCGGGTGTTCTAGTCATTCTATTTCTATGATGGTGACTTGTATGGTTCCCAATTAGAGGCAGCTGTTAATCGTTGCCTCTAATTGGGGATCATATTTAAGAAGCCCTTTCTCCCACCTGCTTTGTGGGATATTGTTTTGTGTCTGTGCATGTAGCGCCACTGTGGTCACGGTTTCGTTGTTGGTTATTTGTTTTTTGGTAGTTTCACTTTGAATAAAGATGTGGAACTCAACTCACGCTGCGCCTTGGTCCGCTCTATACGACGATCGTGACAACTGCAAGTTAATTAATAGATTCAATAATAATAATACAAATTCATGATACATGAACACACATTCATCTAATTCATCTCAAAGTAATATTTCATTTCTCTCTCTCTCTAGATTGCTAGCTACATGTCTCATTCACTCTGCTGCAAAAGGGCCGTTACTAGGAAAGCTAGCATTGCTTTGCGGGGCTACCAGCTAGAAGGCTAATGGCTAAATTAGCCTGTAGGCTACAGGATTTTCATAAGTTCATGAAAATATAACATCTTAACAAACATTACTCTCTAGAATATGGTGCTTTTCCACTCGCTTACCTTAAAAATAAAGACATAAAAATGTATTTATGTCGGTGCTTCTGTCTTGCTGTGGCAAACTTTGCAATCCCCCATAACAGAAGCAAACTCATAACATTAAAACAGGCGATTGGCGACCTCTATTGGCCATACTGGTACTGCAACATGCACTGCTAAATGTACGACAAAATCGGTCAAATGTAAAAAGAGTCCTATATATTAATACTACAAGAAGAATTTAGTTTAAAAAAAATGTGCAATTGTTGGAATAGTCTGCCTACCAATATCCCTGTGAGCCTCCCACACCCATGTTGTACATCTAAGGGTTAAGAACATAAATAGTGGATTAATAATTTTACATTGTATTGTATTGGACCTTCTAATCTTGTTCCACAGATCCTTGGTAGTTTCATCTGTTGTTGCTAGCAATATTCATGAACAAATTTAAATGTTAATCCCACTTTGGGAACCACTTGGAAATGTACATAGTGAAAGACAACAATTGTGCCTCCTTGACTTGGTAGAAGACTCTACCTCTGTTTTACAAAGATTTGTTTCACCACCTCAAATGCCTAAATGTATTTGTTCCACAAAGGTGCGTGAGCTCGAGACTGAGGTGGAAGCAGAGCAGAGAAGAGGTGTAGATGCGGTAAAGGGAGTCCGCAAGTATGAGCGCAGAGTCAAGGAGCTCACTTACCAGGTAAGAGAAAGTGCATTCTTCACTCACTTGACACTAACACAGATAGGTTTGTGTATAAAATTATACTGACATTGATTATTTGATCTTCTCCCACAGACTGAGGAGGATAAGAAGAACGTTAACAGACTTCAGGACCTGGTAGATAAGCTGCAGATGAAAGTGAAGGCCTACAAGAGGCATTCTGAGGAAGCGGTGAGTCAAATACTGAGTTAAATACCCTGAATGCATAAATTCGACATTTTTTTTTATATAATCCCCGTAAACATTACAAAACTTAATGTCCATACAATGTAGTTTGAAGTAAGTGTTGCTACAGCACATCAGTCAACAGGGATAATTGATAGTGCAAGTAATTGCTGATGAAATTATGCACATTTCTGAGTGCCTCCTATTCCTATGTGTAACCAACTTAAAGGAGAGGGGTTGAATATTAATTTGCTGCACCGGGGGCTGGTCCAGTGATCGTGCTGGAGGCATTTTGATCCCCCATTCTGACACTCACTTCTTCTGTTGTATCATCTGTCTACCTGTATAGATTGCTATCCTAAATCTGTCTTTTTTTATTTAAAACAATTGACAGAATATTAATTTGCTACCTGAAGCATCAAACTTGAAATGCTGATGCTCTGCTCTCTTTTCCTCACCCAGGAGGAAGCAGCAAACCAGCACATGTCTAAGTTCAGGAAGGTTCAGCATGAGCTGGAGGAGGCTGAGGAGCGTGCTGACATCGCTGAGACTCAGGTCAACAAGCTCAGAGCCAAGACCCGTGACTCTGGAAAGGTACAGAACTGCTGCTAAACCTGTACCTGACTCATGTTCAGATATGACCACATCAACACCACCTATGATTCAGTCTTCTCAGAGGTCAATACTGACCTTTTACACTTGTTCAGCTGTATTTAAGATCACCAAGCAGCACATTTCAGGAATTGCTAAAAAAGAAAGGTTCATTCTGTTGGTACTTCAAAATTGAAAATCCAAGCTGAGCACTGAGCATTAAATGCTTGATATATTATATTCTGTCCAAGTCTATCCATATATTTAGCATGTTCATTATTATTACTGATCCATTATATTCTATCCAAGTCAACCCATATATTTATCATGTTCATTATTATTACTGATCCATTATATTCTATCCAAGTCTATCCCTATATGTATCATGTTCATTATTATTACTGATCCATTATATTATTTCTTTCTTCTTACAGGGAAAAGAAGTTGCTGAATAAACGAAGACCAAAGTCTCATTTTCCTGTGTTGCATAAAATATGATTTTCATGGTGAAATGTTGAGCATTGATTAAAAACATGTGGGTCTACATACAATTCCTTTGTGACTGTGGACTTATTACTCAGCAAACAGATTTTTCAAATAATAAAATATTGTACTTTAATTAATGGACCAATTTGGGATTCCAAAAACAACAAAGCAGACACCCCAACAAAGTGGTAACTTTTTTTGGTAAACATCTGAGGGATGAGGATGGAGAAATGTAACCACTATCAAATTCTCAGACTGAGCTATGGATGTAAGGACTGACCATCCATAACATAAAAAATATAGTTTTAACTCTTTACACTCTTTACGCTGGAATTGTAGGGATATTCTCAGAACTATGTTCTCAGAAAACAACAAACCAGAATTTTGCATTTTTTTCAATTTAATTTAATTTCACCTTTATTTAACCAGGTTGGCTAGTTGAGAACAAGTTCTCATTTAAACTGCGACCTGACCAAGATAAAGCAAAGCAGTTCGACACATACAACAACACAGAGTTACACATGGAATAAACAAACATACAGTCAATAATACAGGAGAAAAAAGTCTATATAGAGTGTGTGCAAGTGAGGTAAGTTAAGGGAGGTAATGCAATAAATAGGCCATAGTGGCAAGGTAATTCTGGTATAGCAATTAAACACTGGAGTGATAGATGTGCAGAAGATCAATGTGCAAGTAGAGATACTGGGGTGCAAAGGAGCAAAATAAATAAATACAGTATGGGGATGAGGTAGTTGGATGAGCTATGCACAGGTGCAATGATCTTTGAGCTGCTCTGACAGCTGGTGCCTGAAGTTAGTGAGGGAGATATGAGTCTCCATCTTCAGTGATTTTTGCAGTTCGTTCCAGTCATTGGCAACAGAGAACTGGAAGGAAATGCGGCCAAATGAGGAATTGGCTTTGGGGTGACCAGTGAAATATTCCTGCTGAAGCACGTGCTGCGGATGGGTGCTGCTATGGTGACCAGTGAGCTGAGATAAGGCGAGGCTTTACCTAGCAAAGACTTGTAGATGACCTGGAGCCAGTGGGTTTGGCGACGAGTATGAAGCGAGGGCCGCCCAACGAGAGCATACAGGTCGCAGTGGTGGGTAGTATATGGGGCTTTGGTGACAAAACGGATGGCACTGTGATAGACTGCATCCAATTTGTTGAGTAGAGTGTTGGAGGCTATTTTGTAACTGACATCGCCGAAGTCGAGGATTGCTAGGATGGTCAGTGTTACGTGGGTATGTTTGGCAGCATGAGTGAAGGATGCTTTGTTGCGAAATAGGAAGCCGATTCCAGATTTAATTTTGGATTGGAGATGCTTAATGTGGGTCTAGAAGGAGAGTTTACAGTCTAACCAGACACCTAGGTATTTGTAGTTGTCCACATATTCTAAGTCAGAACCGAACAGAGTAGTGATGCTGGAAGGGCGGGCAGGTGCGGGCACTGATCGGTTTAACAGCATGCATTTAGTTTTACTTGCATTTAAGAGCAGTTGGAGGCCATGGAAGGAGAGTGGTATGGCATTGAAGCTCGTCTGGAGGTTAGTTAATTAACACAGTGTCCAAAGAAGGGCCAGAAGTATACAGAATGGTGTCGTTTGCGTAGAGGTGGATCCGAGAATCACCAGCAGCAAGACCGACATCATTGATTTATACAGAGAAGAGAGTCAGCCCGAGAATTGAAACCTGTGGCACCCCCATAGAGACTGCCAGAGGTCTGGACAACAGGCCCTCCGATTTGACACACTGAACTCTATCTGAGAAGTAGTTGGTGAACCAGGCGAGGCAGTCATTTGAGAAACCAAGGCTGTTGAGTCTGCCGATAAGAATGTGGTGATTGACAGGTCGATGCACAGTATTGTCTCTTATCGATGGCGGCTATGATATCGTCTAGGACCTTGAGCGTGGCTGAGGTGCACCCATGTCCAGCTCGGAAACCAGATTGCATAGCGGAGAAGGTACGGTGGGATTCGAAATGGTCTGTGATCCGTTTGTTAACTTGGCTTTCGAAGACCTTAGAAAGGCAGAGTAGGATAGATATAGGTTGCAGCAGTTTGGGTCTAGTGTCTACCCCTTTGAAGAGGGGGATGACCGCAGCAGCTTTCCAATCTTTGGGGATCTCAGACAATACGAAAGAGAGGTTGAACAGGCTAGTAATAGGGGTTGCAACAATTTCGGCAGATCATTTTAGAAAGAGAGGGTCCAGATTGTCTAGCCCGGCTAATTTGGAGGGGTCCAGATTTGGCCGCTCTTTCAGAACATCAGCTATCTGGATTTGGGTGAAGGAGAAATGGGGGAGGCTTGGGCGAGTTGCTGTGGGGGGTACAGGGCAGTTGACCAGGGTAGGGGTAGCCAGGTGGAAAGCATGGCCAGCTGTAGAAAAATGCTTATTGAAATTCTCAATTATCGTGGATTTATCGGTGGTGACAGTGTTTCCTAGCCTCAGAGCAGTGGGCAGCTGGGAGGAGGTGCTCTTATTCTCCATGGACTTTACAGTGTCCCAGAACTTTCTTGAGTTTGTGCTACAGGATGCAAATATTTGTTTGAAAAAGCTAGCCTTAGCTTTCCTAACCGCTTGTTCATTTTGGTTCCTAACTTCCCTGAAAAGTTGCATATCACGGGAGCTATTCGATGCTAATGCAGTACGCCACAGGATGTTTTTGTGCTGGTCAAGGACAGTCGGGTCTGATGTGAACCAAGGGCTATATCTATTCCTGGTTCAAAAAAAATTGAATGAGGCATGCTTATTTAAGACGGTGAGGAAGGCACTTTTAAAGAATAACCAGGCATCCTCTACTGACGGGATGAGGTCAATATCCTTCTAGGATACCCGGGCCAGGTCGATTAGAAAGGGCTGCTCGCTGAAGTGTTTTAGGGAGCGTTTAACAGTGATGAGGGGTGGTCGTTTGAACACGCAGACCCATTACGGACGCAGGCAACAGGCAGTGATCACTAAGATCTTGGTTGAAGACAGCAGAGTTGTATTTGGAGGGCAAGTTGGATAGGATGATATCTATGAGGGTGCCTGTCTTTACGGATTTGGGGTTGTACCTTGTAGGTTCATTGATAATTTGTGCGAGATTGAGGGCATCGAGCTTAGATTGTAGGATGGCTGGGGTGTTAAGCATGTCCCAGTTTAGGTCACCTAGCAGCATGAGCTCTGAAGATAGATGGGGGCAATCAATTCACATATGGTGTCCAGGGCACAGCTGGGGGCAGAGGGTGGTCTATAGCAAGCGGTAACGGTGAGAGACTTATTTCTGGAAAGGTGGATTTTTAAAAGTAGAAGCTCCAATTGTTTGGGTACAGATCTGGATAGTAAGACAGAGCTCTGCGGGTTATCTTTGTAGTAGATTGCCACACCGTCCCCTTTGGCAGTTCTATCTTGTCATAAAATGTTATAGTTAGGGATGGAAATTTCAGGGTTTTTGATGGTCTTCCTAAGCCAGGATTCAGACATGGCTAGCACATCCGGGTTGGCAGAGTGTGCTAAAGCAGTGAATAAAACAAACTTGGGGAGGAGGCTTCTAATGTTAACATGCATGAAACCAAGGCTTTTACAGTTACAGAAGTCAGCAAATGAGAGCGCCTGGGGAATGGGAGTGGAGATAGGCACTGCAGGTTCTGGATTAACCTCTACATCCCCAGAGGAACAGAGGAGGAGTAGGATAAGGGTACGGCTAAAGGCTATAAGAACTGGTCGTCTAGTACTTTCGGAGCAGGTTTCTGGGCGTGATAGAATAGATTCAAGGCATAATGTACAGACAAAGGTATGGTAGGATGTGAATACAGTGGAGGTAAACCTAGGCATTGAGTGACGACGAGAGAGATATTGTCTCTAGAAACATCATTTAAACCAGGTGATGTCATAGCATGTGTGGGAGGTGGAACGGAAGGGTTAGCTAAGGCATATTGAGCAGGGCTAGAGGCTCTACAGTGAAATAAGATAATAATCACTAACCAGAACAGCAATGGACAAGGCATATTGACGTTAGGGAGAGACATGCGAAGCCGAGTGATCATAGGGGTCCAGTGAGTAGTTAAGCTGGCTGGAGACACGGCGATTCAGACAGCTAGCGGGCCGGGGCTAGCAAGCTAGCAGAAGGGCCTTAGAGGGACGTTGCGACGGAAGAAGTCTGTTGTAGCCTCCTTGTGCGGAGCCTCCTCGTGTGGTTCCATCGGCAGACCAGCCGTGATGGACTAGTAGGGTTCGGGACAGTAAAGGGGCCCAGTCCAATTGACAAAATAGGTATAGTGGCCCAAGAAATTGGCCGATGGACCTATTCAGCTAACAGTCCGATATGCTCTAGACAGCTAGCGGGCCACGGACAGCAGGCTAGCAGATGGGCATTCAGGGGACGTCACGACGGAGGGGCCTGTTGGAAGAAAAAAAACCCTCAGGCAGATTACGTCGGTAGTCCAGTCGTGATGGATTAGCAGGGCTTCGTGTAGTAAAAGGAGTCCAGGCCAATTGGCAAAATAGGTATTGTAGCCCAAGGAGTGGCTGATGGACCTCTTCAGCTAGCCAGGAGATGGGCCTAGCATGGGCTAGCTCCAGGCTAATTGGTGCTTGTTTCGGGGCAGAGACGTTAGCCAGGAGTAGCCATTTGGATTGCAGCTAACTAGCTGTGATGATCCAGGTGAAATGGTTCAGAGCTTGCGGTAGGAATCCGGATATATGGAGAGAAAATAAGTACGGTATGCTCTGGTTTGAATCACGTTTGAACTGGCGAGAGTTTTCCGAGCTAGAGGTTAGCGATTGACCGCTAGCAGTGGTTAGCTGACTACTAGCTAGTAGCTAGTTAGCTGGCTAGCTTCTGTTGGGGGATTCGAAAGTAAAGAAAAATACTTTAGAAAATAGCAGATCCATACCGCATTGGGTGAGGCAACCCGCCTCGCGGGAGCGTATTATAATTTTTTCACAGATTATGCAAATATGAATCTGTTGTGGACACACTACGTAAACATTAATGGTGATAGAGCATCTGACCAAATTACTCAAGATTTTAGTTCTGGGTTTTACTGATATTATGTGCATATAAATGAGAAAATAAATGACAAATGTGAATTTTTTTATCATTAGCCAGTTTGCATTTGCAAAGAAACCTTTTCAGCAGATATACACTTCTGTAATGATTAGAGTTCTTATGGTAATACATTTTCGTATGATTTCTTAGATAAATTATGGTAATAAACATTATAAACATGGTTTTACACATTATAAACACGGTTTTACACATTATAAACACAATAATACACAAAATAAACACAGTAATACACATTATAAACACAGCAAACGCATTATAAACACGGTAATATACATTATAAACACGGTAATACAAAAATGGTTATATACATTATAAACACAGTAATACATTATAAACATGGTAATACACATGTCTATAAGCTGCAGGTGCCTACCGGTACATTGAAACAAATTAACTTTACACAGGCTTTAACGAAACACGGCTTGTAACAAAAATTAATAGGCTTTAACGAAACACGGCTTGTAACAAAAATAAATAGGCTTTAACGAAACACGGCTTGTAACAAAAAATAAAAAATTAGCAGTAAGCTTTAGTTGTCTTTTTGCACTGAGTCAATTCCTCACGCTGCTGTTTCCAACGTCTTATCATCGACTCATTAAGACCAAGCTCCCGTGTAGCAGCTCTATTTCCTTTTCCAACAGCCAGATCAATCACCTTCAACTTGAAAGCTGCATCATATGCATTTCTCCGTGTCTTTGCCATGATGAGGGTGACAAAATGACTACCGTAATCAGAATGATGGGAAGTTTGAGAGCGCTCGATTTAATCTAAACAGTAAACTAAAAAGTTGTTTGACCTTAACCCGTTCGGCAATTCATTGGTCTAATGAAAGCTTCATGCCGCCAAAAAACTGAGCACGTCACAGAATGTGTTTTTTTGGAGAAAAAAAAATTGAAAGGGGGAAAAATCCATATATTAGCCGCGTCATTGTTTAAGCCGCGAGGTTCAAAGTGTGGGAAAAAAGTTGCGGCTTATAGTCCGGAATTTACGGTAATTGTTTTCATAATCTTTGAAATGCAAGAAAAGCCATTATTACACTTAAGAGTCTAGGCACAATTTTGATTTTGGCCACGAGATGGCAGCAGTGTATGTGCAAAGTTTTAGACTGACACACACATTTGAATAAAAAAAATGATTTTATCGAACAAAGCCATGCTACATTTTATCTCTGGGAGCCTCAGGATGACATATCACTGCAAGATTACTGAATGTAAGTACATTATTTACCTTCAGAGGTGAATGAATCAAACCAGTTGCCATGATAAAAGTTTTTTGTTTTTGTGCACTCTCCTCAAACAATAGCATGGTATTTGTTTCACTGTAATAGCTACTGTACATGGTGGTCCTGTGTGGCTCAGTTGGTAGAGCATGGTGTTTGCAATGCCAGGGTAGTGGGTTCGATTCCCACGGGGGACCAGAATGGAAGAAAAACAACAACAAAAAAAGTATGAAAATGTATGCACTCACTACTGTAAGTCGCTCTGGATAAGAGCGTCTGCTAAATGACTAAAATGTACATTGGACAGTGTAGTTAGGTTAACAAGAATGTAAGCTTTCTGATCATATAAGACATATCTATGTTTTGGGAAATGTTCTTGTTACTTATGTCATGACTGTCCTGATCAGGTCAGGGTACAGGAGACCACCACCCTACAGATTATCTCCCAAACCCCCAACAGAGGAGGAGAGATCTAGGGGTCTGAAGATGTGGGGGTTTTATGACACCTCATGCCCATAATACAGAGAAATTCCTTTGTCCTAACAATGGAGAACTGGCCTCAGAACCTTAAACATGCAATAAAGGGACTTTGGAACAATGGTTTCCGTCAGCCACAATGGTGGTTATGACGAAAAGTGGAATATTAAAATGTATGTAACTTTTGTATTTGTTTTTAAAGGTTAAGAGATGACGTTATTATGAAAACATTGTACCTTTAAGAGTTTTCCCAGTATATGCCTGATGTTTATACATTGTACGCTGTTTGGAAAATATCCAAATCAAACAGAATGTTTTGATAAAGATGAAATGTGAAGTTAGTGTCTAAAATCGGATTTTTAGCCAAATCTAAGCCTTGCCCCTTTTACTTGGTCCGCCCAGAGAATCGCCCTAAAGGCTGTTACACCCACTTCTGACCCGAGGGTATAAGACAGGAGAGTGAAGAATTAACATAGTAGACTATTGACCCCAAGCTGCAGCCAAGGTCTAACAAAGTCGACGAACCCCAAAACGAAACACAAGGTTGAAGACAAAGAAATAGTTTTCTACACGAGCTACGGACGAGTAGCTGTGTCTAAGCGGGTGAATTCAAGCCGAACCACCCAGCCTCCACTCTCCATTGAATCGTGGTATCGACACCATTCGAGCCGAAGCTGTGAGCTCTGAGCTACAGAGCTGTCTGTCCTCAGAAGACCCCTTTCCGATCAAGGGTGAGGATCAGACCACTTAGCCAAGAAGGACACTGACATCGTGAGGACAACCAGAGAGTTGCGCCGGAGAAGAAGTGCGTCATTTAGAAGCCTAAACGACCCACGCGGAGCTTCCCACCTGAGAACTACAACACGTAATTACATCATTATATTCTGACCCATAAGAGCGGCAGTTCGGGGCAAGGCTAATTTTAAATAAGCATGGCTGACAAATGAACCCAAATGTATATTTCTCTCGTGTACTTCCTTTCTTTCTCTCTCTTTAAAATCCCCGTTTTGGGTAACAAGCGCCATAGTGTGTTGGCCCGTTATACTAAGTCCTAATCGATAGCTAGACTGTGTTTTGTGTATGTGCATTTTTATCATCATTTTAGCTTGCTAGTAAATAAATAATCAACTAAGATTGGTGTGGTAAATTCAGTGGTAAAGCCCGGGTCCGTGCAGATTCCCGGATTATACGACTTTCAGATTATGAGACTGTAGAGGAAATTGATTAATTTAGCGACTGTTGTAATCGATATTCTGATATCCTTTGAGTTAATTTGGGAAATAGAAACTCAATCAAAACAATGTTCCCATGGTGCCCCAGGTTAATGAGTTAATAATTGCTTGATTCATTGCTTAATTCATTTAATCACGTAATTATAAACCGTTAATCATTCGATGAGCAACAGTCGTCACATTAACTAATACAACGTCACGACACTTACAACATTATGCTAATCACATTAGTGCACGTTAGCTCAACCGTCCTGCGGGGGGACACCGATCCCATGGAAGATTAACCCCTTTTTTTCAATTTTCACCTAAAATGACATACCCAAATCTAACTGCCTGTAGCTCATCCCCTGAAGTAACGATATGCATATTATTGGTACCATTTGAAAGGAAACACTTTGAAGCCCTTCTTTTGCCTGCCACTGCAAAGGTTAGTGGCGCTTCCTGTTTGGAATCTTCTCAGGTTTTGGCCTGCCAAATGAGTTATGTTATACTCACAGACACCATTCAAACAGTTTTAGAAACCTTTGGGTGTTTTCTATCCAAATCAAACAATTATATGCATATTCTAGTTACTGGGCAGGAGTAGTAACCAGATTAAACCCGAAGATGCGACCAGGTTCTGTTAATCTCCAACTTTCGACCATGGATATTTCTTTCCTTCCCGAACCATCTTCCTCACTGTGTGGGGGGGTAAGATTCACTTGGCAATAGAATATTTGTACTAATTGTGCTGTCAATGTTCACTTGAACCAAATGTAAAGGACATCATGCAGCTTGCTTAGCGATCACCACTTCCTCCTTATTCGGAACATACCGAAGCTCAAACTCAGGACCTCTATCTCACAAACACATTATATACTGAAGCGTCTTAGCCAGTCGCGCCACCAAAAAGCAAACTATTGGAGACGCTGCAGGCTGACGACTGAGTTTCACAGATCCCCATCTGCTACACAAGCAATAACAAGTCCAGACCCGTTTAGGAAAAAGTATTTTAAAGGCATTCGGTAATGTTACACATATCCAGATATACTAGAGGGTTCAAATTTCAATGAGTTAGAGGCTTGATAGCTTTGTCAGCATATCAGAGGCTTCACACTTTTATGAGATGGATATAAATATAATCCACAGTGACGGGAGAGGTTGGAATGAAGGCCAAACAGTCAGCCAACACAGACTAGATACATGGTGTCAGAAGGCAGTCATGGAGCAGTGAGCAGTTACCTACTCTGTCAGATTACTTTAGTTGCAGGTTTTGTGAAATCTGTGGTTCTGAAACCCAATGGCCACCCTCCATGCTGACTACAGTGAAGACTCATGCCAGATCCCAGAACGCCTGGATTTTATGTTTATTAACATATCGGCTGACTACATCATATGGTATAGCAATCTGACGTGGCACACAACAATTGGTTGATGCACTGCAACCAATAAGAGACTCTGGAATCATGATCCTATATGACCTAAAGAGAAAGGTCCTGCCTCGGGCCATGGAGTGTGAGGGCAAGTTGATCAAACACATTGGTCCCACATTGATGTCACTTCCATGTTGTGATTTTGAACATATTTAGTGTTGAATAGGTTCTGAAAGAAGAAAGATGAAGCATTAACTATTTGAGAAAGAAGGTTACTTAGAAAGTCACAGTCTGTATTCCACGTTATTGTAGGTATTAGTGGTGATTCCTCAAGAAACAAAAACAAGACCATGATGTTGGGGATTATCACAACATTTAATCCATAGAGGGTCCTTTGGAGGAAGGATTGTTGACATATATTTGACATTAGCTTGTTTTTTGGGGGGGCTAATATTTTTTTCACAAACAACACAAAAACAGAACACCAACTATACAAAATATTCTCTAAGATGGTCAACATACAATTTCTAAATTCGGATCTTAAAGCATAATTGAGAAATAATTAAATGAAGTTGGATCATATGTGACATTTAACAGCCCTAAAAATCACGTATGTGGTTCTCGGTAATGGCTGAATGGAACATGACGAGAAGCGGGGAGGGGAGTGTGTTGTGTGTCTCCATACAAGTTGATTTTCTAAGTTTCATCTACAGTCAATTGTTGTGATATTGGCTTAGATCTGATGGTAGAAAGATAATAATTGAACATTGAGCATTGATCAATGCCTTCTTGTAAGTCGCTCTGGATAGAGCGTCTGCTAAATGACTAAAATGTAAATGTAAAATGTAAGAAGTCGGTGGCTGCCGGCTTAATGTTTTGCCACGCTGTACCTAATGAACACAACCCTAATTCCAATCACCAAATTGAAAAAAATACAACATTATTGAGATGACTGTGATATTAAAGTTGACTGTTATTATGACCGTTTGACATATTATGACTTGGTACATGGCCCTGTTTGTGGGATAAATTGCAGGACTATAAAACAGAGGCTCCTATCATCAGGTCTTCAGTCATCCCAGACATAACAGCTGCTATAGAGGTCAAGGATAATACCAAAGCAGCAGTTAATAGTCGGTCGACTGCCCTTCAAAACCAACTTCTCCTTTTAAAAATGGCCAGTGTGGCTTGATATGAGTCAGAAACATTTACTCTAGTGCCAAATTGACTACAAAGTGTAAATAGGATAATTAGGAGAAATATAGGAGAAATAATAATTCTGGTGTTGTGAAGGACAGCACTGTGACAGGGATCAACATCCCACAGCTGGTTGGACTGGAGGATGGTACGGTGCTGGTGGAAAGCTATGGCTGGCAACAACACCTGACTCCGTACTTCAGGCCGCTGCCACAGTTCAAGCAGTACCAGCATTTCAGGTGAATATCATTTTCATTGCATTGTGTGAGGTTATTCTTCTTATACAAACTTGGGAGGTGAATTGATGTTGTGGAAGGTTGTAATGTCTTCTACATTTTTTTTGTTATTTCCTGTTTTACAGCTTCGATGCTCTGGAGCCTGGTGTTATTGTCACCAAGGAGCTTTCGGACTCAGTCAGGACCAGGTTTCATTTGCTGTGCAATGCTGACATCCTCCCTCCCATAGATGGTCTGCCTGTACAAGCACCACTTGGACTGGACACAGCTAGACAAACTTATGTTTTTGAGAAGATCAGGGAGTTTTGCGACAAAGAGGCTATGGACATCACATGCCCTGCACTAAAGTCAAGGGCAGGACAGAAACATGCTTTCCGAATATAGATTCCCTTGTTCATGCGTGGTTTGGACGGACCAGTCATCAGCACTATCTGTAGTGCCTCTATTCAAATGACTCTCCAAAAACTCTCCTGTTGCTCAGCCACTTTACCACTGATTGTGTGCATATAACTACCTCATCTTTCACTGATATTGTTATTGATATTGTTCTTGTACATACGGTATATTGTTTTATTTATATTGACACTATCTATTTCTGATGTTGCTACTATGCAAGTAACCATTTGGCTGTACTGTTTACACCTTCTGTGGAGACACATCCACTTGGCAAGATGTTGCTGGGGGTCATAGCATGTCTTTCACATGACCCATCAATTTAGACAAGTGTGTCTGGGAAGCGTCATCTAATATTTATAACATATTTTAATCTGGACACTTTCTGTTTACCTGGAATTTTCCCTTATTGTAGGCTACTACTTTTACCACTTTTAGTCTTAATCTTTACTACACTACTCACTGTTTGGCACAAGATCTCACATGTGAATTCTTAAACAGGTGGGTGGGACTGGCTTAAGAGGGTGTGAACAATGCTGAATGGGTGTAGACAAAGGAGAACTCTCCAATAGGTACCAAAACATTCAAAGGCCATTTTCACAAAAGTGAGATTACAAGTTTATGTCACGTCCTGACCTTAGAAAGTTGTTATTTTCTATGGTAGAGTAGGTCAGGGCGTGACAGGGTTTTTTTCTAGTTTCGTTTTTTCTATGTTGTTATGTTCTAGTTTTGTATTTCTATGTTGGGCTGTTCTAGTTTTGTATTTCTATGTTGGGCTTTGCTTAGGATGATCTCCAATTAGAGGCAGCTGGTCATCGTTGTCTCTAATTGGAGGTCATATTTAAGTTGGTGTTTGTCCCACCTGGGTTTGTGGGAGAATGTTTTTGAGTACGTGTATGTTAACTCTGTGTCACAGTTTGTTGTTTTTGTTATTCAGTTGGTCTATATGTATTGCATAGTTTCACAGTGTAAATAAAATGTGGAACGACACACACGCTGCACTTTGGTATGCTCCTCCTTACAACAACCGTGACAGAATCTCCCACCACTAAAGGACCAAGCAGCGTGGTATGGACCAGTGGACTATTGAGGAGATAAGGAGGAGTATATCCAGGGCTTTGGAGGATTTAGGGGCAGGAGAAAAGCACCTCCCATGGGAACAGGTGGAGGCAGCGAGAGCACGGCAACAAGGGAAGCATGAGAGGCAGCCCCAAAACATTTTTTGGGGGGGCACACGGGGAGATTGGCAGAGTCAGGTTGGAGACCTGAGCCAACTCCTCGTGCTTACCGTGAGGTGGGTGTCACTAGTCTGGCGCCACCTGTGCCAGCCCCACACATCAGGTCTCTAGTGCGCCTGCCCAGTCCGGTGTGTCCTGTTCCCTCTCCTCGCACTCCCCCTGAGGTGCGTGTTACCAGTCTGGTGCCACCTGTGCCAGCCCCACGCATCAGGCCTCCAGTGTGTCTTCCCAGTCCAGAGCTTCCTGCGACAGTTCCCAGTCCAGAGCTTCCGGCGACGTCCCCCAGTCCGGAGCCTCCATCGACTTTCCCCAGTCCAGTGAGACGTGTTCCGGCTCCACGTAAGAAGCCTCCAGTGATGATCAATGGTCCGAAGCCTCCAGTGATGATCCATGGCACGAAGCCTGTAGGGATGATCCATGGCCCGGAGCCTGTAGGGATGATCCATGGCACAAAGCCTCCAGTGGTGATCCATGGCGCAGAGCCTGCAGCATGGAGCCTGCAGCGACGGCCTACGGCCCAGAACCTCCTGAGACAGCCTGCAGCCCGGAACCTCCTGAGACGGCCTGCAGCCCGGAACCTCCTGAGACGGCCTGCACCCCGGAACCTCCTGAGACGGCCTGCAGCCCGGAACCTCCTGAGACGGACTGCAGCCCGGAACCTCCAGCGGCGGCCTGCAGCCCAGAACCTCCAGCGGCGGTCTGCAGCACAGAGCCTCCGACGATGACCAATGGTCCGGTTCCTCCGACGACAATCCACGGGCCGGTGGCACAAAAGCAGGGGGATCAGCGGGCGGCGCGGGGGTTACGCCCTGAACCGGAGCCGCCAACTCTGTTGGAGGATCCGCGGGATGAGAAGGTTCTGCTTACTGCACCATAGCAACCATAGACATTTGTTACCCTCCCTGACCCTCCCTTTTGGGGGGGGTTCATTGTTGTTTTGGTGCGGTCGGAGTCTGCACCTTTGGGGGCGGTACTGTTGGGCTTTGTTTGGGATGATCTCCAATTAGAGGCAGCTGGTCATCGTTGTCTCTAATTGGAGGTCATATTTAAGTTGGTGTTTGTCCCACCTGGATTTGTGGGAGAATGTTTTTGAGTATGTGAACGTTAACTCTGTGTCACGGTGTGTTGTTTTTGTTATTCAGTTGGTTTATATGTATTGCATAGTTTCACAGTGTAAAATGTGGAGCGACACACACACTGCACTTTGGTCCGCTCCTCCTTACGACAACTGTGACAGTTTATCAACTTTGAAAGCAGAATGACTTTCCCAATGTTCCTAAAAATGCAGTGTATGGTATACCATTTTGTAGCTCTGAGTCTCTACTTTTATCCAATGTAAAAAACACAATTTCAGATTTTGCTACATAAGATTTGAGCAGGTCGGTCACATATTATGTTTCACTGAGTCGTGGCTGAACGACGACACAGATAATATAGAGCTGGCTGGGTTTACTGTGCATCAGCAGGACAGAGAAGCTACATCTGGTAAGACAAGGGGTGGGGGTGTGTGTCTATTTGTCAATAACAGCTGGTGCGCAATGTCTAATATTAAAGAAGTCTCGAGGTATTGCTCGCCTGAGGTAGAGTACCTCATGATAAGCTGTAGACCACACTATCTACCAAGAGAGTTCTCATCTATATTATTCGTAGCCATTTATTTACCACCACAAACCGATGCTGGCACTAAGACCGTGCTCCACATGCTGTATATGGCCATAAGCAAAAAAGAAAATGCTCATCCAGAAGTGGCAGTCCTAGTGGCCGGGGACTCTAATGCAGGCAAACTTAATCCGTTTAGCTCATTTCTACCAGCATGTCACATGTGCAACAAGAGGAAAAAAACTCTAGACCACCTTTACTCCACACACAGAGACGCATACAAAGCTCTCCCTTGACCTCCATTTGGCAAACCTGACCATAATTATATCCTCCTGATTCCTGCTTACAAGCAAAAAGTGGTCAGATGACGCGGATGATACGCTACAGGACTGTTTTTCTAGCACAGACTGGAATATGTTCCGGGATTCACCCAATGGCATTGAGAAGTATACCACCTCAGTCACCAACTTAATCAATAATTTATCGACGACGTCGTCCCCACAGTGACCATACGTACATATCCTAACCAGAAGCTATGGATTACAGGCAACATCCGCATCCAGCTAAAGGCTAGAGCTGCCGCTTTCAAGGAGTGGGACACTAATCCGGACACTTATAAGAAATCCCGCTACGCCCTCATACGAACCATCAAACAAGCAAAGCATCAGTACAGGATTAAGATTGAATCCTACCACATCGGCTCTGACGCTCGTCGTATGTGGCAGGACTTGAAAACTATTACCGACTACTAAGGGAAATCCAGCCGCGAGCTGCACAGTAACGTGAGCCTACCATAAAAGGCTAAATGCATTTCATGCTTGCTTGAGGCAAGCAACATTGAAGCATGCATGAGAGCACCAGCTGTTCCGGGTGAATGTGTGATCACGCTCTCCGTAGCCGATGTGAGCAAGACCTTTAAACAGGTCAATATTCACAAAGCAGCGGGGCAGGACAGATTACCAGGATGTGTACTCAAAGCATATGCGGACCAACTGGCAAGTGTCTTCACTGACATTTTCAAACTCTCCCTGACTGAGTCTGTAATACCTACATGTTTCAAGCAGACCACCATAGTCCCTGTGCTCAAGGAAGTGAAGTGCCTGCCTAAATGATTACCGCCCCGTAGCACTCACATCGATAGACATAAAGTGCTGTGAAAGGCTGGTCATGACTCACATCAACACCATCATCCCGGAAACAGCAATCGCAATCGCATTCCATACTGCTCTTTCCCAGCTGGACAAAAGGAACACCTATATGAGAATACTGTTCATTGACTACAGCTCAGCGTTCAACACCATAGTACCCTCAAAACTCATCCCGGGAACTGGGGACTAAACACCGCCCTTTGCAACTGGATCCTGGACTTCCTGACGGGCCACCCCAGTTGCTAAGGGTAGGCAACAGCACATCTGCCAAGCTGATCCTTAACACGGGGGCCCCTCAGAAGTATGTGCTTAGTCCCCTCCTGTACTCCCTGTTCACCCATGACTGCGTGGCCAAACATGACTCCAACACCGTCATTAAGTTTGCTGACGACAAAACAGTGGTCGGCCTGATGACCGATAACGATGAGACAGCCTGTAGGGAGGAGGTCAGAGACCTGGCAGTGTGATTCCAGGACAACAACCTCTCCCTCAGTGTGAGCAAGACAAAGGAGCTGATCGTGTACTACAGGAAAAGGCGGGCTGAATAGGTCCCCTTTAACATTGACGGGGCTGTAGTGGAGCAAGTCGAGAGTTTCAAGTTCCTTGGTGTCCACCTCACCAACGAACTATCATGGTCCAAACATACCAAGACAGTCGTGAAGAGGGCACGACAATACCTTTTACCCCTCAGGGGACTGAAAAGATTTGGCATGGGTCCCCAGATCCTCAAAAGTTTCTACAGCTACACCATCGAGAGCATCCTAACCGATTGCATCAACGCCTGGTATGGCAACCGTAAGGCGCTACAGAGGGTAGTGTGTACGGCCCAGTACATCACTGGAGCCAAGCTTCCTGCCATCCAGGACCTATATACTAGGAGGTGTCAGAGGAAGGCCCAAAAAATTGTCAAAGACTCCAGTCACCCAAGTCATAGACTATTCTCTCTGCTACCGCACTACAAGCGTTACCGGAGCGCCAAGTCTAGGACCAAAAGGTTCCTTAACAGCTTCTAACCCCTAGCCATAAGATTGCTGAACAATTAATAAAATGGCCACCCGGACTATTTACATTGACCCCCCCCCATTTGTTTTTACACTGCTGCTACACTCTGTCTATTATCTATTATCTGTGCATAGTCACTTTACCCAAATTACCTAGACTAACCTGTATCCCCGCACATTGACTCGGTACCAGTACCCCTTCCATATAACCTTGTTATTGTTATTTTATTGAGTTACTTTTTATAATTTTTGACTACCACTATCAGGTATGAAGGTAAGATCCAGATGCAGACAACGTCGAAGAAACGATAATCCAACAGGGGCAGGCAATAGACAGGTCAAGGCAGACAGGGGTCTGTAAACCAGAGGTGGGGCAACAGTACTGGGCGGCAGGCAGGCTCAGGGTCAGGGTAAGACAGAAGTCAGTTATCCAGAGGGGGGCAAAGGTACAAGTCGGCAGGCAGGGTCAGGGGCAGGAAGAGTGGTAGGCTGGCGGGCTCAGAGTCAGGACAGGCAAGGTTCAAAAACAGGAGGACAAGAAAAGAGAGACTGCGACAAGCTGGAGCTGAGACACAAAACGCTGGTTGACTTGAACAAACAAGACGAACTGGCAACAGACACACACAGAAAACAGGTATAAATACACAGGGGATATTGGGGAAGATGGACGAGACTTGGAGGGGGGTGGAGACAATCACAAAGACAGGTGAAACAGATCAGGGTATTCCTTCTGGTTTGCGCTTAGTGGGACTATCATTTGTTTTTCAACAGGACAATGATCCAACACACCTCCAGGCTGTTTAAGAGCTATTTGACCAAGAAGGAGAGTGATGGAGTATTGCATCAGATGACCTGGCCTCCACAATCAACTGACCTCAACCCAATTGAGATAGTTTGGGATGAGTTGGACCGCAGAGTGAAGGAAAAGCAGCCAACAATTTCAATATGTGTGAATTCTCTGAAGACTGTTGGAAAAACATTCCAGGTGAAGCTAGTTGAGAGAATGTCAAGCGTGTGCAAGGCTGTCATCAAGGGAAAGGGTGGCTACTTTGAAGAATCTCAAATATGTGTTTAACCCTTTTTTGGTTACTACATGATTCCATGTGTTATTTCATAGTTTGATGTCTTCACTATTATTCTACATCCAGAGATGTTTGATCGGCTTCAAGTCCGGGCTTTGACTGGGCCAGTCAAGGACATTCAGAGACTTGTCCCAAAGCCCCTCCCGCATCTTGGCTGTGTGCTTAGGGTCGCGGTCCTGTTGGAAGGTGAACCTTCACCCCAGTCTGAGGTCCTGAGCACTCTGGAGCAGGTTTTAATCTAGGATCTTTCTGTACTTTGCTCCGTTCATGTTTCCATACAAACCTGACCAGTCTCCCAGTCCCTAACGCTGAAAACATCCCACAAGAGCATGCTTACACCACCATGCTTCACCGTAGGGATGGTGCCATGTTTCCTCCAGACGTGAAGTTTTGCCTTCAGGCCAAATAGTTAAATCTTGGTTTCATCAGACCAGAGAATCTTGTTTCTCATTGTCTACGAGTTTTTATATGCCTTTTGGCGAACTCCAAGCGGCTTTCGTATGCCTTTTACTGAGGAGTGACTTCCGTCTATGCCACTCTACCATAAAGGCCTGATTGGTGGAGTGCTGCAGAGGTCCTTCTGGAAGGTTCTCCCATCTCCACAGAGGAACTCTAGAGCTCTGTCAGAGTGACCATCGGGTCTTGGTCACCTCCCTGACCAAGGCCCTTCTCCCCTGATTGCTCAGTTTGGCAGGCCGGCCAACTGTAGGAAGAGTCTTGCTGGTTCCAGACTTCTTCCATTTAAGAATGATGGAGGCCGCTGTGTTCTTGGGGACCTGCAATGCTGCAGACATTTTTTGGTACCATTCCCCAGATTTGTGCCTCGAAACAATCCTGTCTCGTAGCTCTACGGACAATTACTTCGTCCTCATGGCTTGGTTTTTGCTCTGACGTGCACTGTCAACTGTGAGACCTTATATAGACAGGTGTGTGCCTTTCCAAATCATGTTCAATCAATTTAATTTACCACAGGTGGACTCCAATCAAGTTGTAGAAACATCTCAAGGATGATAAATGGAAATAGGATGCATCTGAGCTCAATTTCGAGTCTCATTGCAAAGGGTCTGAATACTTATGTAAATACGTTTTTTTAATACATTTGGTAAAATTTCAAAAAACCTGTTTCCACTTTGTCATTATGGGATATTGTGTGTAGATTGATGAGGAATTTACTTGATTTTATCCATTTTAGAATAAGACTGTAAGGTAACAAATTGTGGAAAAATGGAAGGGGTCTGAATACTTTCCGAAGGCACTGTATTGCTGTGGAAGCTGGATGTATTTCTGACACACCTGTTTCTGAACATGGACATATTGGGCTTGTAAATGATCTGTTGATTTAGTTTGCTTCCTGTAACTCTGCACAACAAAACACAACAACTCCCCATTTGATCCAAGTGTTTATCCTTGTAAATGTATTAGATTAATATTTCATTGACATTACACTGCATGCTGAAAGGGGGAGCACAGAGAGATCTGATACAGGCCAGCACATTATTTTGACCTTAATAGTCAACCATGAGGTCCTCACATTGCTGACACCGTCATTGATTTACAGCAAGATATGTGACCTGGAAAATAATATCTGAATTTACCGAGCCAAGATTGGATGTTTAGTAGGTCCATGCCACAGCATGTGACATTTCAAATCCAGATATAGATTTGAGTGGCTTTGACATTTTAATGGATTGAATCATGTAAAACAAAATGCTGACGTGATCCAAGGCTCTGTTGTGTCTCAGGCCAACTACTTTGCAGGTCGTTTTACAGAACAAAATGTATTGGATCAACAGTTGCTATCTGATTCCTCCCCCCCAAAGCCCTGCTAAAATACAAATGTACAATAACAGTTTTATAATGACAGTTTACTCAACTGCTTAATGACATCTGACAGTTAATAACAGTATATCAGGGACCTGCAACTCCTGTTCTGGACAGCCCATCCACATGGGGTGCAGGCTTTTATTCCACCCCAGCACTAACACAGTGGGTTCAGCTACATCAAATGATCATAACCTTCAATTTAGCCCTTAATTACTTGAAATCAGGTTGGGATTCCTATGAGTTGGGAGCCATCAGCCAATGAAGAAGAATAGAATTTACTACTCTAAAATGGAGATAGCCTCAATGGCACTGCCCATGCTGTCACAGACACTATAATGGCACAGATACAAATATGAGTCCTCTATCTATCTGTTGTTAACCCACAGTACCTGCCCTCTCATTGGCTAAAATGGTCAGACCTAATCTCACCTCCTCCCATTTCCATTATTAGAGTGGTCACAAAAATATATTGTCAATATAATAAACAATCTTTGGCAAAATCAACTTGTTGTGAAGGGTCATGCTACTCATACAGGACTCCCAATTGCTTCTAATTACCCTAGGCCACGCCCCTTCCCTCCACACCTGTTACCACTCCCTAATCACCTGTTGCTGCCCTTTTCCACCCCTTTCATTTCCATATAGAAGTGGTGAGTAGATGGCGGCATGCACATTCAAATTGTGTCAACGCCTTTATACCATAGAAGAGAACTGGAGATGGCGGAAACTGAGGTTTTGTTTGAAAATGCTTGTGAGTCGACTGAAGCTAATAGTACAGAAAGTGAGAATGAGTGGGTTACCGTGGCGAAGAAAAAGGGTAACAAGAGAAGCAAAGCTGTGGTGGAAAAAAGGTAATCACGAGACTCGTTTTTAGTCGGAGTGAGGTATTTTAGATCAATGCTACTTGGGAAATCCGTTTAACATCTCCAGGAATATCTGGGACGTGTTGGAGGAAAGTGTGGAGTCAGTGAGAGTCACAAGAAGTGGTCTTATTTTTTGTGTGTGTGTGTGTGTGTGTCTGCGGAGCAGAAGAAGCATATATAGAGTTCAGTGTGTCAAATCGAAGGGCCTGTTGTCCAGACCTCTGGCAGACTCTATGTGGGTGCCACAGGGTTCAATTCTCGCTCTTGCTCTTGCTGCTGGTGATTCTCTGATCCACCTCTACACAGACGACACCATTCTGTGTACTTCTGGCCCCTCCTTGGACACTGTGTTAACTAACCTCCAGGCAAGCTTCAATGCAATACAACTCTCCTTCCGTGGCCTCCAACTGCTCTTAAATACAAGTAAAACTAAATACATGCTATTCAATTGATCACTGCCCGCACCTGCCTGCCCGTCCAGCATCACTACTCTGGATGGTTCTGACTTAGAATATGTGGACAACTACAAATACCTAGGTGTCTGGTTAGACTGTAAACTTTCCTTCCAGACTCACATTAAGCATCTCCAATCCAAAATTAAATCTAGAATCGGCTTCCTATATCGCAACAAAGCATCCTTCACTCATGCTGCCAAGTATACCCTCGTAAAACTGACCATCCTACTGATCCTCGACTTCGTCGATGTCATCTATAAAATAGCCTCCAACACTTTACTCAACAAATTGGAGGCAGTCTATCACAGTGCCATCCGTTTTGTCACCAAACCCACATACACTACCCACCACTGCGACCTGTACACTCTCGTTGGTTGGCCCTCGCTTCATACTCGTCGCCAAACCCATTGGCTACAGGTTATCTACAAGTCTCTGCTAGGGAAAGCCTCGCCTTATCTCAGCTCACTGGTCACCATGGCAGCACCCACTCGTAGCAGGCGCTCCAGCAGGTATATCTCACTGGTCACCCCCAAAGCCAATTCCTCCTTTGGTCGCCTTTCCTTCCATTTCTCTGCTGCCAATGACTGGAACGAACTGCAAAAATCACTGAAGCTGGAGACTCATATCTCCCTCACTAGCTTTAAGCACCAGCTGTCAGAGCAGCTCACAGATCACTGCACCTGTACATAGCCCATCTGTAAACAGACCATCTATCTACCTACCTCATCCCCATACTGTATTTATTTTATTTATCTTGCTCCTTTGCACCCCAGTATCTCTACTTGCACATTCATCTTCTGCACATCTACCATTCCAGTGTTTAATTGCTATATTGTAATTACTTCGCCACCATGGACTATTTATTGCCTTAACTTACCTCATTTGCGCTCACTATATAGACTTTTTCTTTTCTTTTCTTCTACTGTATTATTGACTGTATGTTTTGTTTATTCCATGTGTAACTCTGTTGTTGTATGTGTCGAATTGCTATGCTTTATCTTGGCCAGGTCGCAGTTGCAAATGAGAACCTGTTCTCAACTAGCCTACCTGGTTAAATAAAGGTGAAATATCTATTTTTTTTAAATATATACGTTTTGGAGTGGAATTTTTCCTCTATGGATTGTCGTAGTAGGCTGCCTATAAAGGAAGTAAACAAAATTCAAACATTTCACAATGCTTTTAAATAGACATCATTTCAGTTCACTTCCTGAATTTACTTGAAATGACCCCTGATCTGCATTGTGAGAAGACCCATGGCTGTAAAGTCAGATGAGGTCTTTGTAGCCAAATGCACAGTTGTCTAGTTGGGTATGACAGCTGTACATATTCCTCTGACACTGATCTAAGGTCAGTTATATCCCAGAGGGTAACTTCTGCCCAGAGCAAGTTTGGAGCTAAACATGTCCCTCAAATACAAAAACGCAGGTCATAGATCATGCAAGATCTTTGCACATTAAAATTAATATCATAAATGTTTTGTCTGCATGGTGCTAATGTTCTCTCCACCCACAAACATGGCAAGTAAATATCTTGTCTAATAACAGTGGCGTCGGTGCCAGAATTAAGCTGTGTTGGCAGATATACCGAACAATAAACCTTGGCTGCAGTGAAGATGAGAGCACAGTCCAAGAAATGAAAAGGCCTTGATGGGATCCTTCCAGATGGTCACCCTGCTCAACTAGTGTATCCAGCAGATATGGGGCTTCTTGTACTGATGTGCTGGGTGGACACTGGGCATAAAGAATGAATCAATATTAATATATAATAGTAGATAAGGTAATCCAAGCAATAACAATAACCCTAGAGCGGTAACAAATAAATTAAATGGATGGCATTTAAACCCATTCTGACACAAAGAGAAGAGTCAGGTGTGAGAGATAGAGACCTACGCAATCTATACGTACATGCACTTTGCTATATGTTCCCAGCCTATGTCCCCAGTTACTGCCAATATAGGCGTACACTTTTGAACACCAAAAAAATAACACCCTTCTCTGTTATGGACATATTAATTTGTTTCATACCTTTTAGAACCCCACCCTCCTGCTGAATAGTTCAGAACAGGACACACACACGTCTGATACACCTTGGAATACGTGGCATAACCAATGTCTTCAGTGTTTTTGTTTTTCCTATAACTCCCAAGGGGTCTTACTAATCACCCCAAACAACCCAAAAGTACCCAAAACAACCCCAAACAGGTACCCAACAGAACCCAAAAGAACCACAAACAAGCCCACTGTAAGAGAATTGTAGTAACCCGCCATCTATAACCGTACTTCACCGAATTTCTTCACTTTGACGTGAAGGGTCACAGCCACCCCAAGAGTGGTTTGAGTGTGATCGCGGGTGGGTACGTTCCTCCGAATATCATCAAGTTAACATTCAGTCGAACCACACCCAGGCGAGAACGAGTCTATAACGGATACATTGTTTAAGATTTGGGAATGGGATTCACTATGGACTTACACCAAGCGGATGGCAGTATACTGTACTCAAAACATATTAGGATCAAACCATGTAGAACTTCAGTCAATTCAGGGATTTTAAGACTTCATTAGACAGTTCGTCAATCATTTAGTTACGGATTACAGATATTTGTATTTATCCTTTATGTAACTTGAGAAAGTCTCATCGAGATTGACAGTGAGCCATGGACTAGAAAGCAGCATTCATATAGTAAACATATGAAACACAACACAACATACAATGACTTTGGAAATTTTTCAGACCCCTTGACTTTTTCCACATTTTGTTACATTACAGCCTTATTCTAAAATGGATTAAATAAATGTTTTTCCGCAGCAATCTGCACACAATACCCCTGATGAAAAACCGAAAACAGGTTGTAGACATTTTTGCAAATGTATTAAAAATAAAAAATACCTTATTTACGTAAGTATTCAGACCCTTTGCTATGAGACTTGAAATTGAGCTCAGGTGCATCCTGTTTGCATTGATCATTCATTGGAGTCCACCTGTGGTAATTTCAATTGATTGAACATGATTTGGAAAGGCACACACCTGTCTATATAAAGTCCCACAGTTGACAGTGTGTGTCAGAACAAAAATGAAGCCATAAGGTTGAAGGAATTGTCCGTAGAGCTCAGACAGGATTGAGTCGATGCACAGATCTGGGGAAGGGTACCAAAAAATGTCTGCAGCATTGAAGGTCCCCAAGAACACAGTGGCCTCCATCATTCTTAAATGGAAGAAGTCTGTAACCAGCAAGACTCTTCCAGGAGCTGGGCGCCCGCCCAAACTGAGCAATTGGGTGAGAAGGGCCTTGGTCAGGGAGGTGACCAAGAACCCGATGGTCACTCTGACAGAAATCTAGAGTTCCTCTGTGGAGATGGGAAAACCTTCCAAAAGGACAACCATCTCCACAGCACTCCAGTAATCAGGCCTTTATCGTAGAGTGGTTAGATGGAAGCCACTCCTCAGTAAAAGGCACATGACTTTGCCAAAAGGCACCTAAAGACTCTCAGACCATGAGAAACAAGATTCTCTGGTCTGATGAAACCAAGGTTAAAATCATTGGCCTGAGTTCGAAGCGTCACGTCTGGAGGAAACCTGGCACCATCCCTACGGTGAAGCATGGTGGTGGCAGCATCATGCTGTAGGGATGTTTTTCAGCATTAGGGACTGGGAGACTAGTCAGGATCGAGGCAAAGATGAAAAGAGCAAAGTACATAGAGATCCTTGATGAAAACCTGCTCCAGAGCACTCAGGACCTCAGACTGGGGTGAAGGTTCACCTTCCAACAGGACAACAACCCTAAGCACACATCCAAGACAACGCAGGAGTGGCTTCGAGACAAGTATCTGAATGTCCTTGAGTGGCCCAGCCAGAGCCAGCACTTGAACCCGAACGAACATCTCTGGAGAGACATGAAAATAGCTGTATAAAATGTTCCACGAGGATAGTTCAACAAAGCTAAAAGCGCTCCTACCGAACTCTGTTCTTTTGTTGGGAACGTTGTATAAAATGACTTCCTTCCAAACTCTGTTTTTGTATTTGGAACACTATATAAAATGACTCCCTACCAAACTCTGTTCTTGTGTTGGAAACATAAAATAAAATGCTGGATATAAGAGAGCTCTGACATTGTTTTTTAGTTTTCAGTTTAGTTTTCAGTGAACATGTGGCTTTATAAAATTCTTCCTCAAAATATGCCACATTTTCATTACTTGAGAACAAATTAGCAAACCCCTTCTACCACTCATTAAGTACCTGTGTGTTATCAGAGTTCATCCCCCCCACACCGCTCTTCCCGGACTTCCAATTGAACTTTTTTGTTGTTGTTTTGTTGTTCCTAACTTATTAGGTTCCATAACTGTAGAGTATTTCATATCTGTATCTACTCAAGGTGTAATAACTGCCCTCTCTGATATCTGTGTTAGAATAGGCAGTATATTTTATAAAACACATACTTTCTAAGATGGCCTCTTCTTGTCCTATCTTTACGCTGTGTAAATAAGGGCTCCTCACATTACAGACCACAGGTCCCTTAACTCATCATCCCAACATGGCTCATTCAGCTGATTTCAGGTAATATTCTGCTAAGCAGTTTATATCAGAGTGTAATAAAAGTTTGAGGCAGTTATATCGCTGTCAGCAATATGAGTGGATAAGATTATTGAAATACTGTACTGGTGTTATGTAAGTCATAAGAATCCTACTGGACCGTTTTAGCCAACTGAAATGTGAGACTAATAAAAGCGCCTCCAGAATCTTCAATAGGATATAGCTCGTTCCACATAATGAGTCCCTTTTGGGTAGTGAAACTTGGCGAATAAAAACATTTGATTTCACCTAATTTTAACATTCCGTCGTAAAGAGAACATGTTCAACTTAATAAAACATGTTTTCCCATTGATAGAAGTTCAACAAAAATAATACTATAGTAAGTGCCTCTACATTAAGTGCCAAATAAGGTAACAGGATGGATCGTAACAGGGTTGAGGTTTTTATCTGAAATCAGCCATGAATCCCCTTGTGACAGGCTTGCTGTGTGCAACAGGGAAGGGCAATTGAATGAAAGCTTTACAAAACAAATGTAATTGTTAAAACATTTCTATCCTGTATGTCTAAGGGTAACAGGGTTGTTGTGTTATTCTTGACCCGCTCAGTTTACCACCACAAAGTGGCCAAAAAGAGTAGAACCAGCTCACCTGCTTTTACACCAACATTTGACTATTCAATGTTTGCATTGAAAAAAATATTTACAAAGGAGAAGGATTCATCATATTAAAACAGGAGTTCAGATCACATTGACCTTAAAATGAATCACTAATCACATGAAATAAATAATCTTCCAACATGTATTTGTCAAAGCAACAAAACAATAGCAATGATAAAATTACTGGGGTTAAGGGGGTTAAAATCTTCCTAGAAGTCACAGAGGGTTCACAGAGGGACATTCCTAAATGCATGAATTTTGGCACATAGCAAGTCTTTATTTATATTAGAGATCAGAGCATTTCATTTACTATAACAGGCTTTTAAAAAGCAATATTGGTGCACAAGTTCTACTTAAAATGTCAAATGGATGCTAAAGGGACTCATTTCGTGGAACGACTATCATAGTGTTGATAAACTACATGACCAAAAGTATGTGGACACCTGCTCGTCGAACATCTCATTCCAAAATCATAGGTGTATGGAGTTGGTCCCCCCTTAGCTACTATAAAAGCCTCCACTCTTCTGGGAAGGCTTTCCACTACATGTTGGAACATTACTGTGGAGACTTGCTTTCATTCAGCCACAAGAGCATTAGTGAGGTCGGGCACTGATGTTGGGCGATTAGGCCTGGCTCGCAGTCGACGTTGTAATTCATCCCAAAGGTATTCGATGGAGTTGAGGTCAGGGATCTGTGCAGACCAGTCAAGTTCTTCCACACTGATCTCGACAAACCATTTCTGTATAGGCCTCGCTTTGTGCACGGGGGCATTGTCATGCTGAAACAGGAAAGGGCCTTCCCCAAACTGTTGCCACAATGTTGAGAGCACAGAGTTGTCTAGAATATCATTGTATGCTATATCGCTAAGATTTCTCTTCACTGGAACTTAAGGGCCGGGCCTGAACCATGACAAAGAGCCCCAGACCATTATTCCTACTCCACCAAACTTTACAGTTGGAACTACACATTCGGGCAGGTAGCTTTCCTCCAAACCCAGATTTTTCCGTCAGACTGCCTGATGGTGAAGCGTGATTCATCACTCCAGAGAACGTATTTCCACAACTTCAGAGTTCAACGGCAGCGAGCTTAACACCAGTCCAGCTGGCACTTGGCATTGGGCATTGTGATCTTAGGCTTGTGTGCGGCTGCTCGGCCATGGAAACCCATTTCATTAAGCTTCCGACAAACAGTTATTGTGCTGACAAAGGCAGTTTGGAACTCCATAGTGAGTGTTGCAACCGAGGACAGACGATTTGTACGTGCTTCAGCTCTCGGCGGTCCTGTTCTGTGAGCTTGTGTGGCCTACCACTTCGTGGCTGAGCAGTTGTCGCTCCTAGACATTTCCACTTCAAAATAACAGCACTTAACTGCAGCTCTAGCAGGGCAGAAATTTGATGAACTGACTTATTGGAAAGGTGGCATCCTAGGACAGTGCCACGTTGAAAGTCACTGAGCTCTTCAGTAAGGCCATTCTACTGCCAATGTGTGTCTATGGAGATTGCATGGCTGTGTGCTCGAATTTATAAACCTGTCAGCTTTGGGTGTGGCTGAAATAGCCGAATCCATTCATTTGAAGGGGTGTTCACATACTTGTATGTATGTTTATATATAGTTTACCTAAACATTATATTTAACAGTTTTATGAGCTGTAATTAAAAGCCTAAATGTTTCCATTCTAGCTTTTAAATCTTAATTTAATATGGTTCCACCAGGGTGATAAATCAAACTAAGCAAAGCACGAGGTAACGGCCAACTCCGTCACAAGCATGAGGTGAGGAGACAGTTCAGATGTGTTTACAAGCTAAACAATATAAAAGTAGGTGAACATATATATATAAAGTTGTTGATGAGGATTAATGCCACTAAAATGAAACTAAATAAGGTCAGATTAGATTTAATGAAAACTATTTCAAGGTGTTGGGGCAACATGGATTCCACTACAGTATTTGAGGGTCAGTGGTAGGAACATTGGAATCAATTAGATTAAACAAACTTTTGATATTGGTAATGAAATCTCTAATTTATGTTAATTCACTGAAATTCAATATCGGAGACAAATATGACATTAAAAAGTAATGTAATGGGAGTGTGGTGCTCCTGGAAGTGGGAGGTGCTAGTGAGAGACAGAAATAAACAGGTCTCTCATCCAATTCATTTCCTTTCCCAGAGTGGTCCATAATTAACTGTTGCTTGGTTAGCACTTCCAACCAGATATAAGGAGGCTGAGGCCCCAGCATCCATAAGTCAGATACCTTCTTCTTCTGTGGTAAGACCGCTCCACCTCCTTAGATTTTTAAGTGTGTCTCGTCCTTGCACTCAGCATCTGAGGCAGTAGCTAACTGCACTATTTGTATTGAGTTCTGTAAGATTCTAAAATATTAAATCAAGTGGCATTAAAAACAATGTTGTTTTTATTATGTGTTTTACTTCAAATCTGTAACTTTCATTTACAGTAAAAAGTGGTGCTCCTGCACTTGAAAGGGTGTTCTAGAATGTAACTGGGTTTTCAGGGGTATTTATTTGAATTCCTAACAGAATGTGTGGATGTGTAGTAAAGGAAAGTTACCAGTTGCACCTGTAGTTGAATTTGAAATATAATGATTGAGTTAAATGTTTTCTAGCCCTTTAGGGGATAAATGATAAGGCTTTAGACTTGTGTGTTTTCACAACACCCTAATGTGTCACAGGGTCCTCCAAGAAGTACACATTCATCTGTAGGAGGGGAAAAGAAGGTGAGACATGGTTTCAGTCTTCACATAAAAAGTGATGAGAATATTCTGAGAGAGATACCGCTCACCAAACTCTGTTGACTGGGGAGGAAGCACCACAGATTCAGTCATGTTTCTTGTTTCATCTCTTTCCTAGTTATCCGTCACCATGAGTACGGACGCAGAGATGCAAGTCTATGGCAAGGCTGCCATATACCTTCGTAAGTCTGAGAAGGAGAGGATGGAGGCACAAGCCATGCCCTTTGATTCAAAGAACGCCTGCTATGTGACAGACAAGGTGGAGCTGTACCTTAAGGGTTTAGTCACTGCCAGGGCCGACGGAAAGTGTACTGTGACAGTTACCAACCCTGACGGCAGTAAGGAGGTAAGCCTGATCAGAAAAGTATTCAAGTTCAAGTTTGTGCAATCACTCTAATTCTTGAAAAGTCAACTAAATGCAAAAACAACCTTCCAATGTTTTTTGTAAACAGAATATAATCTTCAAAGACATACATTTTATTGATGCTATTTAAAAATGATATGGAATTTCTCATGTTGACTAGTCAAGAATCTCCAGTTATGTGTCAGTGGGTGATAACAAAGTAGTTGGATTTAATGTGGATATGCATTTTTTAAATGATTAAACTTGTATTTAATGAGCAAAAAGCATTCAGTCATGTCTACTTTGATCTGCGTGTAAACTAGGTTTCTGACTGTTTCAGGAAGGAAAAGAGTTCAAAGATGCAGACATCTATGAGATGAACCCCCCTAAGTATGACAAGATTGAGGACATGGCCATGATGACCTACCTGAATGAAGCCTCTGTGTTGTATAACCTCAAAGAGCGTTATGCAGCATGGATGATCTATGTAAGAGGCCTGCACATATACATACACACATACATGAACATAATAAATACACACATACAGTACTAGACATAATTAAATGGTAGAAACCAAAACATATCAATACAGTAGACCCCACATCATTATACCAAAGTACACCCACATCCTCACATAAATCCAAGTTAAAGTACATCTGATTTTGTTAATCCTTTATTTTAATTATGCTTTCATCCAGACCTACTCTGGGCTCTTCTGTGCCACGGTGAACCCCTACAAGTGGCTCCCAGTGTACGACGAAGAGGTTGTCAACGCCTACAGAGGGAAGAAGAGGGTGGAGGCTCCACCCCATATCTTCTCCGTCTCTGACAACGCCTTTCAGTTCATGATGATTGGTACGAGCTGTCATGGATGGATGGATCAATCAATCAAATTTATTTATAAAGCCCTTTTTACATAAGCAGATGTCACAAAGTGCTTATACTGAAACCCAGCCTGAAACCCTAGACACCAAGCAATGCAGACCCTAAGTCAAAACCTAGAGAGGAACCATGCTCTGAGGGGTGGCCAGTCCTCTTCTGGCATGAGATTATAGGAATATATGGCCATTAAGGCAATACAAAATGTTCAAACGTTCATAGATGACATGCAGGGTCAAATAATTATCACAGTGGCTGTGGAGTGTGCAATAGGTCAGCACCTCAGGAGTAAATGTCAGTTGGCTTTTCATAGCCGAGCATTCAGAGGTCGAGACAGTAGGTGCGGTAGAGAGAGAGAGATAGGGAGAGTCAAAAACCAGCAGGTAGCACGTCAGGTGAACAGATCAGTGTTCCATAGCCGCAGGCAGAACAGTTGAAACTGGAGCAGCAGCACGACCAGGTGGACTGGGGACAGCCAGGAGTCATCAAGCCAGGTTGTCCTGTGGCATGGTCCTAGGGCTCTGGTCCTCAGAGATAGAGAGAGAGAATACTTAAGTTCATACAGGAACCCAGCTAAGAGAGGAGAATTTCACCAGACTTAAAGGTCGAGAACGAGTTGTCGTCTCTCACACGGATAGACAATCCATAAAAATGGAGCTCTATGGATATCCATAACTGCATATAGATCTCACAGTCCATAAGTGCTAATGGATGGATGGATGGATGGACCGATTGTTGGGTGTAAAATCAAATCAAATCAAAGTCAAATATGCTTTAGAGTTTACTCGTCAAGGTTAGAACAGTTTGCTGGGAACGTCTGATTTCAGTATCCATGAATGGAAAATGTTCCAAAATTAAATTCATGATTATACAAATGCAATAATGTACCCATAATGTTGCTTGAGTATGATAAGCAATATGTATTTTGATTCCAGATAAGGAGAACCAGTCCGTCCTGATTACGTAAGTTGTTTACTAAAATGTCACTTGAGAAAGTATTTCTATTGTAATAAGTTGGGTCACTTGGTGTGATGAAATACATGACATTATGAATGGATTATGACATTAGGCTATGTGTAATAACGAGTTGATGAAAGGGAATATTTACTTATGTTAGAAAACAGGTATTTTTCTATGCTATTTCTTGGTGAAAGCCAAACTGACACTCAAACATGTACCTAAAACGCCTCTTTCTCTGTCATATAAACCAGTGGAGAATCCGGTGCAGGAAAGACTGTCAACACCAAGCGTGTCATCCAGTACTTTGCCACCATTGCAGTGTCTGGTGGCAAGAAGGAAGCAGACCCCAACAAAATGCAGGTAGGTTGTTCTTATGTTTGCCTTTTAATCACATTTCAGTTTGGTTTTCTGAGCAAACTTTTTGTGAATCATGTTTCAAGAAAAGTGTTCAAGTCATAGAGAAAAACAAACTGTACCACTTTTCCCATTTCTGAGCAACTTGTGTTTATCTCAATCAGGGGTCTCTTGAGGATCAGATCATTGCAGCTAACCCTCTGCTGGAGTCTTACGGTAATGCCAAGACAGTGAGGAACGACAACTCGTCTCGCTTTGTAAGTATTGTGGCGTACTGTGGAAGTAACCTTATATTGGAAAAAATGTATTTCAGTAATTCCCTATTGTTATATCAATAGATGTCCAACAAACTGTAACATTTAAAGGGGTCTATCAAAGTAAAATGTTAGATTTATTTGTTGACCTATTTCTAACCCCCATGCTCTACTATAGGGTAAATTCATCAGGATTCACTTCCAAGCTGGTAAACTGGCTAAAGCTGACATTGAGACCTGTGAGTTGGTATTGATTGTTTCTCAATGATTTCCTAAATTCACACAGATTATTTTTTGGAGATCTTAACATCAAATTTGATTTCATCTTATGTTTTCTCTCTCTCTTTGTGTCACTCGCGCTCTCTCTTTCACCCTCAGACCTGCTGGAGAAGTCCAGAGTGTCCTTCCAGCTTCCCGATGAGAGAGGCTACCACATCTTCTTCCAGATGATGACAGGCCACAAACCTGAGCTAGTTGGTAAGACAAAGTAGAGGTCCAGGGGAAATGATTCCCACCCCCATCTGTGGAACTTGTTAAAAATATTCATAGTACACACTAATAATACTATTACAATGAGTACATCCAAGGTAACAAGGCATCTAGACATTTGGAAGGTCTTTGGGAAATATCTGTAAAGTAATGCACTGTGATGCACTAGTCCACAAGTCTCAGTCTCCTCTTTTGATGCTATTTATTATATACTACATGTATCATTGAGTCCATCTATTGAGTAAAGGAGGGAGAGATACTGTAAAGGTAGGACAGCAGAATTCTAAGATTTAACTGACAAGCTGTTCTCTGTTGTCCACAGAATTGGCGCTCCTCACCACCAACCCCTACGACTTCCCCATGTGCAGCCAGGGACAGATCACTGTGGCCAGCATCAACGACAATGAAGAGCTGGATGCCACAGATGTGAGTCAAACAAAGGGTTAACCAAACTATAGATATAGAATGGGTAGGACCACCATACACACTGAAGGTCTGTAAAATTCCAACTTGCTAGGAATTTTCATGTATTTTTGTTTGATTTTAAATGCCTTGTGTTAGTTAAGCATGAACATAAAGGAACTTTTCATGCCTTCACACTTCGCCCTGAGGCACATACATGTAAGACATCCAAAAGAGAGCACCACTAAGTGCCCTGTGGAACTGTGTAAAACTCCTTTTGTGTTGCCATCTACTAATGTGTTGGCCAAGAGTCAAATCTATCCATCCCATTCGTTCTGGAGTGAGCACAGAACTGTAGCGTAACGTAATTTTTGTACCTCTTCTTTATTGCCAGGAAGCCATTACAATCCTGGGCTTCACTAATGAGGAGAAGCTTGGAATATACAAGCTGACAGGAGCTGTAGTGCACCATGGCAACTTGAAATTCAAGCAGAAGCAGCGTGAGGAGCAGGCCGAGCCAGACGGCACAGAGGGTGAGTCCCACTCATAGACATACAATATGTAGAGCATTAGTCCCATTCTCAGTCTCCAACATAGAAATAGAACACCTAAGACAGACAGTGCCACATGAAAGTGTAATGGAAATTCTCCACTAAGGATGCACACTCAATGTAAATGAATCCATCTTTATTAACAGTTAACTGGAGAGGTTCACAAACTCAATACAAGCTTGATGAAAACTCTGACAAGGGCGTACCCTTTCAGTCCTTATATACTGCTACACAAACAAGTCATATCAGCATGATTTACCTTATTCATTATTAACGGTGGTTCCTGCATGTGACTGACCCATACCTCACGAGGCTTCTTCTCTCAAAGCTGAGACCTTGAAACTGAGATACTCCTCTTGGTTCCCGGAGCAATGTTCTAGGCGAACTGCCAAATTGCTTATACAGTGATAGTGAGTACAATCAGTCACTCGCATGAAACCAACAGAATTGGTAATAAGAAAAAGCATTTTTAGAAAAAGCAGCATTAATCTGAAAACACACAAACAGAAAATGTTCCATCACATTCCCTCCTTTTATCACTTCCGTTATAATAATTGTAACATAAGGTGAGCATTAGATTATGGCATAAACTAGCAAAGGAGGTTCTATCAAAATACTTCTATAAAAGTAAGTGAAATCAACACATAGTGACACTTTATCCTTTCAAACCCTTCATTCTGGGTTACACAATCTAACTAATAACTTATCCTTATTCCATAGGTCTAACACTTGTAAAACCATTGTAGTAGAATGGTTTAACTTAAGACCTTCCTTTCATACAAGTACACACATGCTTCATTACATACGTTTATTTATAGAAACATCATAAGCGGCAGGGGAGAACTGGAGCTTTAGACTTTCTCTTCAACCTTCTGGTTCCTAAGAGACTTGAAAATAAAAATAAAAAACGGAATATGACCAGTGTTAGTAATAGCCTCACTTCGCCTCTATTTGTCATGCTTATATGCAGTCAACAAGTATAATTATTATTTTCCCAAGTATAATTATTGTTTTCCCAAACAAGCCCTCTCCCCTTCTGAGTCTAGGATGTACAATGAATCTCTGTGGCTATTCAGGTGGTGTCTCCCAGTCTTGATATCAGTCAGGAGAAGCCTTCAGATTAGGAAGTCCGCATTCTTGCAGCCTGCCTCTGTCCTTTGTTAATAATTACCCAGACTCATACACAAACAGCTATTTGAGAATAAGCAATTTATATAATGATATAAAACAGTGAAGCTATAAGACAGTTTTATACGGCAATAGTTCATAATCTATATAGTTAGCTCTATGATATGACTCCTATCTCACTCTTGTAGAAACATTCTGTCTCAGAGACATGCCCCCTTTGTACTTTGCCACCGGCCACAAATACAGTTGCACATAGATCATTCCATCTAACCCATAACACATGAATTACCGCTACTAGGCCACTTTAACAAACATACTAAAACATGGTCAAGTCAAACAATTAGTCCCTCATCTGGAACGGTGATCACTCACATGTTCCACACCACCAAGAATACATATTGCCTTGAACAGGGAAGATAGAGAATACATGTTTAATCATTTTCTCTCCTTCTCAGCTTTTCAAATCATTCTTTAAACTACTGATAAATGATCCCATGCTTCTTGAATCTCTGACTTTAATTTAAGACTCTCAACTTAGCACACACCGACCGACACTGGCAGAATGTACATCTAAAGACAAGGGTGTGTACATGTACTACATGTCAACATATCTTTGTCCTTGTGTTACACTGTTCGCCAGTGGCATGTTAGTGACAGATCGGTATCTCAATGCATTTCTATTCTAAATTACTAAATAACATTTCACAGTGTGCAGACCCCACAATCAACCTAATACCCCCAAATAAACCATTTTGGACAATCCTAAATCAATTACGGATAACGGTTGACCACTCCTCCTCCCTCCCAGCACTCATTCTTCTGGCATCTCTTTGTTTTCTTCTTAAGATAGCGTTGCAGTTCATCCTCATAATGGTACACATGGAACTCATGCCTGTCAATGTGGATGGCCCTTGATAATGTCCCGATTTCAATATCCCCAAGCAGACGAAACACTCACCTGAGCCGCCGCCACCACCCTTTGTGGTCCATTCTGTCTTATCCGTTTTCCGGCCAGTGCACAAGTAGCACGAGATAAGTTTGGAGGGGTTGAGGGTCACACTGTTCTCGGCGGAATGATCTCTTCCATGCATCTAGATACCATCTGTGGTCACCTTCGCCATAACCTCGAGAGAGGACAGACCAGAACAACAGTTTAGGCTGTTTCTGATTCAGGAAATCCAGAATAACTATTCATTGCATGACAAATTATTACATTCCCAATATTCTTAATTCAAATTTCAAAGAGAATCACAACTGTTCACACCATTTCAAGTGTCAAAGAGAATCACAACTGTTTGCAAATTGGCTTATACTCCCCTATCATATTGGCAACCTCATGGCAGAGTTACAGGGTCAGGGAGTCAGAGAACAGCAGACCCAATCTGGTGAGATGTGTATTGAAGCCAAACAACAACAGCAAAACACTACTTAATAGCATTTACCAGCATTTACATATTATACTGAAATCTCACCCAGTGTCTCTAGCCTTTGAGTGATTAGGCCTCACCAGAAAGTCAGAGCAAAGGTCATTCAACACCATTAAGTGAGTGTTCTTTCCCCTTTCAGAAGAACATGGGTTATCAGTTTCCTTCAACTAGGACATAGGTCTTTCCAGTAGGAAAACCCCCTCTCAATCACTACTGCTAATACACATGGATCACTCAAACAATGTTCTGCTTTTACCCCTATTGTAAGGTTGAGAAACATGCAAAACAAACATGATACCTTTCTCCTTATTGGAAGGCATTGTTTTCATTTTAGTCTAACAATGTTACTCTTAATAAAGAAGGATTCATTTACATTGAGTGTTCGTCTTTAGTGGAGAAATTACATTTTAAAAGTCATGCAGGAGAGTTTTTGGAAACCAAATTCCCACCTCCAGAAATGATTTGAAATGATGAATATGGGAGAAAATCAAAACCTAACCTAAAAGTTATCCAAAGTATTTTGTCAGTGTGACATCAGAAACAAGCGATCTAGTGTCACTGAATCTGTTGTTGTTGGTTCTCTCTCCAGTGGCTGATAAAATCGCCTACCTGCTGGGCCTGAACTCAGCTGAGATGTTGAAAGCTCTGTGCTACCCCAGAGTGAAGGTCGGCAACGAGTATGTGACCAAGGGACAGACTGTGGCTCAGGTAAGACTGCAAAACACAGCATCTACCATTTTCTGAGCACCGGAATTATTTGGGGACGAGTGCATTGCTTTTTTAAATAGTGATGTTGTTTATCCCAAGGTCTTATCACCTTATCACCAGACACGGTCAATAGCTAATGTATTAATTTGAGGTATTATCATTGCAGGTTAATAACTCAGTCAGTGCTCTGGCCAAGTCCATCTATGAGAGGATGTTCTTGTGGATGGTCATCCGTATCAATGAGATGTTGGACACCAAGAATCCAAGGCAGTTCTATATCGGTGTGCTTGACATTGCCGGGTTTGAGATCTTTGATGTGAGTATGACACCAGAACAAGACAATTAGTTGTGATTCAGATTGATTACAGCCTTGTATGATGAAATGATCCCTTTTAAAACTCCATCAACAGTACAACAGCATGGAGCAGCTGTGCATCAACTTCACCAATGAGAAACTGCAACAGTTTTTCAACCACACCATGTTCGTCCTGGAGCAAGAGGAGTACAAGAAGGAGGGAATCGTCTGGGCCTTCATTGACTTCGGCATGGATTTGGCTGCCTGCATTGAGCTTATTGAGAAGGTAAG
Source organism: Salmo trutta (assembly GCF_901001165.1). Classification (NCBI taxonomy): domain Eukaryota; kingdom Metazoa; phylum Chordata; class Actinopteri; order Salmoniformes; family Salmonidae; genus Salmo; species Salmo trutta. The sequence continues at coordinate 24,612,876 of NC_042994.1, forward strand.
CTGTCTGTGAAGATTGTAATGGACCGCAAAAGCGAAGATCATAGTGAGTCCTGTGTGAGATATTATCACAGTGGTACAACGTATCTGACTGTTGAGAACTCAATATGTTTCCTATTATGTACCCCAAAATTAATGTAATCCTCAAATATAATGTTTACTAAAGGAATGATTGCGATCCTAAATGGAAATATCACTAATTTGAAATACATCTATTTTCGTAAAGCCATTGGGCATCTTCTCCATCCTTGAAGAGGAGTGCATGTTCCCCAAGTCTTCAGACACTACCTTCAAGGACAAGCTGTACGCCCAGCATCTTGGCAAAACAAAGGCGTTTGAGAAGCCCAAGCCTGCCAAAGGCAAGGCAGAGGCCCACTTCTCCCTGGTGCATTATGCCGGTACTGTGGACTACAACATCACTGGCTGGCTGGAGAAGAACAAGGACCCCTTGAACGACTCAGTTTGTCAACTGTATGGGAAGTCCGGAGTCAAAATTTTGGCTGCACTATATCCCCCTCCACCTCCTGAGGGTAAGACTAGCATCATGTCACAATATTTAATTAGGCACTAGTTACAACTCAGACCCAAATGTTCTTTAAAGTCTTAGAATGTATGACAATTTCTCAACGTTTATTACTAGGTTGATTTACTCATAGACTTGGTTAATTTAATCATGCAGTAGGTCTTATTTAACATAATCTCATTGGCAGCATTTGCCTCTAGATAAGTGTGAAGTTAACCAGAGATTCTCTGGTTTATAATTAGTGTGCTTGCTGAAGACAAGACCACTCTAGATTTCTTACATATTATTAATATTATATTTATTCCACCCACTCTAGGAAATGTACTTTTCTAGTTATCTTTTACTTTTCCCCATTTTAACAGATAAAGCCAAGAAAGGAGGCAAGAAGAAGGGTGGTTCCATGCAGACTGTGTCCTCCCAGTTCAGGGTGAGCTTTTGAAATCTGCATATTCAGTCCTTTCAAAGGTGCAATTATTATAAATGGTTTCTGAGAAAATGGTTTGTAACCCTCTTACAGGAGAACTTACATAAGCTGATGACCAACTTGAGGAGCACTCATCCTCACTTTGTGCGCTGCCTGATCCCCAACGAGTCAAAGACTCCAGGTACAAGAAATATTGAGTTAAATATGTCATCTTATCAGTACAGTATCAGTAACCTCAAGCATTCCAATCTTTAATTACCTGTTTATGAGTATTAAAAGAGACTTGGTTTGTTTTATCAGGTTTGATGGAGAACTTCCTGGTTATCCACCAGCTCAGGTGTAATGGTGTACTGGAGGGTATCAGGATCTGCAGAAAGGGCTTCCCCAGCAGAATTATCTATGCTGACTTCAAGCAAAGGTACATACATGCAAGCATGCACACACACACACACACACACACACACACACACACACACACACACACACAGAAATGATTGGCACTGTTGATAAAGATGAGCAGAAAAGACTGTATCAAATAAATAACACTGATACTGAGCTATATTTTATGATCAAGCATTTGTGACAATTATATTATTTTATACTCAGAGAAAAAGATTTCGTTTAACAATTCATATTTTATTTCAAGATAGGCTCATAATTATTGACACCCCTGTTTTCAATAAGAGGATCATGGCACTGAGTCTTTCTCTAGAATGTTGTATGAGATTGGAGATCACATTGGGAGGGATCTTTGACCATTCCTCCTTACAGAATTCTTCCAGATCCTTGATATCCATTGTTCAAACCACAGGTTTTCAATGGGGTTCAAGTCTGGAGACTGAGACGGCCATAGGAAAATGTTGATTTTGTGGTCGATTAACCATTTCCTTGTGGATTTTGATGTGTGTTTGGGGTTATTGTCTTGCTGTAATACACACCTGTGGCTACGTTTCAGCCTCCTGGCTGAGGCAACCGAGTTTTTGGCAAAAATGTCATGGTACTGGGTAAAGTTCATTATGCCGTTGACCTTAACGAGGGCCCCCAGATCATTTGATGTACAGTAGCCCCATAACATCAAAGATCCTCCACCATATTTTACAGTAGGTGTGGAGTTATTTTCCTCATATACATATTTTACAGTAGGTATGGGGGTTATTTTCCTCATATACATATTTTACAGTAGGTATGGGGTTATTTTCCTCATATACATATTTTTCAGTAGGAATGGGGGTTATTTTCCTCATATACATATTTTACAGTAGGTATGGGGTTATTTTCCTCATTTACATATTTGTTTCGAATCCAAAAAACATTTTGACCATACAATATATCTCAGCATTTGTATTGTTCATTTGATACAGTCTATTTTCCTCATCTTTATCAAGGGTGCAAATCATTTTGAACCTCACTGTATATCCAACCAACCAATTACAACTTGCCATATTTTAAAACTGTCCTCTCATTCAGGTACAAAGTACTGAATGCCAGTGTCATCCCTGAAGGCCAGTTCATGGACAACAAGAAGGCTTCTGAGAAGCTGCTTGGATCCATTGATGTGAATCACGAAGATTACAAGTTTGGACACACCAAGGTCAGTCAAATACCCCCAGCAAAGCTGACAACAAAACACAACTTCAATAATAATTTAAACCCGTACCATATAAAATCTCTCCAGGTGATCTATCCATCCTTTTGTTCTTTCTTCTTCATTTAACTAATGGAAAAGGTGGAAAAAAATTATGTTTTTTTCCTCCAAAGTCATACATCACAAGTATAGAAGAGAAACTAAACTCATTATCATGTACATTGTGTTAGAGTGGTATGGATTCAGTTATCTGTATCTGTGTACATTATTAATCTACAACTGTACAATAACTAACAACTTAGAAACAACCTATCACATGGTTGGTTTGTTTGTAGCCACAGCAAAGTTAATGTTGTTTAAATCAATCTAGTGGTGATATTCCCCTCTTTTGATTCAACCCTTTCTATCTGTCACCGTCTGTGGTTCCATTGACCATGTTAACCTGTGTCTCAGGTGTTCTTCAAAGCCGGTCTGCTGGGTGTCCTGGAGGAGATGAGAGATGAGAAGCTGGCCACTCTGGTCGGCATGGTCCAGGCTCTCAGCCGTGGATTCCTCATGAGGAGAGAGTTTAGCAAGATGATGGAGAGGAGGTGAGGAATAGTAGACATCTTGGCAAAGCTTTCTGTCAACCACCTGTATCTAATGCATTATGATTACATACTGTATATGCTGTGAGCTGTTCAGAATGAGAAAGTACATCTTATAATGGTCTACTAAATCTTTTGGGTTAATTCATTTATAAGTCCAGAAATGGATGTAGCAACTAAGGATTCTAGCATTATAGTTGCAGTTTGGGATTTGGCTGTTCAACTGTCTTTTAAATGTGTGGTATTTACCTTTTAATTCTTGAAGAATATAAAATACATCATGAGCTTAGCATAACCTGTCAGTCCTTGCATCTAGTCCACTATCTGTGCATTTAGGAGGGGTTACATTTCTCTAGCCCCCTTGCTCATCTGTAAACAAACAGTGACAGGTGGTTCTGTTTTGTTGTTCATCTAATTCCATCATCTAATGACTCACCATGCCACTCCATCGTTTCTGTCGACCAGAGAATCAATTTACTCCATCCAGTACAACATCCGCTCATTCATGAATGTGAAAACCTGGCCATGGATGAAGTTGTACTTCAAGATCAAGCCCCTGCTGCAGAGCGCTGAGACTGAGAAGGAGCTGGCCAACATGAAGGAGAACTATGAGAAAATGAAGACAGACCTGGCCAAGGCTCTGTCTACAAAGAAGCAAATGGAGGAGAAGTTGGTGTCCCTGACTCAGGAAAAGAACGACCTGGCACTCCAAGTCGCATCTGTGAGTCAGCACCTACCCTCGTATGGACACATTTACATACACATGAATACACACACATATGAACACACTGAAAAGTATGTGGTTAACTCACACATTTTTATTGCCCATGTTATATATTGTATATATTTCGTGAATTTCTATTGATTTGCTCTGACCTCTATGAGTAAAATGTATATTTTGATACACAAAGTGAGGCCTCTGATTTGTTTACTCCTGTTCTGAAACCAGGAAGGAGAGAGTCTGAACGATGCTGAGGAAAGGTGTGAGGGGCTCATCAAGAGCAAGATCCAGCAGGAGGCCAAACTCAAAGAGACGACCGAGAGGCTGGAGGATGAGGAGGAGATCAATGCTGAGTTGACTGCCAAGAAGAGGAAGCTGGAGGATGAGTGCTCTGAGCTGAAGAAGGACATTGATGACCTGGAGCTCACCCTGGCCAAAGTGGAGAAGGAGAAGCATGCCACTGAAAACAAGGTCTTATGTCTTACCATAGACAGTCTAACCAAACAATAATCCAATCAAAACATAGCTTAACAGAAATGGAATTCAAGTTGTATTGTGGGTGCAGGAAAAATTAAGACACAATAGTGGAATTTCAGTTGCGGGGTACTCCCAACATTCATTGCATGTTCTGCTCCCCCTCATTTATGACTTCCATTCAGTACACTGACATTGTGAACACTGCCATCTAGTGTTGAATCTTTAGTACAGTAATTGTTGATGAGATTTGTTAGCGAAATGAAATTAATGCAATATATAACAAACTAAATCTCCCATTTATGGTGAAGTATAATTATGTTGTGGTGGTTTACAGGTTAAAAACCTGACTGAGGAGATGGCGTCTATGGATGAGAGTGTTGCCAAGCTGACCAAGGAGAAGAAAGCCCTCCAAGAGGCCCACCAGCAGACACTGGATGACCTGCAGGCAGAGGAGGACAAAGTCAACACTCTGACCAAGGCCAAGACCAAGCTGGAACAGCAAGTGGACGACGTGAGTGGAGTTGGACATTTTGGCCATGATAGTATGTAAGATGATATTATCTTCAGTTGTTTAGATTTGAACAATATGTGTGTTTTTATCTTCTAGCTTGAGGGTTCTCTGGAGCAAGAGAAGAAGCTCCGTATGGACCTTGAGAGATCCAAGAGAAAGCTGGAGGGAGATCTGAAACTGGCCCAGGAGTCCATAATGGACCTGGAGAATGACAAGCAGCAAGCTGATGAGAAAATCAAGAAGTAAACACAAACAAATGACTACAGTATTACCTGCTATAATGGTTGTTCTTGACTAATTCTTGTAATTATGAATTAACACTTGAATGGTATTCCTAAAAGCAAAGTGAATGGTATGATTCTCTCCCTTTACACTATCAAACAAAAACTAACTAAGCAATCGATGTGTTTGTGTTTCTTAGGAAGGAGTTTGAGACCACTCAGCTCCTCAGCAAGGTTGAGGATGAACAGTCTCTGGGAGCTCAGCTGCAGAAGAAGATCAAGGAACTCCAGGTATAGTGCAGGATATAAGCTCCAGTACAGAAAAGCACAGACTTGAATCATTTCCTGAAAACATTATTCTGGTAGCACACATGCTTCCCGGTGGTTTCTGATGGCTAAGTAGGTTGGAAGATGGTGGTTCTGAACATTGTTGTTTTGGTTCCTGCAAGGGACACTGTCTACTGAATATATTAGTGTAACTGGATTTTTATTAAACACATTTATGCTGATGGAGGTTCAATTGTTTCAACTGTATTTTAGAATTCATCCCCCCTGCTCCTGCCCCCTGTTCTAGGCCCGTATTGAGGAGCTGGAGGAGGAAATTGAGGCTGAGCGTGCTGCCAGGGCTAAGGTTGAGAAGCAGAGGGCTGATCTCTCCAGGGAACTTGAGGAGATCAGCGAGAGGCTGGAGGAGGCCGGAGGCGCCACTGCTGCTCAGATTGAGATGAACAAGAAGCGTGAGGCTGAGTTCCAGAAGCTGCGTCGTGATCTTGAAGAGTCCACCCTGCAGCATGAGGCCACAGCCGCCGCTCTGCGCAAAAAGCAGGCCGACAGTGTGGCTGAGCTCGGGGAGCAGATCGACAACCTGCAGCGTGTCAAGCAGAAGCTGGAGAAGGAGAAGAGCGAGTACAAGATGGAGATTGATGACCTCTCTAGCAACATGGAGGCCGTCGCCAAGGCTAAGGTGAGTAGTGATGTTTTGGTTAAGCAGTGTTGAGGAGGGTCAACTACATTACCAATCAAGTGAACAATCAAGTTGACAGAAGTCCCATATATAAAGTAATGATGGAACATGTTTCACTAACAGGGCAATCTGGAGAAGATGTGCCGTACTCTTGAGGACCAGCTGAGTGAGCTCAAGACTAAGAATGATGAGAATGTTCGACAGGTCAACGACATCAGCGGACAGAGGGCCAGACTCCTGACAGAAAATGGTACCATCAACAATGAACAACAAGCCAATGCTTTCCTTCAGTAAAACACAATAACGTGTTGGGGGATATATACACATAATTTATACTGTACTATTCACCACCAAACATTGCCCTACGATACCTCCGAATCCATTTTCAATCTTAGAGTACAGAGACCCTATTAACAAGATGTCCCTCTGTCCCTGCAGGTGAGTTTGGTCGCCAGCTGGAGGAGAAGGAAGCCCTGGTGTCTCAGCTGACCAGAGGCAAACAGGCCTTCACCCAGCAGGTGGAGGAGCTGAAGAGGGCGATTGAGGAGGAGGTCAAGGTAAGGGACCCAAAATGGACTCCCCGTCCACAGAGTTTAGAGTTATATCTTCATATAGACGGTGACTACGCCACCCTCTGAGACTCCTACTGTCTCTCCACGCTCAGAGACTTCTACTGTCTCACCACCCTCAGAGAATTCTACTGCCTCTCCACCCTCAGAGACTCCTACTGTCTCTCCACCCTCAGAGACTTCTACTGTCTCTCCACCCTCAGAGACTTCTACTGTCTCTAAACCCTCAGAGACTCCTGCTGTCTCTCCACCCTCAGAAACTTCTAAAGTCTCTCAACCCTCAGATAATTATACTGTCTCTTCATCCCCAGAGAATGCTACTGTCTCTAAACCCTCATAGACTCCTACTGTCTCTCCACCCTCAGAGACTCCTACTGTCTCTCCACCCTCAGAGACTCCTACTGTCTCTCCACCCTCAGAGACTCCTACTGTCTCTCCACCCTCAGAGACTCCTACTGACTCTCCACCCTCAGAGACTTTTACCGTAATTTGTTTGACTATCTCTCTAATCATTCTTTGTCTTTCTCTTTCTTTCTCACAGGCTAAAAACGCACTGGCCCACGGTGTCCAGTCTGCCCGCCATGACTGTGATCTCCTGAGGGAGCAGTTTGAGGAGGAGCAGGAGGCCAAGGCAGAGCTGCAACGTGGCATGTCCAAGGCGAACAGCGAGGTGGCTCAGTGGAGGACTAAATATGAAACTGATGCCATCCAGCGCACAGAGGAGCTGGAGGAGGCCAAGTGAGTCGCACGCAACAGAAAAAACTCAGATATGGTGTGGATGGTGAGGCTATGAGAAAATGTTACATCAATATGTATTGTAACATATCTCTCACTCCATAAAACCGACCTCTGTTGTCCAACAGGAAGAAGCTGGCCCAGCGTCTGCAGGATGCCGAGGAGACCATTGAGGCGACCAACTCTAAGTGCGCCTCTCTGGAGAAGACCAAGCAGAGGCTGCAGGGAGAGGTGGAGGACCTCATGATTGATGTTGAGAGAGCCAACGCATTGGCCGCCAACCTCGACAAGAAGCAGAGGAACTTTGACAAGGTGAAAATGAATAAACAAACATTTTATCAATTTTAAAAACTCTTCATCTACGACTTCTAATGAATATCCCATGGATTCCCCTAGGTTCTGGCAGAGTGGAAGCAGAAGTATGAGGAGGGCCAGGCTGAGCTGGAAGGAGCTCAGAAAGAGGCTCGCTCTATGAGCACTGAGCTCTTCAAGATGAAGAACTCCTACGAGGAGGCTCTGGATCATCTGGAGACTCTGAAGAGAGAGAATAAGAACCTGCAACGTGAGCATTTGACAGCAGTTTTATTTGGCTCATGTTTGACTAGTGTTTTGAAAATGGAGGGAACTGCAATCATCAACATTAATATTACAGCATTTCAGAAATGTCATGTACAGTATAATTTGTATATATTTTACTTGTAGTTGGTATTCCTTTAAATATTCAAAATAAGTGGTCGGCAATTAGATTTGCAAGATCCTATGAAGTGCTGTTAATTAATTAACTGTTAATATGATTTAATGTCAAATTCAGCGCACTGGCATATCCACTAAACCCCCCAAGTCTAAACTTATTGTGTGTGTGTGTGTGTGCAGAGGAGATCTCTGACCTTACTGAGCAGATCGGAGAGACTGGCAAGAGCATCCATGAGCTGGAGAAGGCTAAGAAGACCGTGGAGACAGAGAAGTCTGAGATCCAGACCGCTCTGGAAGAGGCTGAGGTTCAAACTACAGCTGTTTGATGGAAAAGCGGTGTTACACTAGCCAACGCCCCAGCTACAGTCCAATGATCCCTGTATTGGAGTTTATTGTAGTCATATATATTTAATTCCTACATCCAAATGTATTGAACACGATTTTCCTGAATGCTTCTGTTTGTCCAGGGCACACTGGAGCACGAGGAATCCAAGATTCTGCGTGTGCAGCTGGAGCTGAACCAGATCAAGGGTGAGGTGGACAGGAAGATCGCTGAGAAGGACGAGGAGATGGAGCAGATCAAGAGGAACAGCCAGAGGATGGTTGACTCCATGCAGAGCACCCTGGACTCTGAGGTCAGGAGCAGGAATGATGCCCTGAGGGTGAAGAAGAAGATGGAGGGAGACCTGAACGAGATGGAGATCCAGCTGAGCCACTCCAACAGGCAAGCAGCTGAGGCCCAGAAACAGCTGAGGAACGTCCAGGGACAGCTCAAGGTAAAGGGACTGGGACATCAGGCTCAAAAACCTGAACATGGCTAGGTATTTGTTTGTGAATCACCCCTACTTCCACAAGTGCTAATGAACATATGTCATTGTGAACCACAGGATGCCCAATTGCACCTTGATGACGCTGTCCGTGTCGCAGAAGACATGAAGGAGCAGGCAGCCATGGTGGAGCGCAGAAACGGTCTGATGGTGGCTGAAATTGAGGAGCTGAGAGTTGCTCTCGAGCAGACAGAGAGAGGCCGCAAAGTGGCTGAGACTGAGCTGGTAGATGCCAGCGAGCGTGTTGGACTGCTGCACTCCCAGGTATGGGTCAAAGCCATTTCTTATGACACTCAACCAAGCATCCAGTTTAAACACATCTGGAATTTGACAGTGTTTGCATTAGACTTTCATAATTTCAGTCTTGTGACTTGCAAGTTCTCTTGAGAGTCAAACAATTCATCTTGTTTCCTTCTTCAGAACACCAGCCTTCTGAACACCAAGAAGAAGCTGGAGACTGACCTGGTGCAGGTGCAGGGAGAGGTGGACGACATCGTCCAGGAGGCCAGGAATGCAGAGGAGAAGGCCAAGAAGGCAATCACTGATGTGAGTCCTTGAATTACATCCACTTGATTTGTCCCCAAGTGCCAATGGTAGCAAGGCTGGTTAAGAACAACAAAGATCTGAGAGGGACGTTATGATTGGTGCATAAATTAAACAAACTATTATTCCAGGCGGCCATGATGGCTGAGGAGCTGAAGAAGGAGCAGGACACCAGTTCTCACCTGGAGAGGATGAAGAAGAACCTGGAGGTCACAGTCAAGGACCTGCAGCACCGCCTGGATGAGGCTGAGAATCTGGCCATGAAGGGAGGCAAGAAGCAGCTCCAGAAACTGGAGTCCAGGGTGAGTTACCAGCAGGGTGGATTAGGGTGGATTGAAAGACAGATTGTTGGAAATGTATTTGATCATGTAAAAATACACTGGAGCATTTTGTAATTACTTTTTCTCTCAATAACCCATCTACATCAGGGGTTCCCAAACTGTTTTGTGGCAAGGACCACTTTTGTGATAGCGAATTCATCAGGGACCCCCTCATAATATCAGAACACAACTCCTACTTTAAAGTGCGATAAAAATAGCATCCACTCAGATTTACTATGACTTCTGCAGTGCACGACTGGACTAATCAAGTCTCAGGCCCTGGGAAATAAAAAATGTAAGTCCCCCCTCTTTGCATCAGAGAGAAAATGTTGCAGTTTTAAAGCTTACATTACAGTGCATTTATGATCACAACAAAACCAATTATAATAATTTTACACTTATTTAGTGGAGTTGATCCAAGACCTTTAAATAAATTAAAATGTATTAATCTAGTTGCTTCCTTCTGGCTTAAACTGTTGTCTCAGCAGACTTCTTCTAATCTGCCATTTCATTCATAATAATAATAATTATTATTATTCACAATAAATTTCAACACACAAGACAATACACATTCATCTGATTAATGTCATAGTAATAATTGATCTCTTTATAGTTACCTCTCATTCACCGGCCGTTGCTAGGGAAGCTAGCGTTGCTATGCGGGGCTACCAGCTAGCGGGCTAATGGCTGAATTAGCTTGTAGGCTAGCGGACTTTAATAAGTTCATAAAACCTGAAAACACAACATATCATCTTAACAAACATATGCACACACTCCAGAAACATTACCGTCTTAAATATGGTGCTTTTCCAGTCGCTTACTTTCAAAATAAAGATATACAAATGTATTTATGTCGGTGTTTCTGTCTTGCTGTCTTGCTCAGTTGGCGAACTTCTTTCAACTGCCAGAGCGCGAGCTCTATAATGGAGGAAATGTCCCAACATTAAAACATGCGAGTGGCGGCCTCTAGTCGCCGTACTGGTACTGCACAATACACCACTAAACCAATGACAACAAGGATAGTCATGTTACATAAACAAGAAGAATTTGAGTTGTGAAACTCCCAGATCCGTTGTTTATCTAAGAGTTAATAACATAAATTGTGGATGAATAATATTACATTGTAATGTATTGCACCCTCTAAACATTTTCCAAAGATCCCTGGCGGTTTAATCTGTTCTTGCTATAACAATTCATAAACACATTGACTTTTAAATTTTTAAATTCACTTTGGGAACCACTGACCCAGATATTGAAAATGTGATATTATTACAGACCCCTTCAATTAAAATAATAAAATGACTTGACTGAGTAGAAGACTCTACCTCTGTTTTACAAATAGATGTTACGTCTGATTTCACCACCTGAAACAAATGCCTAAATGTATTTCTCCACAAAGGTGCGTGAGCTCGAGACTGAGGTGGAGGCGGAGCAGAGAAGAGGTGTAGACGCAGTAAAGGGAGTCCGCAAGTATGAGCGCAGAGTCAAGGAGCTCACTTACCAGGTAAGAGAAAGAGAAAGTGCCTTCTTCACACACTTGACACTAACAGACAGGTTTGTGTATAAAACTATTGTGACATTGATTCTTTGCTCTTCTCCCACAGACTGAGGAGGATAAGAAGAACGTTAACAGACTTCAGGACCTGGTAGATAAGCTGCAGATGAAAGTGAAGGCCTACAAGAGGCATTCTGAGGAAGCGGTGAGTCACAGTCAAATACTCTGTGAAAAAAATATTTTTCCGTACAAAACGTAATGTCCATGTGGTTTAGTTGAAGTGTTGCTACAGCACACCAGTCAGCAATGACTCAATTGATATTACAAGTAATTGCTTAAGAAAATATCAACATTTCTGAGTGTTTGCTGCGCTGGGGGCTGGTCTAGTGATCGTGCTGGAGGCAGCGGTTTGATCCCCCGTTCCGCTAACTCACTTACTCTACTGTATCATCTATCTCCCTGTATACATTGCTATCCTAAAGCTGTCTTTTTTTGTATTTATTTTTTTAAATACCATTAAAAACAGAATATTAATTTGCTGCCTGAAGCTTCAAACTTTAAATACTGATGTTCTGCTCTCCCTCTCTTTTAATCACCCAGGAGGAAGCAGCAAACCAGCACATGTCTAAGTTCAGGAAGGTTCAGCATGAGCTGGAGGAAGCTGAGGAGCGTGCTGACATCGCTGAGACTCAGGTCAACAAGCTCAGAGCCAAGACCCGTGACTCTGGAAAGGTACAGAACTGATGCTAAACCTATACCTGACTCATGTTCAGATATGAACACATCAACACCACCTATGATTCAGTCTTCACAGAGGTCAATACAGACCTTTTGCACTCAATTGTATTGAAGATCTCTAAGAAGAACATTTCAGGAAGGGCTAAACAATCTAATAAGAGTAATTCAGTTTGTACTTCAACATCTAAAATCCAAGCTGAGTAATGAGCATTAAAGACTTGATCCATTATATTCTATCCAAGCCTTTCCATATATTTATCATGTTCATTATGATTACTGATCCATTATATTATTTATTTCTTCTTACAGGGAAAAGAAGCTGCTGAATAAACAAGACCAAAGTATTGAAGATCAAAGTCTTACCATTTTCCTGTGTTGCATAAAATATGATTTTCATGGTGAAATGTTGAGCATTGATTAAAAACACGTAGGCCTACATACACTTCCTTTGTGACTGTGGACTTATTACTCAGCAAACAGCTTCTTAATACCATAAAAAATGGTACTTTAATTAAAGGAGCAATCTGGGATTCCAACAACAACAAAGCGTTCACATCAGCTGAGGGATTAGAATGGAGAAATGTAAACGCTCAAATTCATAGACTGAGCTATGGATGTAAAGACTGACCAGCTAAACATCAAAATTGTAGTTTTAACCATTTACACTCAAGGGAATTGGCCTATACGGGCAGGCCCAAATGTAAATGTTTTTAAAAGAAAAAGATCTGAGAAGCATATGCATAACAATGGTAGCAATTGAAAGGGATCACTTTGGAGATGGGATTATTATTATTTTTGTAATTTTTTTAAGTGACCGAATTTTTGTATTAGAATTTTGTAACAGATTATGCACACATTAATTTGTTGTGGAAACACTATGTAAACATAAATGGAGATTTCACTTCTAGGTTAACCAATATTATGTAAACCAGAGGCTAGTGGGAGGAACTATAGGGCAACGGGCTCATTGTAATGGCTGGAATGGAATTAATGGAACAACGTCAAACATGTTGTTTCCATAGGTTTGATACCGTTCCAATTATTCCATTCTAGCCATGACGATGAGCCTGTCCTCCTATAGCTCCTCATTCCTGGAAAATGTCACTTTAATAGGGTAAAGAATAGTCTGATTATTCTGCGTTCAAAACAACTGGGACCTCGAAAATCTCTGACTGCAGTGCATTCAAGACAACTGGGAACTCTGAGAAAAAACTAGCTCAGGCTGGGAAAAATTGGTTTGAACATCCAACTCGGAATTCCAAGTCGGAAACTCTGGCATCTTTCTAGAGCTCGGACTTTCCAACCTGAAGATCACTGACGTCATGATTTGACCAAAATGTTTTTTCAAGTTCCCAGTTGGAAGCACCATAAGTCCTCAATAAATCACGAAAATAAAACAATTAGCTATCTCATTAATCATAATGTATTTGATTGAAGAACACTGTAGTCTTAAAGTCACTTGATAACTTAACTATACATGGACAACCTTTTCACAAAATCAACATCATAACTGCTCTTCTCTGTACATTATAATTCATCTGTAACTGTCAAGTGAAACAAAGCTTTAAACCATGTTTAAGTGAACCCAAATCCAGAAAATGGAAAGTGAAGTCACTTCCTGACACGGTAGACTCCTCCTCACCATTCTATCATCCCTGCATTCTGTCATTCAGGGACGACTGATACTACAGCAGTCATGTGTGTATTCCACACCTAAACCTTTTGTGGAACACTTCCTTTATCATTTTCATTGACACAATGGGACCACTCTTGAGCTATGTAGCGAAGTCAGACTGTATCTGGGGAAGGGTAGTTTCAGGTGGAGTGATGATGTCGACGCTGGCCACATGGAGGCCATATACAGGCAATTCCACTTTGTCTTTGGTGTTTAACCGCTGCTCTTCAAAACAGAAACACTGGGAGGGGGAAAGAGATGTGCTTATTAAACATCAGAAAAAACAGACTCAATACGTATTGATCACATCTTTACTAAAAATTGTATCGTTGTGAGGGATGTGGCAAAAGGAATGGAAAAAAAGACTAGCTGCACAACCGATTGGTAAAAATACTGCAAATTGAGAAATCGTGACTAAAATTAAGAAACTACACTATGAAACAAAGATAAAAGACAAAGAATGATAGTAAAAAGCTTTGGAGCACATTCAATGACATTTTGAAAAAAAAGGCAAACTCAGTTGTATTTTTCAATGAATCAGATGGCTCATTCATCACAAAACCAACTGATATTACCAACTACTTTAATAATTTTTTTCATTGGCAAGATTAGCAAATGTAGGCATAACATGACAACAACAAACGCTGACACTACACATACAAGTATATCTGACCAAATGTATGAAAGACAATAATTGTAACTGAATTCCGTAAACTGAGTGTGAAGAGGTGAAAAAAATATTGTTGTCTATCAACAATGACAAGCCACCAGGATCTGACAACTTGGATGGAAAATAACTGAGGATAATAGCTGACGATGTAGCCAAACCTATTTGCCTTATCTTCAATTTAAGCCTACTAGAAAGTGTGTGCCCTCAGGCCTGGAGGGAAGGAAAAGTCAATCCACCACCTAAACATTTACTTTTCTTATTTACAATAAGTGACTCCAAAATAACAAAATACATTATACACCATTCAGTTTCTGTTGGGAAAAACACACCCAAAACAAACTGCAAATGTATCCAACAAGTTCGTAGTCACAAGATTGATGTGGTCGGCATTGCATGCTAGAATTATGAGGCCAACGACTAAACTTTTGACTACTTTAATAAACTATAAGTGAATTTGGCCAAATACTTCTTCAAATAGGCGAAATAGATATATATATACTTTTTTAGAAATGAAAGCATTTTATGTATGTAAACCCCCCCCCCCCACTCCCAAAAAACAAAGTGACATTCTGTACTGTCGCCTCATATGAAACATTTGATCTCAAATCCAAAATTCCAGAAAATAGAGCCACATTTAAGAAAAGGTATGGGATTTAATCCGATCGCGCTTTGTTCACAATGAACATTTAAAAGGCAATGTCCAATTAAAGCATTGTGTCAGGAGAAAAACACTAAATATATTTAATAAAAAATACCTGAAGTGAGGAGTTCCCTTTACATGTAGTATTGTTGCTTTACACTCGGACATTCAGAGACGGGACATATTATCGTGGCCCTGGTGGATTTTTAATATATATATATATTTAATGGTTGTATATAATACACATCGAGGTGAGGGTGATGGAAATGCATTTGGCGATTGATCTGCTCCTGCTCAATGGGTGGCACTGTGTGCTCTTTTCGAAGGATGGGTTCTGGTCTCTCCGGGGCTATGGGATCCAGGGGGTCGGGGGTGGTCTGCCGGGCATTGGGATGACAACCCAACTTGGGATGAGGAGGGCTTTTAGCGGGTGGAATAGTGGGGACCAATTGGAGGTTTACTTAGTAGCAATGCAAATATCATGGTACAGCTATATAGACACAAAATCATCATGTTACTTTTTAATGGTATGTTTAAAAACATTTACTTTGATAAATAGAATTGAAACTTGTGTCTCATTATGATAAGTGGTGAAATAAGTATAGCCAGTTATAATTGTAATGGCCTAGCAGATAATAACAAAAGACCATCAGTATTTACCTGGCTAAAAGAGAAGGAATGTAATATCTATTGTTTACAGGAAACTCATTTACCAATTTTAAATTAAGTTTTGTAGAAAAGGGACAGGGGGAGCGAAATATATTTCTCCCATGGGCAAAGAAATTCAAAAGGGGTGATAACATTAATTAACAGTAATTTTGATCCAAATGTGCAAATTGTCCAAACAGATCATCAAGGTAGATGGATTATTTTAAATATGTTATTGGACAATAAACAGACATGGCTTATTAACTGATATGGTCCAAATAATGATCATTCAAGCTTCTTTGAAAATATTTATAAGAATTGATTAACTTTACAAGCAACACTGGACTCTATTATTATGGTGGGAGATTTTAATGAATCATGAATGCCATGGATATATTGGAATTAGTGGATATATGGAGGCTTAAATACCCTGCCCTAGTGAGAGATACATGGCGGAGGCTTAATCAAGCTTGTCAACTTGATTACTTTCTTAGGTCATTCTCTCTGGCACCAAAAGTTTAAAAAGTGTTGATAGGAGACAGAATGCGGTCAGATCATCACATAATTGGCATAAATATTACTCTTACAGACTTTCCACGTAGGCGAGGATATAGGAAATGTAATCAAAGCCTACTGGATAACTTGTTTATAACTAGGACAGAAGAATTTATAAACTGATTTTTTCAGACATAAGATAGGTACAGCAGATCCCATTATTGTATGGGACACTTTTCAATGTGCCTTTAGAGGCCATGCAACTCAGTACTCATCTATAAAACAAAGGCAGTTTAGATCAAAAGAGTCCATATTAACAAAGGAAATTGAAGGACTAACAGTAGTTAGATAGCAATAAAAACTGTACCACAGCAACCAGACAGTTGAACCATGTCATTTATATGTAGGTACATATGGAACACAGACGCATGAACCAGACAGTTGAACCCTGTCATTTATATGTAGGTACATATGGAACACAGACTCAGGAACCAGACAGTTGAACCATGTCATTTAGATGTGGTAGAAAGTGATTCAGAAGAATCAGAATCAAAATGTGATTCAGCACCAGAGAGGTCACGGTTGCAGGTGTTTACTACAAAGCAAGAGCAATGTGTTATCCAGCTAACTTGCCTAAATATTCTGAAATAACTTGTTTTATAGAAATATATAAAGTGCATGGCATAATAAAACAACCAAAAACACATACCTAAGTTTAGCTTTCTTAATGAACAAGAAAATCAATAGTTATTTCTGGTTGCTTATCAAAGTTAGAGCGCTAACTCATTGATCCTGCTATGTAGTATACCCTTCTGGGCTGCATTCAGCAGGACACGTTGGATAACCTCAGATAGAAATGTGTTTGGTAGAACAAACATGCCTCTCTGGCATGTATAACAGTAGTTCAGAGTGGTCTATAGTGGTTCAGAGTGGTCTACAGCAGTCTGTAGTAGTTCAGAGTGGTCTATGGTAGTGCAGAATGGTCTATAGTGGTCTGTAGTAGTTCAGAGTGGTCTATAGTGGGTCAGTTGTGGTTCAGAGAGGTCTATAGTGGTTCAGAGTGGTCTGTAGTAGTTCAGAGTGGTCTAAGGTGGTCTGTACTGGTTCAGAGTGGTCTATAGTGGTTCAGAGTGGTCTATAGTGGTCTGTAGTTGTTCAGTGGCCTATAGTGGTCTGTAGTTGTTCAGAGTGGTCTGTAGTTGTTCAGAGTGGTCTATAGTGGTCTGTAGTTGTTCAGAGTGGTATATAGTGGTCTGTAGTTGTTCAGAGTGGTCTGTAGTTGTTCAGAGTGGTATATAGTGGTCTGTAGTTGTTCAGAGTGGTCTATAGTGGTCTGTATTTGTTCAGAGTGGTCTATAGCGGTCTATAGTGGTTCAGAGTGGTCTATGGTAGTTCAGAATGGTCTATAGCGGTCTGTAGTAGTTCAGAGTGGTCTGTAGTGGTCTATAGTGGTTCAGAGTGGTCTGTAGTAGTTCAGAGTGGTCTAAAGTGGTCTGTAGTAGTTCAGACTAGTCTATAGTGGTCTGTAGTAGTTCAGACTAGTCTATAGTAGTCTATAGTTGTTCAGAGTGGTCTATAGTGGTCTGTAGTTGTTCAGAGTGGTGTATAGTGGTCTGTAGTTGTTCAGAGTGGTCTATAGTGGTCTGTAGTTGTTCAGAGTGGTCTATAGTGGTCTGTAGTTGTTCAGAGTGGTCGATCGTGGTCTGTAGTTGTTCAGAGTGGTCTATCGTGGTCTGTAGTTTATCAGAGTGGTATATAGTGGTCTGTAGTTGTTCAGAGTGGTCTATAGTAGATCAGAGTGGTCTGTAGCGGTGTAAGCAGACATCTCCATTGAGGTGTGCCGTCAGGACAGTTCCCTGCACCCCCCAACGGGCGAGCTGACACCCCAGCTCTGGGAACCAGGCCCCCTCCTGGCCCTGACGCCTCCCAAGCTGCCACACACACACGGAGCCGGACCGGAAAACCCCAACCACACTGGAGCCATGGACATCAACCTCCAACAGCCTAGGGAGAAAAAACACACACACAGAATACACACACACCCACAAACGAGAGAGAGGTTAACACACAATTCCCTCTTCCTGCCAACTCTCCCCTTCCTCCTCCCCCTCTCACCTCCCGGTGCAGGCTTCGGGGAGGCCTAGTCTGGTTGCCAGGGCGACGGTGCCAGTCAGAGGGTTGGTGGCGACCAGCGAGAACAGAGCCCCTCCCTCTTCCTCCTCCACAGCACACAGGGACGGGTGTTGCAACAGGACAAACAGCACCCCCTGTAGGACGAATGGGGACATGACAAATCAAAATTCATTCAAAGTGTATTTCTCCAGGTCTCAACACACTTCACAGAATAAATAAATAAAAAATAAAAACAAGAAACAACCAATAAATCAGGACAACATCATGACTATACATACCATCACTATATCTACAAAGGTACCCCCGCACATTGACTCGGTACCGGTTCCCCCTGTATTTAGCCTTGTTATTGTTATGTAAATGTGCTCTTTTACTTTCTGATTGATTTGATCTTTTTTTTAACTTTAGTTTATTTAGTAAATATTTTATTAACCATTTCTTGAACAGCATTATTGGTTAAGGGCTTGTAAGTAAGCATTTCACGGTAAGGTCTACACACCTGTTGTATTCGGAGTGTGTCACAAATACAATTTGAGTTACACATTGACTGTCTCAATTCTCTGTACTCCCTGTTCACTTCCCTTCATGGATTTAGAAGGAAAGTAGTGGACACTCCCTCTAACCCATGGATGGGTTTTGGACAGTAATGATTTTAAATGTGTGTGGGAGAGAGTGCACATAGAGAAAGGGCAGAGAATTGGGTGGTTTGAGACGCAGACACTGGGAGGTTTCGTAGGACAGAATGGGACATGACAACATCATCACTATTCAGTCAAGGTGGGTGGAGGCTGTTGGTTAGACATGGGGAATTACATGGTGAGAATACACAAACAACAATCAGAAATTCTCCCATGTCCTTTAGGTCCTCTCACACATTATAGTAGGAACGAACACACTCTTCCTGGTACAGATACCACACACACACACACACACACACACACACACACACTAAATACACACTAAATACACACACTCACGCAGAGGGAGTATCCTCGGAGGCAGAGCGTATCCGTTGAGCCAATCAGAGCGTCAGTCTGTCCCTCCACCGCCGCCACGGTCCGCACGCGCTCAGTAGGACAGACCAAAGACAGGCAGCCATGCAGCCTGAGAGAGGTCGGAGAGACAGAAACACAGACATAGAGTACACACACACACAGCATTAACCATGCCAGACGAGAGAAGACCCTGGTCACCCGTGGTTACCTGCCATCCTGTGTCAGTGTGTAGACCTGCAGCGGGGTTGTGGCTACAGAGTAGGAGGAGCTAAACCAGCCTTCGGTTGGACATGCCCACCACCATCTGGACCTCCCCCTCACACAGCACTGGGACAGACTAGAGCAGCACAGTACCCTACACACACAGAGATACATGCGCACAGACACAGACACAGAAATATTAATAGAAACATTTACAGACGCATGAACACAGAGACAATCAAAGAAGAAGGAGAGAGAGGAGAAGGAAGAACAGGGAAGAAAAAGAGGGATGGGGAGTGGTAGCAATGTGTGTGTGTGTGTGTGTGTGTGTGGGTGGGTGGGAGGGGGTAGTACCTGGCCTCTCTGATTTCCAGCTGGCCCAGAGTCACACACAGAAGTCCAGGAGCGTCCGGCACAGGAAACACTGACATCACTGACTTAAACACACACACACAATGTACACTCACTGGACAGTTTATAAGGTACACCCATTTAGTATCGGTCGGACCCCCCATTGCACCAAGAACATTCTGAATTATTCGGGGTATTCTACAAGGTGTGGGAAACGTTCCACAGGGATGTTGGTCCATGCTGACGTGATGTCATCACACAGTTGCTGCTGATTGGACGGCGGTACATTCATGCCAGCAACAGCCCGTTACATCTCATCCCACAGATGCTCTATAGGGTTGAGGTCTGGGGACTGACCAGGCCACTCAAGTAAACTGAACTCGCTGTCATGTTCCAGGCGATGTTTTTCCACGCCTCTTGACCAGTGTTGGTGACGGTGTGCCCACCGGAGCAGCTTATTCTTGTTTTAAGCTGATAGGAGTGGAACCCGGTGTGGTCGTCTGCTGCAATAGCCAATCAATGACAAGGATCCACGAGTTGTGTGTTCTGAGATGCCGTTCTGAGCTGTTATTTGTCTGTTTGCAGCCCGCCTGTTAGCTTGCACGATTCTTGTCACTCTCCTACTCATTCAAGGGTTTTTCTTTATTTGGTCTATTTTCTACATTGTAGAATAATAGTAAAGACATCAAAACTATGAAATAACACATATGGAATCATGTAGTAACCAAAAAAAGGGTAAACAAATTAAAAGAGAGAATGCTAAGAGTGTGCAAAGCTGTCATCAAGGCAAAGGGTTGATACTTTGAAGAATCTCATAAAATATATTTGTTTTTATATTTATCTGTTAAACACTTTTTTGGTTACTAGATGATTCCATATGTG
Organism: Salmo trutta; assembly: GCF_901001165.1. Classification (NCBI taxonomy): domain Eukaryota; kingdom Metazoa; phylum Chordata; class Actinopteri; order Salmoniformes; family Salmonidae; genus Salmo; species Salmo trutta. The sequence goes on from NC_042994.1 coordinate 24,633,496, forward strand.
TTATGTTGTAGTTTTGATGTCTTCACTATTATTCTGAAACGTAGAAAATAGTAAAAATAAAGTACAACTCTTGAATGAGTAGGAGTCCAAACCTTTGACTGGTACACACACACACACACACACACACACACACACACACACACACACACAGTATTTAACACAGTTGTTACACACACTCATTAAAACAAAGAAACACCCATAAACAATATAAAACTCACAGTTGTTGCACACACACATTAAGACACACAACACAAAGTTACTTCTATGAAGGTCCAGGTGTGCAGTCGTCTCCAGTGTGGGGGGTTGGTCTGACCCCAAACACACACCTCCCACTCTCCTGCCACCGCTACACATACACCTACTGACAGCCACGACACACAGCACACATCCACCAGGCTGCCTCCTGCAGGGGCCTACACACACACACACACACACACACACCAGATTATTATTACACACAGACATTCTCTGAAGTGAGTTGTGACATGGATGTTGAAATACACAACAATGGCTTGACATCACAGTACTGACCTTCAGTGTGTGAGAGAGCATTAAGACACCCTCTGTCATCCCATCCCTCTTCTCTTCTTTCTTCCTCCACGCTCTCTCCTCCTCTCCTTCTCCTCTCTCCTCTGTGGCCTGTCTGGTTGAGTGGAGAGAGGGAGCTGGCTGGCGAAGAAGTTGGGTAGGGGGCAATGGAGGGGGTGTATTTGGGTTTGGAGGGAGAGATTGAGGCAGTAGTAGAGGAGTGGGAGGGAGCAAAAGTTGGGGCAGGGAATCAACCAGGCTGGGGTGGCAGGGAGCGAGGGAGGGAGGGGAGGAGGAGAGAAGGATGGCTGGAGAGGGGCAGGGAGAGAGGGAGGGAGGAGAGAAGGCTTGGGTGGAGGGACTAGAGGGGAAGGGGAGGGTCAGAGTGGGGGGGAGGGAGAGCAAGAGAGGGGGAGGGTCAGAGAGGGGGGGCAGGGAGGGCAGGAGAGGATGTGAGTCACCGGCTCTAAAGAACGTAATGGGGAGCTGTCAGGGAGGGAGAGGGGTATGTTGGGGTTAGGGGTCAAGGGGTCATCCCTAAGGAAGGTAAGGGGGGACTGGAGGAGAGGGGAAGGGAGTGGGTCTGTCCGCGAGGGGTGTGGCTGGTTAGAGAGGGGCTAAGGAGGAGCAGCGAGGGGCTGGGGGGGACAGCACACTCTGCATCTGTCTCCGTCCGGAGGGAAGGGCACTCAGTAGTGCACTCGACAGAGAACTTCGTAGGACACGTAGAAAGGCACTTAGTCTTTGTGTGGAAGGATGGACACTCGGGAGGGCACTCGGTCTTTGTTTCAGTTTGAAGGGAAGGGCACTCAGTAGTGAGTCGGCCTGTCTGCTGGTCTACTGAAGGAAAGTCTATAGACTGGCCAACTAAAACGGTAAGCTGATGGCCTATAGGCTGGTTTACAGGATGGTCTGTAGACTGATGGCCTATAGGCTGGTCTGTAGACTGATGGTCAGTAGGCTGGTCTACAAGGTGGTCTGTAGACTGATGGCCAGTAGGCTGGTCTACAAGGGGGTCTGTAGACTGATGGCCAGTAGGCTGGTCTACAAGGTGGTCTGTAGACTTGCAAACTGAATGATACTCTCAATGGAGGTCTGTAGAATGGTCTAGTGCGTCTGTAGACTGCTGGCCTATAGGGTGGTCTATAAGATGCTGGCCTATAGATCTGTCTATAGACTGTTCTACCGGAGTGACACAGTCTGTGACTGGAGGGGTGAGGCTGAGAGGGAGGGGCTCAGGCGTAGGCGCTTTAGACATCAGACCACCTGTGTCGCCGTGGACCGAGCCTCTGCTGCGGCGACGACGCATGTTGTAAGGTGAGAAGGGTTCCGGTTCTGGGACGGCAACGGCAGACGAGGCGCGAAGCTTCTGGAGCTTTAGCTGTCCGAACTGGTCGTCGGGGAGATGGAAATCCTGGAGGTCAAAGGTTGAGATGACGCGGCCCAGACTCCCAGGGTGCACTGCTGGTCCTCCAGGGGAGAGGGAGGAGGGCAGGAGGAGACACCACACACTCTCTACACACACACACACACACACACACACACACACACACACACACACACACACACAGAACACGAGTGAAAGGATTAAAATGTTAGTTAATAATTGAAGTCACAGTGAAACGTAACAGCCTTCAGATACACCACACGGCTCAGTCCCACCTTTGCTCTGCTTTGGTGTGTGAATGAGGGGAGAGACACAGCTCCTGAAGATGGGATAAAGCTGTTCCTCCACACCTCCAGAGAGAGGCCAGCGCTCTGGACATCCACCCCCAGGGAGAGGCTGTGAGGCTGGGCTAATAGCGGCCGGGGTCTGGGTGTTGTCTGGGCCTGGTGCTGGAGGATCCGAGTCCAAACTTAGAGAGCGGCCCAGTCTCGACCTCCTTCCTCTCCTCCTCCGGCCTCTGATAGGCCGAACACTGCAGGCTCTGGAAGGTAAACGCTCACTCTGATTGGTCCCTGACTCAGAGGTAAGCATCTGATTGGCTGATGGCTCCTCGACCGGTGTGCGATTGGTCGGTGAGTTTGAGGTCAGTTGACTTGAGCACTGGCGGTGATTGGAGGGTTGTGCTAGTGAGTCGGAGTGTGAAGTTGAGAGTGAGTGTGGGTTAGACATCCGGCCCCTGCTCCTTCTGTGGCGCCCCCTGTTGAGTTGGTTCAGAATGACAGCCTGCAGGTCTCTGAAAGTAGCATTAACAAAACAAGTTACATTAGATTTGTGAACCACAGACGAGACGGAGTAGGCTCACATTCAAATTACTGATACGCCGTTCAGTTGACGGTGGTGGAAAACGCTAAATGATGGAATTTCACGTGGACGAATGGTTATGCATCCCTCCAATAGAGTTCCAGACACTTAAATAATCTTTACCAAGGCGCATTTGAAGCAGTTCTGGTGGCTCGTGGTGTCCACAAAGCTTTATGTTGGCGTTCCCTTTGTTTTACCTATAATACAGTGCATTCATCAAGTATTCAGACCGCTTGACTTTTTCCACACTTTTTGTTACGTTACAGCTAGAGTTGAAACGGTATGAACATTTCATATCACTATTATAGTCACCAAAATGATCACGGTTATCAGTAATGTCAGTGTTAACTGTATTGTGAGTATTATTGCAGTTATCAGTATTATCTGTATGGTCAGTATTATCGCGGTTATCAGTACTATCAGTATTATCAGGGTATTGTTAAGATGTGCTGGAAATGTTCAAAATGTACTGACACACTGAAATAATTTCAAGGTTTATATTGAAAACCAACAAACAACAAACACAATTAGCAGCACTATGCACTTTTTAAAATAATATCATTAACATTAAAGATGGTGCCATGTGGCCATGCACTAAGTTTCCTTAAGGTTGTGTTCATTAAAACATGCACTAAGTAAGCAAATCAAAATGTCCATATAAAAGCAACACAAGTAAAGCAATGTGCATGTAAGAACAATACAAGCATATGTAAACACATCCAATGTGCAGGTGATAACATTAAAATAACACAATATGTAAACAAATCAAATGAACAACACTGATTGTATGTCCGTTCTCTCCTTCATAAAGAAACAAGGTGCTGCTGGCCTAACATCCTGTATGTATGTTCTCTCCTTCACAAAGAAACAACATCCTGTATGTATGTTCTCTCCTTCATAAAGAAACAACATCCTGTATGCATGTTCTTTCCTTCATAAAGAAATAAGTTGCTGCTGGCCTAACATCCTGTATGTATGCATCTTTGTTCACTTGAAACTGAAATGTAAAAATGTCGACATATTTACATTGTCCGGTTTAAGTCGTGATCTGCGAGGGGAGACAATGTGCCCGCTGGCACTGAACACTCTCTCTGATGGCACGCTGGGATGCACAAAAGCTTCTGCTGCCTTGAGGTAATCCTTCTCAGCAACCCAGCCCTTTCCCCTCTGATGCCGCTGTGGGGGTGTTGGAGGTGCTGCTGGTGCTTTGTGGTTGTTCCCTGACTTGTGCAGCTGCCAGCTTCAAGGCCTCCTGGACACAGCAGTCAGTGTCAACTTTGGCAGCCTCAGGCTCATTTAACAAGCTCCTTTTAAAGCAGGGGACATATTCTCAAAACTCTCTGATGTTGTGAGCTGAGTGATCTTCTGGGAAGAACTGTGTTTCCAGGCAGTTTGATTCCAGTTGCCAGTCTGGGGTGAGGTAATGGATAGTGAAGCTGATGTACGGTTGACCACCCCCTGCTTTCACTGGTCCAGAGGTCAGTAGTTGCAGCGAACCATGTGCCTTGAGCCAAACTTTTTCACAACATCAGCTTTAACCTGGTTGTACAGGTTTGGGATGTCAGTCTTGGAAAATAATGTTGGTGATGGCACTTTGTAGTGAGGCACAGCAACCTTCATCAGCCTCAGAAATCCAGGCCTCTCAACAATATGAAATGGCATCATTTCCTTTGCAATGTAATATGAAAGGGCTGCAGTGAGGTCTTGAGCATGTTTTGACGTGGATGCATAAGCAGCCTGCCTTTTAAATGCTTGCTGGAGTGTGTGTCACAACTGTAGATGAGGGACCAGTAGCATCACTGGGTTTGCTGCACGGCCTCTGTAAACAAGGGAATAGCAAATTTATTATTATTATTGGTGTTGTTAGACTGTGAGTTAATAATTATAATCTATCTTCTGTGTTGCATTTGAGTATATGCAATGACCCCATGCACAATTGACATAAATACAAATGAGTCTTAAGAAGACAGTGATAGTAATTGCAATGAGTCCAACAATTGACATAAATACAGGAGTCTTGTATAGGAGTCTATAGTGTTTCTCCTGTTGGAACACTAACAACCAAGTCGACGACTGACGGATTTTAAATCAACAAAATATGTCGGTTGGGTAACTAAACTACATAACGTGTTATCGTGTGCAATGGGGGAATAGAGTCTGCAGACACACGACCCATACAGCAGCAGAATAACGTGTTGTGTTTTTACAAGAGTAGGTAACACTGAAAGCTTCAGTTTACATTATTGACAAGCTTTTAGCAAGTTAGACAAACAATGACATTTCCCCCAATCCCAAAGTCCCCACATCATGCATTGAGCTAAAAGTTAACTTACCTTGCATTCGCTATAAAGTAGTGGGTGGTGGTCACGAAGATGACTCGAGAGATTTGAAGTGTTGCCCCCTTTCACAGCAATTATTTTGTTGCATGTTCTGCAGACAGGGTGACCATCTTCGATTAAGTTTCTCTCAGCACCCTTGTAAAACCCAAAATACAACCACAGTTCAGATTTGGTCCTCTTAGAAGGCTGAAAAATCTCCAGAGCGCTGTCACTGCCTTCCGCCATGTTTTCACACAAAACAAAACCCACATTGCATGCTGTGCCTGCATCAGACTGTTGCCAACTTTGGTTGATGCTGGACAGTATTTAACACATGTTTTGCAAACCGCGGTAATCAAACACGGTTTTAATGATAATATAAATTTGAAACGATAATACTAACCGTCGGGAATTTTACCGTGGTTAATCGTGAAACCGGTAACCGTTTCATCCCTAGTTACAGCCTTACTCTAAAATGTATTAAATAATTCCCCCCCCACCCTCATCAATCTACACACAATATCCCATAAAGACAAAGCAAAAACTGGTTTAGACATTTTTCTACATTTCTATAAAACATTTAAAAAAAAAATTATATCACATTTACATAAGTATTCAGACCCTTTACTCAGTACTTTGTTGAAGCACCTGTGGCAGCGATTACAGCCTCACGTCTTCATGGCACATCTGTTTTTGGGGAGTTTATCCCATTCTTCTCTGCAGATCCTCTCAAGCTCTGTCAGGTTGGATGGGGAGCATCGCTGCACAGCTATTTTCAGGTCTCTCCAGGGATGTTCGATCGGGTTCAAGTCCGGGCTCTGGCTGGGCCACTCAATGACATTCAGAGACTTGTCCCGAAGCCACTCCTGTGTTGTCTTGGCTGCGTGCTTAGGGTCATTGTCCTGTTGGAAGGTGAAGCTTCAACCCAGGCTGAGGTCCTGAGCGCTTTGGAGCAGGTTTTCATCAAGGATCTCTGTATTTTGCACCGTTCATCTTTCCCTCCATCCTGAATAGTCTTCTAGTTCCTGCAGCTAAAAAACATCCCTTCAACATGATGCTACCACCACCATGCTTCAGCATAGGGATGATGCCAGGTTTCCTCCAGACGTAATGCTTGGCATTCAGGCCAAATAGTTGAAACTTGGTTTCATAAGACCAGAAAACCTTGTTTCTCATGGTCTGAGAGTCCTTTAGGTGCCTTTTGGCAAACTCCTAGCAGGCTGTCGTGCCTTTTACTGAGGAGTGGCTTCCATCTGCCACTCTACTATAAAGGCCTGATTGGTGGAGTGATGCAGAGATGGTTGTCCTTCTGGTAGGTTCTCCCATCTCCACAGAGGAACTCTGGAGCGTTGTCAAAGCTTGGTCACCACCCTGACCAAGGCCCTTCTCCCCCGACTGCTCAGTTTGGCCGGGCGGCCAGCTATAGAAAGAGTCTTGGTGGTTCCAAACTTCTTCCATTTAAGAATGATGGAGGATACTGTTCTTGGGGACCAGCAATGCTGCAGAAATGTTTTGGTACCCTTCCCTGGATCTGTGCCTCAACACAATCCTGTCACAGAGCTGCACGGGCAATTACTTCGACCTCATGGCTTGGTTTTAAGCACTTCTGGACCCCACAAGAATAGTTCTTTATTTTAATCTTATTATTATCTATCCTGATGCCTAGTCACTTTACCCTGCCTTCATGTACATACAGTATCTACCTGGTACCTCTGCACAGTGATCTGGTACTGGTACTCCCTGTATATAGATGCAGTGATCTGGTACTGGTACTCCCTGTATATAGCTCCACATTGATCTGGTACTGGTACTCCCTGTATATAGCTCCACATTGATCTGGTACTGGTACTTCCTGTATATAGCTGCACAGTGATCTGGTACTGGTACTCCCAGTATATAGCTGCACAGTGATCTGGTACTGGTACTCCCAGTATATAGCTTAATTCTTCTGTATTTTATTCCTTGTGTTACTATTTGTATTTTTCTTATCTTATTATTTTTAACTGTGCAACATTGGGAAGGGCTTTCAAACTTTTATTTGATTATTGGTCTAAAAGGAGCTAAAACAGCCAATTTCATCATGAAATGGTTTGTGATACAAATGTAAAAGGCATATCAAACATCCTTAGAGTACAATACAATCAAGTATAACAACAACAGATATTAAAGGTGACCACTAACCTGTGGCTCTGTGAAGAGGCCATGCGTCTTGTGGTTCTGATGTAGTATTCTACAGGGAACGGCAGACCTTCCACCAGAGTGCACGAGTCCAGGACCCCACCAGTGTTACACAACCCAACAGCCCCTAACACGGAGGCTCCCACAGCTCCTGAATCACCTCCCTCTTCTCTCTCTCCATCTCTCCTCAGGTTCACCCATTCCTTCTCTATCTCCTTCTGTCCATATGTCCTCTGTTCTTCTCTCTCCTCTCCATCTCTCTGTTTCATTGCCTCTTTATCTGGAGTTAACCTCTCATTCTCCTCCCTCTCTAGCTCTTTCTTCTCACCCTCCTTCTCTTCCCCCATCTTTCTCTTCTCTCCGTCCTCTTCTTTCTCTGTCCGTGCGTCCAGCTCCAGCCCGTCCTCGCTGGTCTCTGTGTCATACCTCCCCTCTGCCCCCTCGCCCCTCCCCGTCCGCTCCCAGCACAGCCGGCTTCTCCGTGACCTCAGCCAGAGGGAGTGGCTTCGTCTGTGAGGGTTAAGGTCAGGTGTCCGAGGGCAAGAGTTATCGACGGGGATGAGGAAGCGGATGGACGGACTACTCCGCCTGGTGTTCTCAGATTCCACCGGACACGATGCCGCCACAGTCGAGTCTGCACACATACACTACAACGTAATTTCCAATACACATTACAACCTGGATATAACCTGAACACACACACACACACACACTACGACATAATTTACAATACACATTACAACCTGAACACACACACACTACAACCTTAATAATATAATAGAGGTAATATGCTAACGTCACAAAACTCTTTACAGCACTTAGTTTCTAATACAGGCAGACTGACCTCCAGCGGGGCCTAGTGGTAAGGCTGAACCTGGGGCTGTCCTAGCAGGGCAACCAAGGGAGAGGGGGGGTAGAGCTGGGTTGGGAAAGGTGTTGGCTGGGACTGGGTCTGTCTGGTCCTGAAGGTTCTGCTCAGAGATCCGGCTCCTCACATGCTTCCGCACGGCATCTGAACGCTCAGCTCGCTGTGTGTGTGTGTATAGGGGGGGATAATGTACATCAATGTGGTCAAACACGTGCAGTATCACACAACACAGATATCAGTCATGATTGTGGTGTTTGCTACACACACTACTAACGCACCAGTGCATACACCCCCCCCCCCCTCCCCACACACCTGCTACCGCCTTTACACACCATATCTCTCACCTGTAATCTCTGAACTGTCCTGGAGTACTCCCTCTGTAGCAAGGCCAGTTTCCGCCTCAACTGGGGAGGGACACACACACACACTTATCATGCTACTTGAGAAGGAAGGTAGACATAGCTACATGACATTTTAAGACCGCTTACACAGGGCCCTACTATATGTAAACAATACACCTACCTCCTCCTTGTCATCGCAATGGAGCACGCTCTCCAAATTATCCTCCATTCTTGTCACGCGATCCTAACGGTCACCTTTGACAGTTAGCTAAAACACAAGAGGTTTTCAAAAATAAACTATAGATTTAGCAAGTGAACAAGAATCATAGCTAGCGTTAGCTGACAAACTAGCTAGTTAGCTAACTAGTGTTAGCTGACAAACTACTGTAACGTTAACTACCTCACATTTTCAGAATAGTAGCTAACTATTTGATAAAACGTACCATTCAAAGCCTTTTGTTTCTGTATTTATCGGCGTCAATATGCTTAGCTAGTCACGTTTTTTGGGGGGGGGGCAGGAAGAATTCCATTCCAGTCGCTGTTTTTTCTGGTTCAATCAATGAACAAAGCAGACCCAGACCCAGCTGCTATCGCATTGGTGTCTATGGGAGCGCCACCCTTTTTAGCAGACCGTAAATTGATACCTTTTTTAAACGGCCTGAGTGAACTCCATTTATTTCTCCACCATTTCTGTCCAAACTCTCCCGCGACTTCACGGTCCAGACAAGACCAATGGATAACCGAAAATGCAACAGCCGGTTGACTAACTGCTTCTCAGGAAGGAATGCTGGCTGGCGAGGCTGGAGTGTATCTTCTTCTTTGGTATCATGGCGTTCACACATTTTGTTTGTGCATACCGCCACCTACTGTGCGATAGTGTGTGTTCAATCACGTTACATTTGTGATACAAACAGAGGGGAAAAAAAATTGGCCACCAACCAACCCGACACCTGTATAGCACAGAGGAGGCTGGTGGGAGGAGGACGGGCTCATTGTAATGGCTGGAATGGAATAAATGGGACGTTATCAAACATATAGAAACCACAGCTTGTTTGAATACTACACAATGAGTACATACTATTAGTTAATTTTAGGATACTGTAAACGAAGGATACTAGCACTTTGCCTGTCTACTGGAAGTTGATGCTGTTGCTATGCAACTTCTTGCTAGCATAACAAATAACTAGCTGACATTCGACGATTTTGGGTGTGTTTGTAAATTCAATCTGGAGTGCCAGAGTGCGCTCTGGGCCTTTTCGTAAATCAGGAGTATGGTGAGTTCTGACCTCACAATGGCAGTCAAGCACCCAAGCTAACTGGCTAGCTATTTCCAGACACAAATTAGAGAACACCTCACTCTGACCATTTTACTTACCCTAGTTAGCTGGTTAGGCTGTTTTCATGTTATCCTGAGCGTTGGTGAATGTAACTGTGCTGCTGGCAACAATTTAATTACGCTTTTTTTTTGCCTACTTTTACTAACACCGGCCATATATTCAATATATTCGAGGTGTTGAGCTGCACACTCAAACGAGAGTGCTCCGAAATCGGAGTAGATAGCCAGAATTATGTATTCGATGTATTAGTAGCCAACTAACATACCGGTTCGTAAGGATAGCTTAGCTAACAAACTGTCAGCCAACATAACGTGTAACTTATTTGACAAGTCATTACTTTATTACATTTCTTAACATTTGTCATAATTGGTTAAAGCAATGAATTTGTATCCGCTCTCATCGGACTTCGGCTGCATATTTTATTTAATTTTCTTCAAATCTGAAAACATTGTGAAGCCACGCCCATTTTCGGAAGAATTGCATTATGGGCCCTAAAAGCACGGAAATAGTGTCCACTGCTTGTATAGCTCCTATTTTGGCAAATTTAGTACGACATCTGGGAACTTTTATCATACTAACTATATCCATACTATGACCAAAAAACATACTACATACTCAATTTACATCGCAAATAGTTTGGTTAGTGCGGTTAGTATGAGTATTCGAACAAAGCTCACGTTTGACTCCGTTCCCTTTATTCCAGTCCAGCCATTACAATGAGCCCGTCCTCCTATAGCTCCTCCCACCAGCCTCCACTGGTATCCCACAATTTGATATAAATCTCATTAACATAAACTCTTCTTTAGTAAAATGTCATACACCCATGTAATTCTCTGCAGCTTCCACTTCCACTCATTAAAAACCTACTAGCCCATTCAACTACTTTGACAATATCTGCTCCTGCACCATGCCAACGGCCTGGGAGGACGGGACACTACCTCTCAACACACCCTGGAACTCTTTGGAAGTCAAATCTTGTTCACTCCCTCTCTCCCTCTAGACCAACACACTTCCCTCCCTCCCTCTCTAGACTGACACCCCTCTCTCCCTCCCTCTCTAGACTGACACCCCTCTCTCCCTCCCTCTCTAGACTGACACCCCTCTCTGCCTCCCTCTCTCTCTAGACTGACACCCCTCCCCTCCCTCCCTCTCTCTCTCTCTCTCTCTAGACTGACATCCACCCCTCCCTCTGTTTCTCTCTAGACCGACATCCACCCCTCCCTCTCTAGACTGACACCCCTCTCTCTCTAGACTGACACCCCTCCCTCTCTCTAGACCGACACCCACCCCTCTCTCTAGACTGACACCCCTCCCTCCCCCTCCCTCCCTCGACTGACACCCCTCTCTCTCTAGACTGACACCCCTCTCTCTCTAGACTGACACCCCTCCCTCCCTCTCTAGACTGACACCCCTCCCTCCCTCCCTCTCTAGACTGACACCCCTCCCTCTGTCTCTCGCTAGACCGACACCCACCCCTCCCTCTAGATTGACACCCCTCCCTCCCTCCCTCTCAAGACTGACACCCTTCTCTCCCTCCCTCTCTAGACTGACACCCCTCCCTCCCTCTCTAGACTGACACCCCTCCCTCCCTCCCTCTCTAGACCGACACCCACCCCTCCCTCTCTCTAGACCAACAACAAAGTCCTTTCCTATTATTGTGTATTCTATTAACTATCTGTGTTGATTGTTGTGTGTGTTTTAGTGTTATCTTGTCCACAGACTTATTACAGTGTAAGGAAACCAGTATGTCATTTTGTTATTAGGGTGAAATAACTTTCTTAAAACTACGTCTTTGTTGATTGTAATTGTGTGTTATCATAATCTGATGGCTCATAGAAAGTGTTACTTTGTTATTTTTTTAAAATTGTTAGAAATTGTGTCTTTTCCACAGCAGTACAAGTGAAAAATAAAAAAAATCTGTACCCACAGAAATATCCTTTATGTTTGAAGGTCTTTTTAAGCAGCAGTGGTCAGAGGAAACGGTTGTGTTTCTGCGACAGCCTTCGTCAGACATGAAAACTTAAAGAACAGCCTTTCCAGTATATATATATATATATATATATATATGCCTTTTAAACCCAGCAGCCGAAGACTTTTTGTTAGTTTTGAGTTGAGCACGCCAGTTCTCATTCTCATTCTAGTACGAGTGATGTTCAATGTGATGGATGCTGCCTCTCATAGCTACAGTAATATTGGTTTACACTTCAAATGTTCACATTGATATCGACTGTATGCAGATATGACCTGTATTTACCGTTTGTCTGATGTTCCCGTTCATACAGGAGAGAGACATGACTATTGTGGATCCTCTGGGAAGCCTCAACAACGTCATGAAGCTGACAAGGCAGAGAAGAGTCTCTCGATTCCCACCGGGGACCAGTATGAAATATTGTGAAAAATGTATGTACTCACTACTGTAAGTCACTTTGGATAAGAGCGTCTGCTAAATGAGTTAAATGTAAATTGTAAGCCTGACCTCTGCTCTGTCTGTGGGGAAATGATTTGCTCAATCAACCCATTTTTAAGTACACCAGCGCACACAAGAGAGAAGACATAAGGTTGCCATAGACACCATTGAAAACACACGTGAATTTTGTAATGATTTGGGGTTGAATTATACTTACACATCCATAAATCACTTACAGTCCTCATCTTATTTAATGTAAACCTACTGAAATGTATACATATACACAATGTCAGTCCGGAGTTCACGCCAGTCAAACTCAATCAAGCCCAGATAAAGTATTTGAAATGATTTCAGTCACAATGTACACAATGTTAACAATGTAATACTAAGTATGTTTAAGCAATGTAAAAAACAAATAAAAGCTTGTACAACACAGAATTGTTATCAGTAATTATGAGCTGTCTTTTGCCATGTGCTTTCATTCTTTAATTGAGTCTGCATGTACATGTGTGTGCATACATGCATGTTTATGTGTGTGGTTGCGTGTACATGCATGTGTGTGGTGCAATGCATACATGTGTGCGTGTTCTCTGATATATACAGGTAACTGCCAAAATAAAGGAAACACTAAATGAGGCAAGGTATATAGAAAGCAGGTGCTTCCACAGGTGTGGTTTTTTGAGTTAATTATCATATAAAAATTAGCATTATTTTGGCTACAAGAGATCTCCGTGACTTTGATAGAGGGGTCTCCAAGGAGCACAGAGGGGGTTAAAGTGTGTGTGTCAGTCATCAGATCACAACCGAATTTAACACTTATGAGAGATTCTGTAGTGGCGCCTGAGAAAGCGTTTTCCACCACCATCAACAAAACCCAAATGATGGAATTTCTCGTGACAGAACGGTGTCACATCCCTCCAACAGAGTTCCAGACATTTGTAGAATCTATGCCAAGGAGCAGTGAAGATGTTCTGGTTGCCGCAAAGCCTCATGTTAGTGTTTCCTCAATTATACCTGTATATGTACTACTACTACTGTTTTCTACATACATAAACAATGTATATAACAACATATTTATACAACCATATAGAATTAAGAGGACTGGAGCCTAGGGCTTTAACATGCCATAGACCGAGGCTACACAGGTTACCTATAACATAATTCCACTTGTGACCTATAAAACAGATTTCAGATAAGACATGTATTCTCATTTAATTAAACCTTTAAACTTCACATTTTATCCTGGTTAGTTTCATTGATAAAGATTTGTCTTGCAATAAAGGAATTTATGTCAAATGTTCACATGAAATCTGCATGAAGATTTAAGTTACCATGGAAACATATTTAGTCCTAAATATTCTGAAATAACTTAACCATACTGGTAAAGGAATATAAGGACTTGAAATTGGCATGGTGGAATTGACTCCTGCTTTACTGTGACTGGGAGCAGCGGTGTGTTCCAGAGACCAGATCCTTAAACCATTTGATCTCTTAAATCAGGGGTTTATTTTGAAAGCTAACATGAACATGTGTTGCTGGTTTTTCAAGTCTATATTTGTCCAAAAAAAATGATACTTCAGAATATTTAGTAGAGTAACTCAATGAATCTGCCATCTGGAACAGCCCCCAGGGAAGGGGAAAGTGTTGGGTGAAGTTGCCCCTAGATGCTGATCTTGTAGCATTTGCCACTAATGCTTAATAATAGGATTTGGGGAGGAGAACCTGATCCTATACCTGTCAGTTGTGTATGCATAAAACACAACACTGTGATTTCAGACAATTTAAAAGCCACAAATCCTTGTTTTGTGATTCAGTCCAATGCGGAGGAAACATAGTAACTACTCTCAAAAACCTTGGTAACCACTCTCAAAAACCACTCTGTGCTCCCAATTCCTCTGGGTGGAAAGGAAATGAGGGATAACTAGCCAGTTGCACAACTAAATGCCTTCCGCATCTGAACCCTCTGAATCACAGAGGTGCGGCGGGCTGCCTTAATCCACTTCATATGTGCCTGGGGAGGAGTTGACGGGGGCTAACTGGCTTGCTCAAGGGCACAACAGCACATTTTTCCCCTAACCTTTGCCGGCTCGGGGATTCGAACCAGCGATCTTTCGGTTACCGGCCAAACGCTCTTAATTGCAAGGCTACCTGCCGCCCTCTGGGTTTGTCTGCGTGTGAGAGTGTTTGTGTGTCTCTCTCTCTGGGGGTTAGATTGTAAGTAAAACGACAAATTGATGAGGTCTTCTGCAAGTTACAACACAAAGTTCTCTCTATTCATAAACAGAGCTAGAATCATCCTGAGGCCATTCTGCACAAAGTACATCACCTGCAGGATGTCCATGTCCTTTCTTATGTTTCAACATGGCTACTAAATAGGTGAACCTCTCCTTGCATATATCACAGCTGTAAGGCTTCTCTCCAGTGTGAGTGCGCTTGTGTACAGCCAGTGCGTCAGTTCGGGAAAACCTCTTCCCACACTGATCACAGGCGTGAGGCTTCTCTCCAGTATGAGTTCTCTTGTGTGCAGCCAGGTTTTGTGACCGACTGAAGCTCTTCCCACAGACAAAGCATGGGTAAGGTCTCTCCCCAGTGTGTGTTCGCTGGTGAATCACCAAAGAATTGTACTGAGAAAACCTCTTTCCACATTGATCACAGACGTAAGGCAGCTCTCCGGTGTGCACACGCTGGTGTGTTGTTAAACCTTGGCGGAATACGAAGCTCCTGCCACAGTCGGAGCAGTGGTACGGTTTCACTCCTTGGTGTATCTTCATGTGCGTTTTGAAGTTGCTTGGATGGTTGAAGGTCTTCCCGCATAGGTCGCAGACAATGGACTTCTCTTTACTGTGCCTTTTCTGGTGTTTCTTCAGATATATCGGATGAGAGAAACAATGCCCACACTCAGAACAGCGGTAAGTTCTCTCTCCCCGGTCGTGGGTCAGCTGGTGAAATTTAAGATTACCTTTTGTAGTAAAACACGCCCCACATTTAGAGCAGTGGAAGGGCCTTTCGGCAGAGGGCTTGTGTTTATGTTTGTGTGCTTTCAGTAAACTGGCGTGAATGAACCGCATTCCGCAGACGGAACATTGGAATGGTTTTTCTTCAGTATGCATTCTCATATGGAAATTAAAGGATGCCGAAATACAAAACTTCTTCTCACAGAATAGGCATTGGTAAGGCCTTTCTGCAGCAGGCATGTGTGTTTGCTCGTGGGCTTTTAGAGTGGATTTCTGAGCAAAACTTTTCTCGCACTTGGAGCATTGGAATGGTTTCTCTCCTGTGTGTTTTCTTTGGTGGTTTTTGAAGGTTGATAAAAAACTGTAGCTCTTCCCGCAGTCAGAGCAGTGGTAAGACCTTTCTGCGGGAGGCTCATGTACCGTTTTCTCATGTATTTTTCGATAGTGGTTGTTTGCAAAACCTTTCCCACACTTGGAGCATTGGAATAGTTTATTTTCAGTGTGGGTGCTTTGATGGATTTTCAAGCTTGATAAAACACTGAAACTCATTCCGCAGTCAGAGCAGTGGTGAGGTTTCTTCCCAGTGTGCATCTGCTGGTGAATCTTAAGAGTAATTTTTTGACTGAAAGTCTCCCCACACTGTGAGCAGCGGTAAGGTTTCTCTCTTGTATGGATTCTTCTGTGCATTTTGAGAGTCGCTGGACAGCCGAAAGTCTTCCCACACTCAGAGCAGCAGTGGTGTGGTTTCTTCCCTGTATGTCTCTGCGGTTTTTTATTGAGGTGTTTTGATGTGGGGAGACTCCAGTCTGTGTTGTCAGCATGAGGTTGTTGTTGATGCTCCCCAGAAGATCCACGGTTTCCACGTCTCTCTCCTGTGTGAAAGAAAGAAACAAACAGTGAACAGTTTGTCCAACACAAAGAAAGTGACGACATATTGAGGTATTAGTCCCTTCCAAAAGTATTCCCACCCCTTGATTTTTTCCCACATGTTGTTGTGTTACAGCCTGAATTTACACACATATACCCCATAATATCAAAGTGGAATTATCTTTTTAGAGATTTTTACAAATTAATAAAAACAAGAAAAGGTGAAATGTCTTCAGTCAATAAGTATTCAACCCATTTGATATGGCAAGCCTAAATAAGTTCAGGAGTATAATTATTTTTTTTAACATAAAACAGACCTTGAATAACCCTTGGAGCCTGGTGAAGTTATTAAATACACTTTGGATGGTGCATCAATACACCCAGTCACTACAAATATACAGGCGTCTTTCCTAACGCTGTTGCCGGAGAGGAAGGAAACTGCTCGGGAATTGAAGACTTTAATGGCTGTGACAGGAGAAAACAGAGTGAAAAATAGGGACCCTGTACAAGGCTCTGCATCTGTCCTCGTGCTCCTAGATCTCATTACCGCTTTTGACACCGATCACCAGATTATTTTGGAGAGATTGGAAACCCTAATTGGTCTAGCATGGACAAGTTCTTGCTTGGTTGTCAGAAAGATATAATTTTGTCTCTGTGGATGGTTTGTCCTCTGACAAATCAATTGTAAGTTTCGGGGTGTTAGTCAAGGTTTTGTTTTAGGACCATTATTTATTCTACTTCTTGGTGATGTCATTCGGAAACACAAACACTCAGAACAGCGGTAAGTTCTCTCTCCCCGGTCGTGGGTCAGCTGGTGAAATTTAAGATTACCTTTTGTAGTAAAACACTGCTTTTTTCACTGCTATGCGGAGAACACATAGCTATAAATTTCAATGAAACATGTTGAAGCATCAAAATTGCTTACCCTGGAAGCGGATGGTGGCAAATGTTTTACTTTTAAACTGTGACAAAACGAAGATGCTAGTTCTAGGTCCCAAGAAACAAAGAGATCTGCTGTTTGATCTGACAATTAATCTTGATGGTTGTACAGTCGTCTCAAATAAAACGGCAGGACCTCAGCGTTACTCTAGACCCTGACATTTCTTTTGACGAACACATAAAAAATATTTCAAGGGCAGCTTTTTTCCCCCATCTTTGTAACATTGCCACCCAGATAAGCACTAAATGCACTTCAGTTAGTGCTGCTAATCACTGTGGTGGAAATGTAATATTCATTATATACTATACTGTTTAATTAGACATACTATGCTGTTTTACTTAGAGATTTGTCCATTGTTATATGTTAGTATTTTTACTGATACATGCTAGTCTTGTGCGACTTCGTCATTAATCTGAGAATACAGATTAATGAGCTGCTTGGGTGCAACCGCATTATGCAACTTCCTGTGTTTACGATCGGCAGAAATGTAGCTATGTGGGAAGTGCAGGGAGGAACAGAGAATGGTGGCGATATCAGCTATCTTGATCTACACAGACAAGCTAAATTACTTTTTACAACTCCGTTCCCAGGGCCTGATTCTACACATCTGCTAACTGTCACAAAGATAAAAGGATGTACTTTCTTTAAGAGGAGAGAGGCAACTTTGTTCATTGAGCTTTCAACTCTTAACTATTCTTAGTGATGGTTGATTGCTTCATTTTTGCAAATCTTAAACTAAATGTTTTTTTAAGAATCTGCAGTATCTCTTCCAATAGAATACCTGCGACACCACGGCTGCTAGAATCTTGACTAGAACCAAAAAAATAACTATCATATTACTCCAGTGATAGCCTTAACAGGAAGCCAGTGTAGAGGCTAGGTAATGGAGTGACGTGAGAGAGAGAGGATAGACAGAGAGATGGGGCAGAGGTAGAGGTAGAGAGGTAATTGAGTGGTGTGAGAGGGAGGATAGACAGAGAGATGGGGCAGAGGTAGAGAGAGACGTAATGGAGTGATGTGAGTGATGTGAGTGAGAGGATAGACAGAGAGATGGGGCAGAGGTAGAGAGAGAGGTAATGGAGTGATGTGAGTGATGTGAGTGAGAGGATAGACAGAGAGATGGGGCAGAGGCAAAGAGAGAGGTAATGGAGTGATGTGAGAGTGGGAGGATAGACAGAGATGGGGCAGAGGCAGAGAGAGGTAATGGAGTGATGTGAGAGTGGGAGGATAGACAGAGATGGGGTAGAGGCAGAGAGAGGTAATGGAGTGATGTGAGAGGGCAGAGGGGTGCATTGCAAGTCGCTGTGCTCTATGTTTAACGATTCTACAATGAAAAAAGGTATTGATGCAACTTACAAAACGTTGATATCAGACTGCACTGTAATGTTAGACAACAACACATAGCAATGGTACTTAGAACCAAAACAAAAGGTATCCTGCTGCACTTACTTTGATGAATCACGTCTCCTTCCTCCTCCTCGTCTCCTCCAGCAGTTCCTCTCAACCCTGGTGTTTTCCTGCAGTCGACCAGCTGCACAGACACCCTCTTCAGACCCAGCAGTAAGGCATTACCAGGAGAGGACAGAGAGGGGGACCCACTCACGCTCTCCTCCCTCTGCTCTGGTGTGTATTTCTCTGGAGCTGGCTCCACCTCCAGCCCTTTGCTCGGCAACAAATCCCTGTCCTTCACACATTCTTCATCACAGTCTGCAGCGTCATCATCAAATGATTGGCTGGGACTCATGGGTTCCCCCTCCAGCCTTTTGCTAGGTAACCAATCCATGTCCTTCTGGTTCCCTTCTTCA
Organism: Salmo trutta; assembly: GCF_901001165.1. Lineage (NCBI taxonomy): Eukaryota > Metazoa > Chordata > Actinopteri > Salmoniformes > Salmonidae > Salmo > Salmo trutta. The sequence goes on from NC_042994.1 coordinate 24,652,287, forward strand.
TCATAGTCTACAGCATCATCATCAATGGATTGGCTGGGACTCAAAGGTGCACCGATACAATCCTCCTGTATCTTTCTGATGTCCTCTTTCAGTCGGAGTAACCAAGACATTCCCTGCTCCTCCGATTCCATTGAATCTGCATTTTTCCCAAGTTCCTCCAGGATTTTACGGCACAATGAGTGATGGTGATTCTTTCCTTGAACATCAGAGCCATCCTTGCCACCTATTCCACTGCGTTCACACAGGCAGCGTAAACTGTCGTTGGTTAAAGTGTATAAACGCTGTTCCATTTCCTCCATCAACGTTTCCCTCTCTCCACTCATATTGTCCTGCTCACGTGGCAACAACAGCAATGAAGTCAATGTCAAGACAGATATAGTTCAGTTAGATGACCTGTAATGAAAATGAAAGATTATAACACATTAGCGATTGCATCTGTCATTTCACCCTAAAATGTTGTTTCTTTTACTTTGAGTGTTAAATTGGTTTAGGAATATACAGGCATCTTTAAAATTAAATATTAATGTTGGTATAGTCACAAAATGACATGAAAAGGCTATGCATGTCAAGATGAGATGGTGGTTTACGTCTGTTGTGTTTTGCCTTAGTTGGATTAATACCTAGGAACTAAGATGACATCATATAGGGAGATCTGTGGAAGGGAGCCATTTCAATTACGGCGGGCATGGGGTCGCTACTTGCAGATCTTCACAGAGGAGCCCAGGCAGTGGGAGAGCAGGGTTTGGGATACATGTTCCCCGGTTTCAGATACACCAGGGGAGGCAGATGTCTGATACAGTTTCAGTCTTCTCTGCTGTGTTGTTGGCACTAGTGTGGGCATTGGGGTGGGTGGATGAAGTGGGGTCTAAAAGGGTTACTTTGTGTTCAGACTGCCGCTGCCCTGGTCACACTGAGAGAAGGGAAGTCTAGAGCACAACCAGACTTGTTAATCGAGCTGTTGATGGCCCTTAATAGGGTGGAAAGCTTCTCTGTCAATGGCTCCTCCTGCTCTCTGCTGCAGCAGATATTTGAAAGGTCCATTGGATTTACTCATATTTTCATCATGGACAACATGTAATGTGTAGCTACAGCTTTCAATACCAGTGTTGTCCTGAATGCAGCTGCTGGTATCGATGCAGCTCTGTCTTTTGTGGCTAAAGCAGTCTGGACTGGTTGAAGCTGAGTGGGAAGGATTATTTTGAAAGTGTTTCAGTCTGACGTGAATTCTCATTATCCATACACCGGTAAAGAGTCTACAGTTAAAATGCTAAGACAGATACATAATTCTACATATGTTATTGTCTCAACTGTATCCAAACAGTTTTTTTTTTTAAATTGTTAGCTATATAGCTAGCTAGATAGACAGTTGCATACAGGTAAAGTTATAGCCAGCTAGCTATCTGAGCTGGCCAGCCGCATTCTGCTGTTAAGGTTGATAGCTGATGTGCTAAGCCCTGCATGACGATCCTCTTTTTCATGTTTGTCATTTTCAACTAGCTAGCTACTGAAAATAGCCACTGTGTTGCTAATGCTAATCGATTAGCAAGCTAATCAAACCCCATTTTAAGTGATTACGGACACATGCTAAATTGGTTAGCTAGCGAGCCACAATGAAATGATCGCTAAATAGCTAGCTAGCTATTGGACAATAGATTTCAAGGTCATTTTTCCTTGCATGTTCAACTAGCTAGATGAATACCACTTACATCTAGCCAGCTGGTAATTATGAAGCTAAATGTTTGCTAAATCTAGCTTGTAATCTTGTGTCTGCACTGCCATTGTTGGACTGGAAGCAGGTTAAGTGTGTACAGGACGTTTTAGTACAGCTGTTGAGGTCAACAGGAAATAACAATCTATAAGAGATTAATTCATTGATGTTTCAACACCTTTTTCTGTAATTTGTCTTTCAGCATAAACCTGCTCTCCACCATCAGTACAAGGAGATGGTCGAGGGTGAACAAGAAACACTTCAGCTATTTTGTCTTTGTACTGCCCTCTTAGGCCTCCCTCCCCCATCTGAGATATCTACCCTCATCCTCCACATACAACACCCGTTCTGCCAGTCACATTCTGTTAAAGGTCCCCAAAGCACACACATTCCTGGGTCGCTCTTGTTTTCAGTTTGCTGTGCCTAGCAACTGGAACGAGCTGCAACAAACACTCAAACTGGACAGTTTTATCTCAATGTCTTCATTCAAAGACTCAATCATGAACACTTACTAACAGTTGTGGCTGCTTTGCGTGATGTATTGTTGTCTCAACCTTCTTGCCCTTTGTGCTGTTGTCTGTGCCCAATAATGTTTGTACCATGTTTTGTGCTGCTTACCATGTTGTGTTGCTACCATGTTGTGTTGTCATGTGTTGCTGCCTTGCTATGTTGTTGTCTTAGGTCTCTATGTAGTGTTGTCTTGTCTCTCTTGTCGTGATGTGTTTTGTCCTATATTTAAACGTTATTTATTTTTAATCCCAGCCCCCGTCCTCGCAGGTCTTTTGCCTTTTGGTAGGCCGTCATTGTAACTAAGAATTTGTTCTTAACTGACCTGCCTAGTTAAATAAAGATTAAATAAAAATAAAAAAAACGTATTGCTTGGACTTGGGGGTTAATTAATGTTATTTCTGGTATGCAAGGTTTGAATGTCTTGTCTATTTTAGTCTGCTTCGTCCTTTACAGGTTTAATTGTCTGAAGCCTGGTGTTGTTGTGGCCAATGAGCTTTCCCTCAGATGGAACCAGGTTTCAGCTGCTGTGCAATGTTGACGTCCTTCCTCCCAGAGATGTGAAAACATCCCCAGGACTGGACACAACCTGGCAAACATATTGAGAAGATCAGGACTTTTGCAATGAAAATGCCATGGACATTACATGTCCTGCTCCAAAAGGGCAGGACAGAAATATTCTCTCAGGCTAGATTGCTTTGTCCATATCATAACCTTTAGTACTTGAAGTTAATACAGGAAGGCTGTATAGTTTAACACCATCTGTTCTAATTTGCTCACAAAACAGTAATTCAATCAGATCTAAATGCATATGTAAATGCTGCCAAATGGTTTTATTCATGTAGGCTACACTGTTCCACAATTTTCCTGCAAAATGATCCTGTTGTCCTGCATGTGGGTATTTTAAATGTGGTCACCCTAGGCATGTGTCTGTACAGTTTCGCTCTGTTGCGCGCAGTAAACAGACACATGCAAGCAATTGAAGTTAAATTAAATTAATCGATGGGAGCGGATCAGGCTGTAATTTCATAAAGTAGATGACTCAACTGTTTCACTCATTTATACTCGCTTGGGTAACCGATTAGTAGTAATTTATACCCACGTGTGAATTTTTGATAACCAACATTACCTTTTCTGTAGGCTACAGCAATAACTCGTTGGAACCGAAACTTGAACATTTAAACTTTCTGTCCGGGTAGAAGATTGGTCAGTGCCATTAGTATTGATATGATACAATGCACTGCCTTTTAACGTGAGGCAGGTTGGCAGTGCTTGCTGTGACTTGCAGTGCAGCACATCGCAGCCTAATGGGGGAACTTGAGATAATGTTCAGAGAATCAATTTTGGCAAAAGTATTCATTTTCTAATTCTTTTACCCACCTTTTTTTCCCCAATTTCATTTCTATCCAATTACGATCGAGTCATGAATCCTCCGAAACATGACCCTCCAAACAGCGCTCCTAAACACGCCAGCCACACCAATGTGACGGAGGAAACACTGTTTAGCTGACAACCGAAGTGGTGGGCCACAAGGAGCCACTAGAGCGCGATGAGACCCGGGTTCGAGCCAAGTAACAGCTTTGTATCAACATTAAATCTTATTCAAATCTGTTCATATACAGTTGTGGTCAAAAGTTTTCAGAATGACACAAATATTAATTTTCACAAAGTCTGCTGCCTCAGTGTCTTTAGATATTTTTGTCAGATGTTACTATGGAATACTGAAGTATAATTACAAGCATTTCATAAGTGTCAAAGGCTTTTATTGACAATTACATGAAGTTGATGCAAAGACTCAATATTTGCAATGTTGGCCCTTCTTTTTCAAGACCTCTGCAATCCGCCCTGGCATGCTGTCAATTAACTTCTGGGCCACATCCTGACTGATGGCAGGCCATTCTTGCATAATCAATGCTTGGAGTTTGTCAGAATTTGTGGGTTTTTGTTTGTCCACCCGCCTCTTGAGGATTGACCACAAGTTCTAAAGGGGATTAAGGTCTGGGGAGTTACCTGGCCATGGACCCAAAATATCGATGTTTTGTTCATCGAGCCACTTAGTTATCACTTTTGCCTTATGGCAAGGTGCTCCATCATGCTGAAAAAGGCATTGTTCGTCACCAAACTGTTCCTGGATGGTTGGGAGAAGTTGCTCTCGGAGGATGTGTTGGTACCATTCTTTATTCATGGCTGAGAAGCAACCCCACACATGAATGGTCTCAGGATGCTTTACTGTTGGCATGACACAGGACTGATGGTAGCGCTCACCTTGTCTTCTCCGGAAAAGCTTTTTTCCGGATCCCCCAAACAATCGGAAAGGGGATTCATCAGAGAAAATGACTTTACCCCAGTCCTCAGCAGTCCAATCTCTGTACCTTTTGCAGAATATCAGTCTGTCCCTGATGTTTTTTCTGGAGAGAAGTGGCTTCTTTGCTGCCCTTGACACCAGGCCATCCTCCAAAAGTCTTCGCCTCACTGTGAGTGCAGATGCATTCACACCTGCCTGCTGCCATTCCTGAGCAAGCTCTGTAACGGTGGTGCCCCGATCCCGCAGCTGAATCAACTTTAGGAGACGGTCCTGGCGCTTGCTGGACTTTCTTGGGCGCCCTGAAGCCTTCTTCACAACAATTGAACCACTTTCCTTGAAGTTCTTGTTGATCCAAATAATGGTTGAGTTAGGTGCAATCTTCCTGGCAGCAATATCCTTGCCTGTGAAGCCCTTTTTGTGCAAAGCAATGATGACGGCACGTGTTTCCTTGCAGGTAACCATGGTAGACAGAGGAAGAACAATGATTCCAAGCACCACCCTCCTTTTGATGCTTCCAGTCTGTTATTCGAACTCAATCAGCATGAAAGAGTGATCTCCAGCCTTGTCCTCGTCAACACTCACACCTGTGTTAACGAGAGAATCACTGAAGTGATGTCAGCTGGTCCTTTTGTGGCAAGGCTGAAATGCAGTGGAAATGTTTTTTGGGGGGATTCAGTTCATTTGCATGGCAAAGAGCAGACTTTGAAAATTAATATTTTACTTTTTCAATTACAATTCTGACAAGCGAGCACTTAGATATGATCATTTTCATAGCCTGGTTCACCAACTACTTCGCAGACAGATCAGTGTGTCAAATCGGAGGGCCTGTTGTCCGGACCTCTGGCAGTCTATGGGGGTACCACAGGGTTAAATTCTCGGGCCGACTCTTTTCTCTGTATATATCAATGATGACGCATTTGCTGCGGGTGATTCCCTGATCCACCTCTACGCAGACGACACCATTCTGTATACATCTGGCCCTTCTTTGGACACTGTGTTAACTAACCTCCAAATGAGCTTCAATGCCATACAACACTCCTTCCGTGGCCTCCAACTGCTCTTAAACGCTAGTAAAACCAAATGCATGCTTTTCAACCGTTCGCTGCCCGCACCCGCCCTCCCGACCAGCATCACTAGTCTGGACGGTTCTGACCTAGAATATGTGGACACCTACAAATACCTAGGTGTCTGGCTAGACTGTAAATTCTCCTTCCAGACTCATATCAAACATCTCCAATCCAAAATCAAATCTATAATTGGCTTTCTATTTCGCAACAAAGCCTCCTTCACTCACGCCGCCAAACTTACCCTAGTAAAACTGACTATACTACCGATCCTCGACTTCGGCGATGTCATCTACAAAATAGCTTCCAATACTCTACTCAGCAAACTGGATGCAGTCTATCACAGTGCCATCCGTTTTGTTACCAAAGCCCCTTATACCACCCACCACTGCGACCTGTACGCTCTAGTCGGCTGGCCCTCGCTACATATTCGTCGCCAGACCCACTGGCTCCAGGTCATCTATAAGTCTATGCTAGGTAAAGCTCCGTCTTACCTCAGCTCACTGGTCACGATAACAACACCCACCCGTAGAACGCGCTCCAGTAGGTATATCTCACTGGTCGTCCCCAAAGCCAGCACCTCCTTTGGGCGCCTTTCCTTCCAGTTCTCTGCTGCCAGTGACTGGAACGAATTGCAAAAATCTCTGAAGCTGGAGACTTACATTTCCTTCACTAACTTTAAACATCAGCTATCTGAGCAGCTAACCGATCGCTACAGCTGTACATAGTCCATCTGTAAATCGCCCACCCAATCTACCTACCTCATCCCCATATTGTTTTTATTTACTTTTCTGCTCTTTTGCACACCAGTATCACTACTTGCACATCATCCTCTGCTCATCAATCACTCCAGTGTTAATCACTCTGCTAACTTGTAATTACTTCGCTAATATGGCCTATTTATTGGCTTACCTCCTCACGCCATTTGCACACATTGTATATAGACTTCCTTTTTTCTATTGTGTTATTGACTGTTATTGCTTGTTTATTCCATGTGTAACTCTGTTGTTGTTTGTGTCGCACTGCCTTGCTTTATCTTGGCCAGGTCGCAGTTGTAAATGAGAACTTGTTCTCAACTAGCTTACCTGGTTAAATAAAGGTGAAATAAAAAAAATAAAAACATCGAATGTTTGAGAATGATGTAGAATAAGGCATATGTGAAAATTCCTAAGCAATATATTCAGCTGGTGTTGCGTGTTGGTAAATCCATCAACTATTCTGCATCAGGCGCACACAGACCAGAGTGCTCTGAAATCCGAGTAGACAGCCAGAGTGACTTTTAAGAACGCTAGAGACATGCTAACTGGATAATAGTCGTTCAAGTTCAGCATAGCTAGTTAGCAAAGCGAATCACATTTCTTGCTAGCTAACCAAATAACACCTGGATCTAGTTGTAGCCACCGAAAAACGATATGAGGGGTTAAAAATCGGTCACTCGCCCACACCTCCAATGACATGACATCCACCCAGCAGCTAGCTAATATGAGGCTCCGTGCTCTAAGCTTGCCACACAAACAGATGTGCTAGCCTATTAGCCACGTCATAACTGACTTGTGATCATTGCCCTTGCTAGTTTTATTGTATTGACATTCCCAGCATTAGTTACATTCGTCCGTTTTTGTCCAAAATATTGAGTAATTGAAACTGAAACGGTGCATTCCGAATAAAGGCAGCAAACAATGTACCAGGCCAGCTGTGATTAAAATGACATTTGCTACCTACCAGGTACAGTAGAAAGGCTAGCTAGCTAACAGGCTAGCACGTCTCTGTCCAACATGACCAAGTGGGAAAGAAGTATACCTCGTGACTTTCGCTTGATGTTCCTTCGATAACGTTGTTTTGAGATCAGTTTTAAGCTGTATTTTGGAGATTGAATGTAGGAATTCCCACAATGTTGGAAGACTAATCTACTTAGGGATAGCTCCTCATTCTTTGCTTGGTTCCAATGTATGCTATGCCGTCATCACACACAGACCAGACCAATCAAGTATCGATATATCAATGGTAAACTCTACTGCTGGAGCAGTTGTGGCTGATGATGCTTCGCGTAATCTCACTTCAGGATAAATTTTTGGTGCATTTAGAATGTTCTCAGGCAAATGTAAATTGTGAAAAAAATATTTTTTAAGTTCAGATGAGCTTTTTCTGTGATTTTATTAACATACAGGCTTAGTTGTCTAAGGCTTACTACGTACTTAACATGAAAAAAGGCGTGCGCAGTTAAAACATGTAATCAAAACACTAACATATTACTCAATTCTACCTTATAGATGTTTTCTATTGAACCTTTATTTAGAGATCTGGAACCCACCACTAGTTGTTTTCTGTCAGGTGGATGGATTATCTTGGCAAAGGAGAAATGCTCACTAACAGGGATGTAAAAAAAAAGTTGTGAATAACATTTTAGAGAAATAAGCTTTTTGTGTTTGGAACATTCCTGGGATCTTTTATTTCAACCCATGAAACATGGGACCAACACTTTACATGTTAAGTTTATATTTTTGTTCAGTATAGATCACCGCTATAAGGTTTCTCTCCAGTGTGTACACGCTTGTGTTAAGTCAGCACTCTTGTATGAGCAAAGCTCTTCCCACAATCAAGGTGGGCTAAGGCCTCAATCCCCCGTATGAAGTCTCTCAGATTAGATTTTATGGTGTTAGATGCAGCGAAACTATTCCTTTGCTGAGAGAGTCTGTAAGGTTTCTCTCCTGTATGGATTATTCGTTGTACTTCAAGATCCGCTGGGCTGGAAAAATAACCCTCTCCTGTCAGAGCAGCAGCGGTGAGGGTCCTTCCCTATACGTCTCCGCTGATGCTTCTTTGGGTGTCTCTGACCACATCGTTATGTTGAGGCTCCCCAGAGGATAAGCCCCTCCCACTGAGAGAGCGAAGGCTAGAGCTGTCTCCTATGAAACAAAGACTAATTAGGTTCTGCAAATATGGGCCCATGAACAAAACATGATAGTCAGTATATATTATTAATCAATGAACTGTCACAGAAGCAGACTGTGGCCTTATCCACACATACTAATTGTTCTTACTTTATGAAATATAAATTCCTCTTCTCGCCGTTCCACTCCGCCCCAGTTGTTTTCCTAAAGTCGACCAGCCGCACAGACACACTCTTCAGACCTAGCAGTAAGGCACTACTGGTAGAGGTGCGATCTGGGAGGGTGGATGGAGATGTGCTAGGTTTGTCCTGGTGACCCCAGAAAGTATTCTACATAGAGAATATCATTCGACCAAACATTTGATTACTTTAGTCTATTTAATCTTTATTTAGCTAATCATGTTAGTCTCGTTGAGATAAAAAATATTTTTTAATAGAGACTTGGACCTAGTAGGATCTTATTGTGAAGGACAATAAATCCCAATAACTTCTCTCACCCTGGTTTCTACTGTCCAAACATTTAAATCTAGGCGCAATGAGCAATCAAGCATTGATCCAGTTGTCTGCTATCATTTACTTTTACCTGACAGCTATACTGAACAAAAATATAAACACAACATGTAGTCGTGTTGGTCCCATGTTTCATGAGCTGAAATAAAATATCCCATAGATTTTACAGACACACAAAAAGCTAATTTCAAATATTGTGCACAAATTTGTTTACATCCCTGTAAGTGAGCATTTCTTCTTTGCCAAGCTAATCCATCTTCCTGACAGGTGTGGCATATCAAGAAGCTGATTAAACAGCATGATCATTACACAGGTGCACCTTGTGCTGGTGACAATAAAAGGCCACACTAAAATGTGCAGTTGTGTCACACAACACAATGCCACAGATATCTAAAGTTTTGAGGGAGCGTGGAATTGGCATGCTGACTGCAGGAATGTCCACTAGAGCTGTTGCCAGATAATTTAATTTCTCCACCATATGCCGCCTCCAACGTCCTTTTAGAGAATTTGGCAGTATGTTCAACCAGCCTCACAACCGCTGACCACATGTAACCACGCCAGCTCAGGCCCTCCACACCCGGCTTCTTCACCTGCGGGAGTGTCTGAGACACTTCAAAACTGTGTTTTGACATTGGGCAATTTATCAAAAGTTATTGTCAATGGGAAGCACCAACAGCATCATTTTCAAATTATGTTAGAGGAATATAAATGGAACTTTCAACATTCATTTCCAATAGAATTCTACTTAATTAGGTAAAAACTACTGAATGAGTCCAAAAACATGTGATTTATTTATTTTGATGATCTATCAGGAATCATAAAAACGGGTTTGACTTGCCTATAATAGCTAGCTAGCTAAGAACCTGACAGGCAACATGTGTCTAACAGTAGTTTCTTAGCTAGCATAAACACTAGTGCATAAAATGCTATACAATGACAAAAATATGACAAATCAAATTATATTTGTCACATGTGTAACAGTATAGCTTCCGTCCCTCTCCTCACCCCTACCTGGGCTCGAACCAGGGACCCTCTGCACACATCAACAACTGCCTCCCACGAAGCATCATTACCCATTGCTCCACAAAAGCCGCGGCCCTTGCAGAGCAAGGGGCAAAACTACTTCAAGGTCTCAAAGCGAGTGACGTCACCAATTGAAACGCTATTAGCGCGCACCCCGCTAACTAGCTAGCCATTTCACAATCGGTTACACATGTACCGAATACAACAGGTGTAGTAGACCTTACAGTGAAATGCTTACTTACAAGCCCTTAGCCAACAATGCAGTTTTAAGAAAATACCCCCAAAAAGTAAGAGATAAGAATAACAAATAATTAAAGTGCAGCAGTAAATAACAATAGCGGGGCTATATACAGGGGGTACCGGTACAGAGTCAATGTCAATGTGCGGGGGCACCGGTGTCGAGGTAATATGTACATGTAGGTAGAGTTATTAAAGTGACTATACATAGATGATAACAGAGAGTAGCAACAGCGTTCCGGGGGGTAGAAGCAACTTAGACTATGCAAATAGTTTGGGTAGCCATTTGATTAGCTGTTCAGGAGTCTTATGGCTTGGGGGTAGAAGCTATTTAGAAGGCTCTTGGACCTAGACTTGGCGCTCTGGTACCGCTTGCCGTGCGGTAGCAGAGAGAACAGTCTATGACTAGAATGGCTGGAGTCTGACAATTTGTAGGGCCTTCCTCTGACACCGCCTGGTATAGAGGTCCTGGATGGCAGGAAGCTTGGCCCTGGTGATGTACTGGGCCGTATAAACTACCATCTGAAGTGCCTTGCGGTCGGAGGCTGAGCAGTTGCCATACCAGGCAGTGATGCAACCCGTCAGGATGCTGTCGACAGTGCAGCTGTAAAACCTTTGAGGATCTGAGGACCCATGCCAAATCTCAGTCTCCTGAGGAGGAATAGGTTTTGTCGTGCCCTCTTCACGACTGTCTTGGTGTGCTTGGACCATGTTATTTTGTTGGGGATGTGGACACCAAGGAACTTGAAGCTCTCAATCTGCTCCACTACAGCCCCGTTGATGAGAATGGGGGCATGCTCAGTCCTCATTTCCTGTAGTCCACAATCATCTCCTTTGTCTTGATCACGTTGAGGGAGAGGTTGTTGTCCTTGCACCACACGGTCAGGTCTCTGACCTCCTCCCTGTAGGCTGTCTCATCGTTGTCGGTGATCAGGCCTACCACTGTTGTGTCATCAGCAAACTTAATGTTGGGAGTCGTGCCTGGCTGTGCAGTCATGAGTGAACAGGGAGTACAGGAGGGGGCTGAGCACGCACCCTTGAGGGGCCACTGTGTTGGGGATCAGCGTGGCAGATGTGTTGTTGCCTACCCTTACCACCTGGGGGCAGCCCGTCAGGAAGTCCAGGATCCAGTTGCAGAGGGAGGTGTTTAGTCCCAGGGTCCTTAGCTTAGTGATGAGATTTGAGGGCACTATGGTGTTGAACCCTGAGCTGTAGTCAATGCATAGCATTCTAACGTTGGTGTTCCTTTTGTCCAGGTGGGAAAGGGCAGTGTGGAGTGCAAAAGAGATTGCATCATCTGTGGATCTATTAGTGTGGTATGCAAATTGGAGTGGGTCTAGGGTTTCTGAGATAATGGTGTTGATGTGAGCCATGATCAGCCTTTCAAAGCATTTCATAGCTACAGAAGTGAGTGCTACGGGTTGGTAGTCATTTAGGCAGGTTACCTTAGCGTTCTTTGGCACAGGGACTATGGTGGTCTGCTTGAAACATGTTGGTATTACAGACTCAGACAGGGAGAGGTTGAAAATGTCAGTGAAGACACTTGCCAGTTGGTCAGCGCATGCTCAGAGTATCCATCTGACCCTGCAGTCTTGTGAATGTTAACCTGTTTGAAGGTCTTACATGCTGACCACGCCGCTCGCGTCGCGTGCGTGAGCGTTGCAAAATAAATGTAAACATACATTTTATTCAATTATTGCGCGCCAACGAGTGTCTGCGTTGCCAAGAGCTAAAATAGAAGTCAGTTCTATTTGTGATGCCGAACACGGTGCAAGTCCTGCCTCTCCCATTTCCTCATTGGTTTATAGAAGCAGATACCCACGTGCCATCTCCTCATTGGTTATACCCACGTGGGTGACAAAGATGAACTGAGTTTGGTAGGTCGTCGTGGTAACACCAATCGCCATATAAAGTCCAAAGAAGAAAAGCCTGGAAGGAGGAGAGATGACTAGAAACGATTCGGTTGACCGTTTCATGTGTGGATTAATTGTCGGAGTAGAGGACCTTCTGCATTTTAGGTAAAATAACAACTCAACAGCAAATTAGCTAGCAACAGCAAGCTAGCTAAATAGGACAAATTAGCTAGCAACTGCAAGCTAGCTTGCTAAATTGCCATACATTTTTTATGCTTTTCGACCTGTCCCCAAATTAAGAGCATCTGGCCAGCGGGGTGGTGGCACTGGAATCCTTATCTCTCCCAAGTGGACATTCTCTCTTTCTCCCCTGACCCATCTGTCTATCGCCTCCTTTGAATTCCATGCTGTCACAGTTACCAGCCCTTTCAAGCTTAACATCCTTATCATTTATCGCCCTCCAGGTTCCCTTGGAGAGTTCATCAATGAGCTTGACGCCTTGATAAGTTCCTTTCCTGAGGATGGCTCACCTCTCACAGTTCTGGGTGACTTTAACCTCCCCACATCTACCTTTGACTCATTCCTCTCTGCCTCCTTCTTTCCACTCCTCTCCTCTCCTCTTTTGACCTCACCCTCTCACCTTCCCCCCCCCTACTCACAAGGCAGGCAATACGCTTGACCTCATCTTTACTAGATGCTGTTCTTCCACTAATCTCATTGCAACTCCCCTCCAAGTCTCCGACCACTACCTTGTATCCTTTTCCCTCTCGCTCTCATCCAACACTTCTCACTCTGCCCCTACTCGGATGGTATTGCGCCGTCGCAACCTTCACTCTCTCTCTCTCCCGCTACTCTCTCCTCTTCCATCCTATCATCTCTTCCCTCTGCTCAAACCTTCTCCAACCTATCTCCTGATTCTGCCTCCTCAACCCTCCTCTCCTCCCTTTCTGCATCCTTTGACTCTCTATGTCCCCTATCCTCCAGGCCGGCTCGGTCCTCCCCTCCTGCTCTGTGGCTCGACGACTCATTGCGAGCTCACAGAACAGGGCTCCGGGCAGCCGAGCGGAAATGGAGGAAAACTCGCCTCCCTGCGGACCTGGCATCCTTTCACTCCCTCCTCTCTACATTTTCCTCTTCTGTCTCTGCTGCTAAAGCCACTTTCTACCACTCTAAATTCCAAGCATCTGCCTCTAACCCTAGGAAGCTCTTTGCCACCTTCTCCTCCCTCCTGAATCCTCCCCCCCCTCCTCCCTCTCTGCGGATGACTTCGTCAACCATTTTGAAAAGAAGGTCGACGACATCCGATCCTCGTTTGCTAAGTCAAATGACACCGCTGGTCCTGCTCACACTGCCCTACCCTGTGCTTTGACCTCTTTCTCCCCTCTCTCTCCAAATGAAATCTCGCGTCTTGTGACGGCCGGCCGCCCAGCAACCTGCCCGCTTGACCCTATCCCCTCCTCTCTTCTCCAGACCATTTCAAGAGACCTTCTCCCTTACCTCACCTCGCTCATCAACTCATCCTTGACCGCTGGCTACGTCCCTTCCGTCTTCAAGAGAGCGAGAGTTGCACCCCTTCTGAAAAAACCTACACTCGATACCTCCGATGTCAACAACTACAGACCAGTATCCCTTCTTTCTTTTCTCTCCAAAACTCTTGAACATGCCGTCCTTGGCCAGCTCTCCTGCTATCTCTCTCAGAATGACCTTCTTGATCCAAATCAGTCAGGTTTCAAGACTGGTCATTCAACTAAGACTGCTCTTCTCTGTGTCACGGAGGCTCTCCGCACTGCTAAAGGTAACTCTCTCTCCTCTGCTCTCATCCTTCTAGACCTATCTGCTGCCTTTGATACTGTGAACCATCAGATCCTCCTCTCCACCCTCTCCGAGGTGGGCATCTCTGGCGCGGCCCACGCTTGGATTGTGTCCTACCTGACAGGTCGCTCCTACCAGGTGGCGTGGCGAGAATCTGTCTCCGCACCACGTGCTCTCACCACTGGTGTCCCCCAGGGCTCTGTTCTAGGCCCTCTCCTATTCTCGCTATACACCAAGTCACTTGGCTCTGTCATATCCTCACATGGTCTCTCCTATCATTGCTATGCAGACGACACACAATTAATCTTCTCCTTTCCCCTTTCTGATAACCAGGTGGCGAATCGCATCTCTGCATGTCTGGCAGACATATCAGTGTGGATGACGGATCACCACCTCAAGCTGAACCTCGGCAAGACGGAGCTGCTCTTCCTCCCGGGGAATGCCCGTTCCATGATCTCGCCATCACGGTTGACAACTCCATTGTGTCCTCCTCCCAGAGTGCTAAGAACCTTGGCGTGACCCTGGACAACACCCTGTCGTTCTCCACTAACATCAAGGCGGTGACCCGATCCTGTAGGTTCATGCTCTACAACATTCGCAGAGTACGACCCTGCCTCACACAGGAAGCGGCGCAGGTCCTAATCCAGGCACTTGTCATCTCCCGTCTGGATTACTGCAACTCGCTGTTGGCTGGGCTCCCTGCCTGTGCCATTAAACCCCTACAACTCATCCAGAACGCCGCAGCCCGTCTGGTGTTCAACCTTCCCAAGTTCTCTCACGTCACCCCGCTCCTCCGCTCTCTCCACTGGCTTCCAGTTGAAGCTCGCATCCGCTACAAGACCATGGTGCTTGCCTACGGAGCTGTGAGGGGAACGGCACCTCCGTACCTTCAGGCTCTGATCAGGCCCTACACCCAAACGAGGGCACTGCGTTCATCCACCTCTGGCCTGCTGGCCCCCCTATCTCTGCGGAAGCACAGTTCCCGCTCAGCCCAGTCAAAACTGTTCGCTGCTCTGGCACACCTATGGTGGAACAAGCTCCCTCACGACGCCAGGACAGCGGAGTCAATCACCACCTTCCGGAGACACCTGAAACCCCACCTCTAAGGAATACCTAGGATAGGATAAAGTAATCCTTCTAACCCCCCCCCCCCTTAAAAGATTTAGATGCACTATTGTAAAGTGGTTGTTCCACTGGATATCCTAAGGTGAATGCACCAATTTGTAAGTCGCTCTGGATAAGAGCGTCTGCTAAATGACTTAAATGTTAAATATAAATGTAATATAAATGTAATATAATTGGTTAATTGGGTCAAATACTTATTTCCCTCATTAAAATGCAAATCAATTTTATAACATTTTTGACATGCGTTTTTCTGGATTTTTTGTTGTTGTTATTCTGTCTCTCACTGTTCAAATAAACCTACCATTAAAATTCTAGACTGATCATTTCTTTGTCAGTGTGCAAACGTACAAAATCAGCAGGGGATCAAATACTTTTTTCCCCTCACTGTACATTGTGAAACAAAACCTATGCCCTATTCCATAGGTTCAAAGAATGTTGAAAATGCTTTTCTGTATTCACCCACCCAACTGTAACTTGTTAGGTAGAGACTTGTTAACTAAACTTAATGCTACAATTTATTGTATCCCAGGTGGAGTTTTCGTTGATATCCCAAACGATGAGATATTAAACCAATGAGTAAGTAGGCAAATTGAACCACTCCCCCAGGAGGAGTGGGGACTGTTTCCCAGTCTATTCTGTCTCAGGTGCCAGACTCATTATGGACAGAGCACTCCAATGACAGACTGATAGGCAGTGCTAGCCCAGTTATAATAACTGTTGATCCCAGAAAGAAACTCTAGTCTCGAGAGTTACCTTAAAAAGGAAGCTCCCTCCAAAGTTTACATCTCCCCTTCTGAATTGGCTGGTGTATTTTATAATTTCGGTACATTACATTTCAATCTCAAAATAAGACATTTAATAAGTGCGAATCAGAAAGTAACATTGTTAGGTTAGACTAAAATGCAAACAATGCCTTCCAATAAGGAGAAAGTTATGTTTGTTTTGTTTGTTTTTGAACCTTACAATAGGGGTAAAAGCAGAACATAGTTTGAGTGTGATCTATGTGCATTAGCAGTAGTGATTGAGAGGGTCTTTCCTATTGGGAAGAAAGGGAGGGTCCTAGTTGAAGGAAAAATATATGGAGACTAGTGAAAGTAACAAAGTGAATGGTAATATTAGCGGCTTTCAGATAGCACTCTAATAATGCAATATCTTAGTAATTTGAAGAGGTAAATGTTTCAATAGAAAGTCACATGACAAACAGAGGGATTGAGCATTGGGACTGATATTACACTAGAGGCTGCCATCTGGTGTTTGGGTTAAAGATAAGCTTCCTGTGGACAAATAGATAAGCCGCCAGTGAAAGTGAATGGTACTTACTGAACTCAAACAGGCTGTAAGGAACAGTGGGAAAATTTGGGTCAGATAAATGATACGTTTTTGACCATTTCCAATTATTATTATTCAATTTGATAGTTTGAATATACTAGTGATTTAAATAAGAAGGTAATGTCATCTAAAACAATAATCTGTTTCCGTTACGTGGAACACTGTCCAGAATTGGAGTAGATCCAAGTAAATATTTTAGTACTGAATACTGAGCTGATAAGTCAGCGCCAACTTTTTGAAGGCCCTATTGTATTTGTTAAACAACAGGTTTTACATTTTGACTAGTTGACGTCACAGGGAGTTAAGTACAGAACAGTTCAATGCAAACCCGATTGTGGTAAAAGCTATGGAAACAAGACATTCCCTGCTCCTCCGATCCCATTGAATCGGCATTTTCCCCAAATTCCTCCAGGATTTTACAGCGCAATGAGCGATGGTAATTATTTCCTTGAACATCGGAGCCTATCTTGCCACCTACTTACACATCCATAATCACTTGCAGTCCTTATCTTATTTTACAACTATACATTCCCAGTCAAACTCAATCAAGTCCAGATAAAGTATTTGAAGTGATTTCAGTCACAATGTCCACAATGTTAACAATGTAATACTAGGTAGGTTTAAGCAATGTAAAAACAAAAATAAAAAGTTTTCTCATCAATTAATTGTTATCAGTAGATATGAGCCAGCTTTTGCCATGTGCTTTCATTGTTTAATTGTGTGTGAATGTACAGTGCATTCGGAAAGTATTCAGACCCCCTGATTTTTTCACATGTTATGTCACAGCCTTACTCTAAAATGGATTAAATACAATATGTTCCTCATCAACCCACACACAATACCCCATAATGACAAAGCGATAACAGGTTTTAGAAATCTTTGCAAATGTATAAAAAAAAATTAAAAACAGAAATACCTTATTTACATAAGTATTCAGACCCACTGCTATGAGACTCGAAATTGAGCTCAGGTGCATCCTGTTTCCATTGATCATCCTTGAGATGTTTCTACAACTTGATTGGAGTCCACCTGTGGTAAAATCAATTGATTGGACATGATTTGGAAAGGCACACACCTACCCATGTAAGGTCCCACAGTTAACAGTGCATGTCAGAGCAAAAACCAAGCCATGAGGTCGAAGGAATTGTCCGTAGAGCTCATAGACAGGATTGTGTGGAGGCACAGATCTGGGGAAGGGTACCAAAAAATGTCTGCAGCATTTAAGATCCCCAAGAACACATTGGCCTCCATCATTCTTAAATGGAAGAAGTTTGGAACCACCAAGACACTTCCTAGAGCTGGCCACCTGAACAAACTGAGGTCGGGGCAGAATGGCGTTGGTTTCGGAAGTGACCAAGAACCTGATGGTCACGCTGACAGAGCTCCAGAGTTCCTCTGTGGTGATGGGAGAACCTTCCAGAAGGACAACCATCTCTGCAGCACTCCTTTATGTTAGTGGCCAGATGGAAGCCACTCCTTCCTGTATATGTACTACTACAACTATGCCAATTTCAAGTCTATATTTGTCAAAAAAATTATGATAGTTGAGAATATTTAGGACAGTACCTCAATGAATCTGCTATTTGGAACAGCCCACAGGGAAGGGGCAAGTGTAGGGTGAAGTTGCCCCTAGATGCTGATCTTGTGTCAGTTTAGCATTTTCACCACTAATGCTAAAAGACGGGATTTGGGGGAGAGGAACTTGATCCTACACCTGTCAGGTGTGTATGTATACAACACAACACTATGATTTCAGACTATTTAAAGCCACAATCCTTGCTTTCAAAAACCACAGTAACCACTCTCAGAGACCATAGTAACTACTCTAAAAAAATCATAGTAACCACTCTCAAAATTATCACTCTGTGCTCCCAATTCCTCTGGGTGGAAAGGAAATTAGGCATAACTAGCCAGTTGCACAACTAAATGCTTTCAACCTTACGCATTTAACCCCTCTGAATTATAGAGGTGCGGGGGGCTGCCTTAATCCACATCCACATCATATGTGCCCAGGGAGCAGTTTTGGTTGGGGGCTAACTGGCTTGCTCAAGGGCAGAACAGCAGATTTTCTTCTAATCTTTGCCGACTCAGGGATTGGAATGAGCGATCTTTCAGTTACTGGTCGAACGCTCTTAACCGCTAGGCTACCTGCCGCCCTCTGGGTTCTTCTGCATGTGTGAGAGTGTTTGTGTCTCTCTCTCTCTGGGGGTTAGATTGTAAGTAAAACAACAAATTGATGTCTTCTGCAAGTTAAACAAAGTTTTCTTCTCTATTCATAGACAGAGCTGGAATCGTCCTGAGGCCATTCAGCACAGAGAACATCACCTGCAGGATGTCCATGTCCTTTCTTATGTTTCAACATGGCTACTAAATAGGTGAATGTCTCCCTGCATATATCACAGCTGTAAGGCTTCTCTCCAGTGTGAGTGCGCATGTGTACAGCCAGTGCGTCGGTTCGGGAAAACCTCTTCCCGCACTGATCACAGGCGTGAGGCTTCTCTCCTGTATGAGTTCTCTTGTGTGCAGTCAGGTTTTGTGACCGACTGAAGCTCTTTCCACAGACAAAGCATGGGTAAGGTTTCTCCCCAGTGTGTGTTCGCTGGTGAGTCACCAAAGAATTAGACTGAGAAAACCTCCTCCCACATTGATCGCAGACGTAAGGCATCTCTCCTGTGTGCACACGCTGGTGTGTTGTTAAACCTTGGCGGAATATGAAGCTCCTGCCGCATTCGGAGCAGTGGTACGGTTTCACTCCTCGGTGTATCTTCATGTGAGTTCTGAAGTTGCTTGGATGGTTGAAGGTCTTCCCGCACAGCTCACATACAATGGACTTGTCTTTACTGTGCCTCTTCTGGTGTTTCTTCAGATATATCGGATGAGAGAAACAATGACCACACTCAGAACAGCGATATGATCTCTCTCCCGGGTTGTGTATCAGCTGGTGAAATTTGAGACTACCTTTCGTGGCAAAACCCGTCCCACATTCTGAGCAGCTGAAGGGCTTTTCTTCGGTGGGCTTGTGTTTAAACTTGTGTGATTTCAGTAAGTAGGCTTGAATGAACCGCATTCCACAGACGGAACATTGGAATGGTTTCTCTTCAGTATGCATTCTCATATGGAAATTAAAGGAAGCCGAAATACAAAACTTCTTCTCGCAGTAGGAGCATTGGTAAGGCCTTTCTGCGGCAGGCATGTGTGTTTGCTCGTGTGCTTTTAGAGTGGATTTCTGAGCAAAACTTTTCTTGCACTTGGAGCATTGGAATGGTTTCTCTCCTGTGTGTATCCTTTGATGATTTTTGAACATTGATAAAAAACTGTAGCTCTTCCCGCAGTCAGAGCAGTGGTAAGACCTTTCTGTGGGAGGCTCATGTACTGTTTTCTCATGTATTTTTCGATAGTGGTTGTTTGCAAAACCTTTCCCACACTTGGAGCATTGGAATGTTTTATTTTCGGTGTGGGTGCTTTGATGGATTTTCAAGCCTGATAAAACACTGAAACTCTTTCCGCAGTCATAGCAGTGGTGAGGTTTCTTCCCTGTATGTCTCTGTGGTTGTTTGTTAAGGTGTTTTGATGTGGCGAGACTCCAGTCTGGGTCGTCAGCATGATGAGGTTGTTGTTGAGGCTCCCCAGAAGATCTACGGTTTCCACGTCTCTCTCCTGTGTGAAAGAGACAATCAAACAAACAGTGAATACAGTTTGTCCAAACAGAAGTGACATCATATTGAGGTATTACAGTGCCTTCAGAAAATATTCAGACCCCTTGACTTTTTCCACATTTTGTTACGGTACAGCAATATTCTAAAATAGATTCAATAAATAAACAATCCTCAGCAATCTACACACACAATAACCCATAATGACCAAGCGAAAACAGGTTGGCATTTTTGCACATTTATTAAAAAAACAGAAATATCTTATTTACATAAGTATTCAGACCCTTTGCTATGAGACTTCAAATTGAGCTCAGGTGCATCCTGAATCTATTGCTCATCCTTGAGCTGTTTCTACAACTTGGAGTCCACTTGTGGCAAATTCAATTGATTGGACATGATTTGGAAAGGCACACATCGGTCTATATAAGGTCCCACAGTTGACAGTGCATGTCAGAGAAAAAAACCAAGCCATGAGGTCGAAGGAATTGTCCGTAGAGCTCCGAGACTGTGTCGAGGCACAGATCTGGGGAAGGGTACCAAAAAATGTCTGCAGCATTGAAGGTCCCCAAGAACACAGTGGCCTCCATTCTTAAATAGAAGAAATTTGGAACCACCAAGACTCTTCCTAGAGCTGGACGCCCGACCAAACTGAGTAATCGGGGAAGAAGCGCCTTGGTCAGGGAGGTGACCAAGAACCCAATGGTCACTGACAGAGCTCTAGATTTCCTCTGTGGAAATGGGAGAACATTCCAGAAGGACAACCATCTCTGCAGCACTCCTCAGTAAAAGGCACATGTCAGCTCACTTGGAGTTTGCCAAAAGGCACCTAAAGACTCTCAGACCATGAGAAACAAGATTATCTGGTCTGATGAAACTCTTTGGCCTGAATGCCAAGTGCCACATCTGGAGGAAACCTAGCCACATCCCACGGTAAAGCATGGTGGTGGCAGCATCATGCTGTGGGGGGGATGTTTTTCAGCGGCACGTACTGGGAGACTAGTCAGGATCGAGGCAAAGTACAGAGAAATCCTTGATGACAACCTGCTCCAGAGCTCTCAGGACCTCAGACTGGGGTGAAGGTTCACCTTACAACAGGACAACGACCCTAAGCACACAGCCAAGACAATGCAGGAGTGGCTCCGGGACAATTCTCTGAATGTCCTTGAGTGGCCCAGCCAGAGCCCGGACTTAAAAAAAATTAATTAGCCAACATTTCTAATAAGCTGTTTTGCTTTGTCATTATGGGGTATTGTGATGTCATTATGGGGTATTGTGTGTAGATTGATGAGGGAAAAAATTATTTAATCAATTTCAGAATAAGGCTGTAACCAAACAAAATGTGGAAAAAGTTGAGGGGTCTGAATACCTTCAGAAAGTATTCACACCCTTTATCTTTTCCTCATTTTTTGTGTTACAGCATGAATTCACACACAATATCCCATAATGACATCACAATACCCCATAATGTCAAAGTGGAATTATCTTTTTAGAGGTTTTTACAAATTAATTTAAAATGAAAAGCTTAAAATGTCTTCAGTCAATAAGTATTCAAACAATTTGTTATGGCAAGCCTAAATAATTTTAAGAATAAAATTAAATAAAGAAAAAGAAATAATACCAGTAATTGAATATCCCTTTGAGCCTGGTGAAGTTATTAATTACACTTTGGATGGTGTATCAATACACCCAGTCACTACAACTATCAGTGGTGGAAAAAGTACCCAATTGTCATACTTGTGTAAAAGATACCTTAATAGAAAATGACTCAAGTAAAAGTCACCCAGTAAATTACTACTTCAGTAAAAGTCAAAGTATTTTGTTTTAAATATACTTAAGTATCAAGAGTAAAAGTATGAGTAATTTAAAATTACTTATTTTAAGCAAACCAGACGGCACAATGTTGTTGTTTTTTGTAATTTACGCATAGCCAGGGGCACACTCCAACAGTCAGACATAATTTACAAACGATGCATTTGTGTTTAGAGAGTCCGCCAGATCAGAGGCAGTAGGTATGACCAGGGATGTGTGAATTGGACCATTTCCTGTCCTACTAAGCATTCAAAATGTAACAAGTACTTTTGGGCGTCAGGGAAAATGTAAGGAGTAAAAAGTACATTATTTTCTTTAGGAATGCAGTGAAGTAAAAGTTGTCAAAAATATAAAATAGTAAAGTAAAGTACAGATACCCCCAAAAAACGAGTTAAGTAGTACCTCAAAGTATTTTTACACAAAGTACTTTACACCACTGACAAATATACAGGTGTCCTTCCTAACGCCGGAGAGGAAGGAAACCGCTCAGGGATTTCACCATGAGGCCAATGGTGATTTTAAAACAATGACTGTGATAGGAGAAAACTGAGGATGGATCAACAACATTGTAGTTACTCCATAATACTAACCTAAATGACAGAGTGAAAAGAAGGAAGCCTGCACAAGTCCTCGTGCTCCTAGACCTTTTTGCCGCTTTTGACACCATCGATCACCAGATTATTTTGGAGAGATTGGAAACCCTAATTTGTCTACATGGACAAGTTCTTGCTTGGTTGTCGGAAAGAATTGTAATTTTCGTTGTTCCTCAAGGTTCCGTTTTAGGACCACTATTTTTTTCACTATATATTCTATTTCTTGGTGATGTCATTCGCAAACACAATGTCAACTTTCACTGCTATGCGGACGACACACAGCTGTACATTTCGGTGAAACATGTTGAAGCTTTATGTAGTACTGTGCGCCTCCCATAGTCTGTTCTGGACTTAGGGACTGTGAAGAAACCTCTGGTGGCATGTCGAGGGGTAAGCATGGGATGTCCGAGCTGTGTGCTACTAGTTTAAAAAAAAGACACCTCGGTGCATTCAGCATGTCACCAATTCTTACAAAAACAAGTATGACTTCATCACATCTCTCTGAACAGTAGTCCAGGTGCCTTACCAGGAGGGGGGGCGGGGGGGGGGGGGGGTGCAGTGGCAGAAAGGGAGGGCAGACCGAGTCACGGTAGAGATATAAAAAGTGGGAGACAATGGAGCAAAAGTGAGGGAGGATAGACAGAGAGATGGGGCAGAGGCAAAGAGAGAGAGGTAATGGAGTGATTTGAGAGAGGGAGGTTAGACAGATGGGCAGAGGCAAAGAGAGAGTTAATGGAGTTATTGCGAAAGGGAGGATAGACAGAGAGAAGGGGCAGAGGCAGAGAGAGAGGTAATGGAGTGATGTTAGAGAGAGTGATGTGAGAGAGAGGTAATGGAGTGATGTGAGAGGGTAATGGAGTAATGTCAGAGAGGGATAATGGAGTGATGTCAGAGAGAGAGAGAGAGAGAGAGAGAGAGGTAATGGAGTGATGTCAGAGAGAGAGTGATGTCAGAGAGAGAGAGAGAGGTAATGGAGTGACGTCAGAGAGAGAGAAAGAGAGAGAGGTAATGGAGTGACGTCAGAGAGAGAGAGAGAGAGGTAATGGAGTGATGTCAGAGAGAGAGAGAGAGAGAGGTAATGGAGTGATGTCAGAGAGAGAGAGAGAGAGGTAATGGAGTGATGTCAGAGAGAGAGAGAGGTAATGGAGTGATGTTAGAGAGAGGTAATGGAGTGATGTTAGAGAGAGAGGTAATGGAGTGATGTTAGAGAGAGTGATGTGAGAGAGAGGTAATGGAGTGATGTGAGAGGGTAATGGAGTAATGTCAGAGAGATAATGGAGTGATGTCAGAGAGAGAGAGAGAGAGAGAGAGAAAGAGAGAGAGAGAGAGAGAGAGGTAATGGAGTGATGTCAGGGAGAGAAGGGTAATAGAGTGATGAGAGAGGGGTAGTAGAGTGATGTCAGAGAGAGAGAGGTAATGGAGTGACATCAGAGAGAGAGAAAGAGAGAGAGGTAATGGAGTGACGTCAGAGAGAGAGAGAGAGAGAGGTAATGGAGTGATGTCAGAGAGAGAGAGAGAAAGAGAGAGAGGTAATGGAGTGATGTCAGAGAAAGAGAGAGAGAGAGGTAATGGAGTGATGTCAGAGAGAGAGAGAGAGAGAGGTAATGGAGTGATGTCAGAGAGAGAGAGAGAGAGAGAGAGAGAGAGAGGTAATGGAGTGATGTCAGAGAGAGAGAGAGAGGTAATGGAGTGATGTCAGAGAGAGAGCGAGAGAGGTAATGGAGTGATGTTAGTGAGAGAGGTAATGAAGTGATGTTAGTTTGCAGTGGGAGTGCATTACATGTCGCTGTCCTCTATGTTTTACGATTCTACAATGAAGGCATTAAATGAAAACCTTTGCATTTTAAGTAAGCATTTCACAGTAATACCTTTTGTATTCGGCGTGTGTGAAAAATACATTTGATATGTCACTATCCTCTTAAAGATTCTACAATGTTACACACAAAGGTATTGATGCAACTTACAAACGTTGATATCAGAGGCCCCTGGACTGCACTGTAATGTTAGAAACTTCACAATGGTACATAGAACCAAAACAAAAGGTATCCTGCTGCACTTACTTTGATGAATCACGTCTCCTTCCTCCTCCTCGTCTCCTCCAGCAGTTCCTCTCAACCCTGGTGTTTTCCTGCAGTCGACCAGCCGCACAGACACCCTCTTCAGACCCAGCAGTAAGGCATTACCAGGAGAGGACAGAGAGGGGGACCCACTCACGCTCTCCTCCCTCTGCTCTGGTGTGTGTCTCTCTGGAGCTGACTCCACCTCCAGCCCTTTGCTACGCCACAAATCCCTGTCCTCATCATCCCATTCTTCATCCCAGTCTGCAGCGTCGTCATCAAATAATTGGCTGGGACTCATACGCTGCGCCTCCAGCCTTTTGCTAGGTAACCAATCCATGTCCTTCTGGTTCCCTTCTTCATCATAGTCTACAGCATCATCATCAATGGATTGGCTGGGACTCAAAGGTGCACCGATACAATCCTCCTGTATCTTTCTGATGTCCTCTTTCAGTCGGAGTAACCAAGACATTCCCTGCTCCTCCGATTCCATTGAATCTGCATTTTTCCCAAGTTCCTCCAGGATTTTACGGCACAATGAGTGATGGTGATTCTTTCCTTGAACATCAGAGCCATCCTTGCCACCTATTCCACTGCGTTCACACAGGCAGCGTAAACTGTAGTTGGTTAAAGTGTATAAACGCTGTTCCATTTCCTCCATCAACGTTTCCCTCTCTCCACTCATATTGTCCTGCTCACGTGGCAACAACAGCAATGAAGTCAATGTCAAGACAGATATAGTTCAGTTAGATGACCTGTAATGAAAATGAAAGATTAGAACACATTAGTGCTGACTCCATTTAGTCGACTGGTCCATTGTTTGGCTGTTGGTCAACAGAGATTTCTTTAGTTGAGCAGTAGCAAAAAAATTATAATAATCATGGTGTACAAGACACCTTTCTGATTGGCTCCTGTCTGAGTGTAACACGATGGTACAGTCTAAGACGTGTTACTGTAATTGTATATGGTTATATTGTCAGAACGGTACACCAATAAAAAATGATATTTTATAACAAATGCGGTCGCTCTCCGCGGTTTTGAATCAAATTAGCGCGCTGTTGAATTGGCGCCTTTTCCTAGAGCATGTTGTTATGTGCATAATAGCAAAGTTAACCAGCATTTTTTTGTTGAGAACAATGCGGTGGAGTTAGGAGATGAGAAAACAGCCCTTTCCTTAATGGTCTAAGAACAGTGAGGAAACCCCAACTTAATTAGGTCTATAATCAACAGCCTAAATGTTAAATGTGCCTGGCTTTATACATCATACATATACTATACCAGTCAAAACGTTTGGACACACCTACTCATTCAAGGGTTTTTCTTTATTTTTATTATTTCCTACACTGTAGAACAATAGTAAAGATATCAAAACTATGTAATAACACATATGGAATCATGTAGTAACCAAAAAAAGTGTTAAACAAATCAAAATAGATGTTATATTTGAGATTCTTCAAAGTAGCCACCCTTTACCTCATGAAGCTGGTTGAGAGAATGCCAATAGTGTGCAAAGCTGTCATCAAGGCAGTCACCTGGAATGCATTTCAATTAACATGTGTGCCTTGTTAAAAGTTAATTTGTGGAATTTATTTCCATCTTAATGCGTTTGAGCCAATCAGTTGTGTTGTGACAAGGTAAGGGTGGTATACAGAAGATTTGGTAAAATATCAAGTCCATATTATGGCAAGAACAACTCAGATAAGCAAAGAGAAACGACAGTCCATCATTACTTGAAGACATGAAGGTCAGTCAATCTGGAAAATGTCAAGAACTTTGAAAGTTTCTTCAAGTCCAGTCGCAAAAACCATCAAGCGCGATGATGAAACTGGCTCTCATGAGGACCGCCACAGGAAAGGAAGATCCAGAGTTACCTCTGCTGCAGAGGATGAGTTCATTAGAGTTACCAGCATCAGAAATTGCAGCCCAAATAAATGCTTCAGAGTTCAAGTAACAGACACATCTCAACATCAACTGTTCAAAGGAGACTGCGTGAATCAGGCCTTCATGGTTGAATTGCTGCAAAGAAACCACTTCTAAAAGGACACCAATAAGAAGAGACTTGCTTGGGCCAAGAAACAATAGCAACGGACATTAGACCGGTGGAAATCTGTCCTTTGGTCTGATGAGTTCAAACTTGAGATAATTTTTGTTGTTGTTGCAACCGCCGTGTCTTTGTGAGATGAGAGTAAATTAATGGATGATCTCCGCATGTGTGGTTCCCACCGTGAAGCATGGAGGAGGAGGTGTGATGGTGTGGGGGGCCTTTGCTAGTGACACTGTCTGTGATATATTTAGAATGCAAGGCACACTTAACCAGCATGGCTACCACAGCATTCTGCAGCAATACACCATCCCATCTGGTTTGCACTTAGTGGGACTATCATTTGTTTTTCAACAGGACAATGACCCAACACATCTCCAGGCTGTGGAAGGGCTATTTTACCAAGAAGGTGTGATGGAGTGCCGCATCAGATTACCTGGCCTCCACAATCCCCTAACCTGAACCCAATTGAGATGGTTTGGGATGAGTTGGACCGCAGAGTGAAGGAAAAGCAGCCAACAAGTTCTCAGCATATGTGGGAACTCCTTCAAGACTATTGGGAAAGCATTCCAGGTGAAGCTGGTTGAGAGAATGCCAAGAGTGTGCAAAGCTGTTATCAAGGCAAAGGGTGGCTACTTTGAAGAATCTCAAATATATTTTGATTTGTTTAAAACTTTTTTGGTTACTACATGATACCATATGTGTTATTTCATAGGTTTGATGTCTTCACTATTATTATACAATGCAGAAAATAGTAAAAATAAATAAAAACCCTGGAATGAGGTGTGTTCAAACTTTTGACTGGTACTGTACATTATCAAGCATTTCACACATTATCCAGATACTGACTGTTAGCACTTGAATGGGCTTTAGAAAGGACAGGGTGTGGTCTATGGTGGCAAAATTGCAAGATTATGTTAAAATACTTTTATTGCATCATGGTTGTTTTATTCAACAGAACAGACTATTCTTAACTATTGTGTGTTCTACTGAGGATGGGCCTCTGGGAGATAACACTGACAGGAGATTTACATTCACATTTTAGTCATTTAGCAGTAGCTCTTATCCAGAGGGACTTACAGTAGAGTGCATACATTTTTTTACATTTTAAATACTGGCCCCCCGTGGGAATCGAACCCACAACCCTGGTGTTGTAAGCACCATGCTCTACCAACTGAGCTATAGTGGGACTACAATGTCTTTTGGGTGATAAAACCTAAAGAGCATTCCAGAACATGAGTTAATGTTTCTGTTCTATACCGTACCAGGGAGAGATGGTTCCAGTTTGGAGTCAGAGGGCCAGACTCTGGTCTATACAATAAACACTGTTGACACAGCAGATACTGTCTGCTATGTATTATAGGCATCTTTCATACAAACCTTAACCTTGTGACCCATTCTATATATCTGTTGTTCGTCATGTAGGTTGAAAGGGGTGTATCTTGGCTATAAAATACCTTTATATTGTCTCGGGGCTCTCAACGGATCATCATTAGAGACGGTGATTCGTCGACCAGCCATCGCTATTACAAAGCTCTTACTATTAAAGATTTAGTTTAAGTATAACTCTGACTTGTGTGAAAAGTTTGTCTCTCCTCATTTGATAGTAAAGGAATTAACCACCACAGGTTGATCTTTGGTTTATACAACGGGTGGGTCTAATCCTGAATGCCGATTGGTTGAAACCGCCGTACAGCCGGTGTCTATTCCACAGTTTACCACCATCTAAATCTATGCCGTTAAAATGCCTATTTACTCTGTTCCATCTGACTGTGCAATCCAATGTCTCATCAGCCCAGCCAGGCAATTTATAAACTTGATCCACTACAAAAGCATCTAGACATTATCTCACATTTCTTTTAGACTGACATTTAGTTTTCAACAGCAGAGATTTGTATAAACCCTGCTGTCTGTCTCTCTCACATTTGCATCATTGTTGCAATGTGTGTAGGGGGTCGGGAGTCTGGAGGAGACAGGCAGAGAGCTTTTCTCAGCCAGTAGAAATCATGAATCAGCTGGCATCATTATTATGGATATATACAATGAAATGTCTATTAAAACAAGGTACAACAAAGCCAGTGTTTGGAGGATATATTGGCATGGTTTGCCAGCCCAAGATGACACCTATGCCAATATATCCTCCAAACACCGGCTTCTCTGACATTATCACTTCATTAGTTATACAAATCTTTGGATACAGTTGAAGTCGGAAGTTTACATACACCTTAGACAAATACATTTAAACTCAGTTTTTCACAATTCCTGACGTTTAATCTGAGTAAAAATTCCCTGTCTTAGGTCAGTTAGGATCACCACTTTATTTTAAGAATGTGAAATGTTAGAATAATTGTAGAGAGAATGATTTATTTCAGCTTTTATTTCCTTCATCACATTTCCAGTGGGTCAGAAGTTTACATACACTCAATAAGTATTTGGTAGCATTGCCTTTAAATTGTTTAACTTGGGTCAAACGTTTCAGGGAGCCTTCCACAAGCTTCCCACAATAAGTTGGGTGAATTTTGGCCCATTCCTCTTGACAGAGCTGGTGTAACTGAGTCAGGTTTGTAGACATCCTTGCTCGCACCAGATTTTTCAGTTCTGCTCACACATTTTCTTTGGGATTGAGGTCGGGGCTTTGTGATGGCCACGCCTTGACTTTGTTATCCTTAAGCCATTTTGCCACAACTTTGGAAGTATGCTTTGGGTCATTGTCCATTTGGAAGACCCATTTCCAACCAAGCTTTAACTTCCTGACTGATGTCTTGAGATGTTGCTTCAATATATCCACATAATTTTCCTTCCTTATGATTCCATGTATTTTGTGAAGTGCACCAGTCCCTCCTGCAGCAAAGCACCCCCACCCCCGTGCTTCACGGTTGGGATGGTGTTATTCGGCTTGCAAGCATCCCCCTTTTTCCTCCAAACATAACGATGGTCATTATGGCCAAACAGTGCTATTTTTGTTTCATCAGACCAGAGGACATTTCTCCAAAAAGTACGATCATCGTCCCCATGTGCAGTTGCAAACCGTAGTATGGCTTTTAATGGCGCTTTTGGAGCAGTGGCTTCTTCCTTGCTGAGCGTCCATTCAGGTTATGTCAATATAGGACTCGTTTTACTGTGGATATAGATACTTTTGTACCTGTTTCCTCCAGCATCTTCTCAAGGTCCTTTGCTGTTGTTCTGGGATTGATTTGCACTTTTCGCACCAAAGTACATTCATCTCTAGGAGACAGAACGCGTACCCTTCCTGAGTGGTATGACGGCAGCGTGGTCCCATGGTGTTTATACTTGCGTACTATTGTTTGTACAGATGAACGTGGTACCTTCAGACGTTTGGAAATTGCTCCCAAGGATGAACCAGACTTGGCTGATTTATTTTGATTTTCCCATTATGTCAAGCAAAGAGGCACTGAGTTTGAAGGTAGGCCTTGAAATACATCCACAGGTACACCTACAATTGACTCAAATTATGTAAATTAGCCTATCAGAAGCTTCTACAGCCATGACATCATTTTCTGGAATTTTCCAAGCTGTTTAAAGGCACAGACAACTTAGTGTATGTAAACATCTGATACAGTGAATTATATGTGAAATAATCTGTCTGTAAACAACTGTTGGAAAAATGTGTTGTGTCATGCACAAAGTAAATGTCCTTACCGACTTGCCAAAACTACAATTTGTTAACAATAAATTTGTGGAGTGGTTGAAAAATTAGTCTTAATGACTCCAACCTAAGTGTATGTAAACGTCTGACTTCAACTGTATATCTGGTTGTTATTTGAACTGGCTAGCCAGCTAGTTAGCAAGTAACGAACCTGGCTGACATTTACTGAATGTGTTTTTAAACGGATGGTTTTATTGGTGTTAAAATAGAGAAAGTATGTTATTTGGAGCACAGGGCTGCTGATGTCATGCAGAGGCTGTCGTTTTGTGTTTACACTTTTTCAGAACGAAAAGTTTCATGTCGGACGACAATAGAATGTTCATGATGTTGCTACGACAATTGTCTACACAGACATATCGATAGACGGACTGTAAACCAGCCTTTATGCTTTTGGCAGATTTCATAACATAGCGTTCAACAATGTAATGTCGACATGCAAATAAAAGTTATTCGGTTCAGCGTAAAAGTTTAAATAGAGAATTTTCCAATCTTCTAGAGTTATTTGGATAGTTATCTACGTTAGCTAGCAACTTTCAACAATACTTGTCGGGTGATTGTTGCCCTGTCGGCACCTCACAAACCGGGAATTAAACAAGTTATCAAATAAAAGCCCTGAACATTAGCTAATCGTAAAAGGGGTTAATAATATGATTCGTGGTGTACAAAAACATAAACTCGGCTGCAGTATAACTGTGGCCGTAATCTTTGCTACCTACCTGATACAGTAGCTAGCTAGCGGGCTAGCACGTCTCTGTCCACGTGGGAAAGCAGTATATCTCCTGACTTTCGTTTGATGTTCCTTTGACAACGTTGTTCTGTCAGTTTTACGTTGTAGTTTGAAAGTAAAGTAGAATATCCAGCTATGCTTGAAGACTAATCTAGATAGCTAACTTTTCCTTGTCTAACGTTACTTCCAACATAATCACACACAGACCAGAGTAGTAGAGTATCGATAGCTATAACCATGATTAAAAGCTTCTTCTTTGGGTTTTATGATGAACTACATGCAAAAAGGTGTTTTTGCCACAAACTGGATGAAAATAAAGACGTTTGACTTTCAGAAAAACATATTGGTCAAGCTCAGGCACTTTATATTATTTTTATTTACTTATTATGTGCATAATCCTAACAGGCTGGAAATTTGGAGCCCAAATTAGCCATAGCACTGTGAGTAAGCAAGATTGAGCTAGCATAATGGTGAACACTTGAACATGATTTTAACTTCTCTATCAAACATTTGGTTAATGTTCTCTATAATTGAGAGTAACAGGGTGTAAACATATGAGTTGGATGTACAGACTAACATCATGAAACATGGACAAATAGATACAACTGAGTGTTTATATTTATTTAGTGTTGCACCATTGTTTTCCCACCAAAGAAATAATAACACTTTCTGAATGTGGTGTCATTTTAGGAAGGGTTTGCTTTCTTAAAGGAGAATTACAACACTTTCTGAATGTGGTGTCATTGTAGGAAGGGGTTGTTTTCTTATAGGAGAATTACAACACTTCCTGAATGTGGTGTCATTTTAGAAAGGGGTTGTTTTCTTAAATAGAGCATTACAAAAAAACTAACAGCGTGGAAAGTGATATCAGGGACACATAGAACATCTGTTACGAACCCCTTTTGCCCTGCAGTCTAGGGGGGATGGCAACGAGACCGTAACATAAATCATGCAAATATTAATAGTGATAAGAAACAGTGAGAACCAATAACTACAGACAACTACAATCTACCGTCAAACTCTAATGGTTTATTTATCAACACACGGTAATGGGGTGTGAGAAAAGGGGCTGAGCTGGACCCAAGCAAAGAAACAATAAGCCAAAAACACCCCTAAGCTAGACTAGCCTATTTCAAGAACAGTTAGCTAACTAACCAAAAATACAGAGGGTGGTCCGCCCAGTTCTAACTAGGGTACTTAGACACAGTATTCCTACGGGTAATGTATGCCCATGGGCGACTTGTCTTGGTACCCCCTTTTCCCACCAAACAAACAAACAACAAAACTCACAGGATTACCGGACAAATGTGACATGCAGTTGCAAAAACAAAAGAGATCAATACAGAGATAGCGCGCGCGCGCGAGAGAGAGAGAGAGAGAGAGAGAGAGAGAGAGAGAGAGAGAGAGAGAGAGAGAGAGAGAGAGAGAGAGAGAGAGAGAGAGAAAGAGAGAGGAAGAGAGAGAGAGAGAGAGAGAGAGAAAGAGAAAGAGAGGAAGAGAGAGAGAGGAAGAGAGAGAGAGAGAAAGAGAGAGAGAGAGAGAGAAAGAGAGAGATTGATTGAGAGAATAAACACAAAGATTGATCTCAGATTGAGAATGAGCTTGCGAGATAATGAGCTGGGGAGAAAACAACTGACTGGGTTTTTAAACCAAGGGAAAGGGGCTGTGATTGGGTGAGGAAAGGGGAGCAGGTGTCTTCTGATTGGGGACTGGTTGATGACTGATTGGGGAGTGATGATTGTCACCTGTGAGGAGGAGAAGGAGAGAAAAGAAACACAAGATACACACTTGTATCCGTAACACTCCCACCCTTAAAAGAGCAACCCCAGGGGGGATTGCGAACAAAGTATTTACTATAAGTCCCCACAATATCAACAAACAAAATCAATCTTTCAAAAAAACAGTCTTCACAGCACTAAGGTAGCTAACACCGCAGCACTAAGGTAGCTAACACCGCAGCACTAAGGTAGCTAACACCGCAGCACTAAGGTAGCTAACACCGCAGCAATCAGCTGCTCGTAGAGAATTTCAGGAATCCATTTCCTGAAATACATACATGATAATACACAAACCACAACACAGAAATTGGGGAACGTAACACGCCCACCACAAAAAAAATGCAAACATACAGTTTGCAATAACAAAAATCAACGCATCCCCAGTTACTAAACCCGTGATAGAGCGTCGGCAACCACATTTGCCGAGCCCTTCACATAGGCTATCTGTACATTATATCCTTGTACAATCAGAGCCCACCGCATAAGGCGGCGGTTCTGATTGTACATTTGCTTTAAGAACACCAAAGGATTATGGTCCGTGAAGACCATTACAGGCAAGGCACTGGAACCCACATATACCTCAAAGAACTGTAATGCTAGCAATAAAGCCATCGTTTCCTGTTCAATTGTGGAGTACCTTGACTGACACGAGTTGAACTTACGGGAGAAGAAACTGACGGGTCGATCCACTCCCTCTTCATCTTCCTGCAAGAGAACCGCACCCACCCCCACTATACTAGCGTCTACCTCCAACTTAAAAGGTTTGTCAAAGTTGGGGGCGGCAAGCACTGGGGCACTACAAAGTAGCGCTTTAGCGGACTCAAAAGCATAGTTACAGTCCTGGGACCACTTAAATGGTACCTTCGGACTAAGCAGAGATGAAAGGGGAGCTACTACCGTCGAGAAATTCTTACAGAACGTACGATAGTAACCTACCATCCCCAGAAATCTGCGCAACTGGCGGCGAGTCGTGGGAGCAGGAAAAGCAACAATTGCTTCCACTTTGCCAGTTACTGGGCGCACTTGACCTCGTCCCACTTGTTTCCCTAAGTAAGTCACTGTAGCCTTCCCAAACTCACACTTGGCCAAATTGAGGGTTAAAGAAGCATTCGCCAACCGCTGAAACACACTTTAAGGTGGCGAGATGATCAGACCAAGTAGACGAATGTATTACCACATCGTCAAGATAAGCAGTACAATTTGGTACATCGGCAAACACAATGTTAACTAACCGCTGAAAAGTAGCAGGTGCATTACACATTCCAAAGAGCATCACAGAATATTGTACGAAGTTATCTGGCGTAACGAAAGCCGAGATGTCAGAAGCTCGAGAGGTCAGAGGCACCTGCCAATAACCTTTTAGCAAATCTAATTTACTAACGTAAGCAGCAGAGCCTATTCTATCAATGCAGTCATCTAAGCGAGGTAGAGGAAAATAATCAGACTTTGTAACGGCATTTACTCGACGATAGTCCGTACATAAGCGAGACATACCGTCAGGCTTAGGAACAAGAATACACGGGGAACTCCAGGAGCTGTTACTGGGTTTTGCCATGTCATTCTGTAATAAATAAGCTACCTCACTTTTCATTACCTCCCTTTTTTTTGCATTAACCCGGTACGGATGCTGACTTATAGGAACAGCGTCCCCCACATCCACGTCATGTTCCAAGATGGACGTGCGACTTGGAACATCCTGAAACACAGTGAGAAAACTGTTTATCAATAAGATAAGATCCTTAGTTTGGTCTTTATCCAAATGTTCCATTTGAGATGGTAACTTTTTCAGCATCTCTGAATTACATAAGCGTTCACACTGCTGTAACGTATGGCGTAACTCCAACCCATCCTCCTTATCCTCCTCTAGATACCAGCCAGGCTTCAGCACCACCGCAGCCACACTGGAAACGGCGGGCTGGACAGGCTTTCTTGAGGAGCTGTTGGGAGAATCACGCATATAATATGCTTTCAGCATGTTAACATGACACATTCGGGAAGAACGCCTCCGATCTGGGGTCTTTATCACAATTGGTGTCACTGAGTTTCTTTTCCACAAGATATGGTCCAGAAAAACGTGCTGACAGAGATGAGCCAGGGATTGGCAACAAAACTAAAACTTGATCACCTGGTGCAAAAGAACGGCCAACAGCCTTTTTGTCATAATGCAACTTCATGCGTTTTTGAGTAGAGGAGAGAGACTTTTGGGCTAATGCACATGCAGCGTGCAGTCTCTCCCGCATCTTACTGACATAATCCAACACATTTGTAGGGGCGCTACTGGGTGTAGGAGATAAGATATGCTCCTTCAAAACCTTTAGCGGACCCCGTGGGGTGTGTCCAAACACAAGGTCAGCAGGGCTGAACCCTAAGGACTCTTGTATTGTTTCCCTAATAGCAAATAGGACAAAGGGCACCCCGTCATCCCAATCAGTACTGGTTTCCATGCAATACTTGCGTAGCATTGCCTTCACCGTCTGATGCCAGCGTTCGAGAGCCCCTTGACTCTCTGGATGATACGGACTGGAGACCTGATGGGAAATACACAGCGTCTTTAACACACTAGAGAACAGCTTTGACATAAAGTCGGATCCCTGGTCAGTTTGGATTACTTTAGGGAGTCCAAACGTAGAGAAGAACTTCACTAGTGCCTTCACCACAGTCTTAGCCGTTATCGTACGGAGAGGAATAGCCTCTGGGTATCGAGTAGCACTGCACATTATTGTTAGTAAGAACTGGTTACCTGACCTGGTTTTCGGCAACGGACCTACACAATCAATTATCACTTTTTCAAACGGTTCCCCCACCACAGGAATCGGGCAGAGCGGCGCACGTGGAACTGTTTGATTCGCTTTCCCAGTGAGTTGACATACGTGTTATGTCTTACAGAATTGGACAACGTCAGACTTCAAACCTGGCCAAAAAAAATGTCGAAGGACTCGGTTATAAGTCTTCGTGATCCCTAAGTGTCCGGACCACGCCTGGTCATGGGCGAGTGACAGCACCTGCTGTCGGAACGGTGTAGGAACAACCACTTGACACACTTCACTCCAGTCACTAACAGTGTCCTGAGCTGCCCATTTACGCATCAAAACTCCTGATTCCATAAAGTAGGCAGTTTCTTTAGTTTTAGCTTCCTCAATGGAAATTACCGAAGCAAAACACTTGCGAAGACTGATGTCTCCCTTTTGACATTCAATCACCTTCTCGGGGGTGACAGTCAAAAGAATGTCATGTAATTGGGGCGCGATTTCACTTCCCCTGGGCTGTTTGTCAGAGGTGATCAGCTTCTTAGAGGTAGTACACAACCCATCCTCTTGATCATCTTCTTTAAACAAAACAGTGTTTGACAAATCTATCACGTCACCCATTTGTCTTGCCTGAGCACGAGTGACAGCACAAGCGGGGAACACATGGGGATAACTCTGTGCCAACTCATTGGAGAGAGAGTGGTCACTTTCATCCAACACTTCCAATACGGGTACTACCTTTCCTCCAGCAATATCGTTACCCATTATAAAGGTCACACCTTTTACTGGCAACATATGACGTACCCCTACTCTGAATATTCCACTGATTAACTCAGTGTACATTCACAAAGTGCAACGGCACTGGGACAAAACTATTTCAATACCCTGAACTAACACACTGGAACCACAGTATGTATTGTCGGATAAGGGCAACACATCAGACAATATAAATGACTGCGCCGCACCAGTATCTCTAAGGATTTTAACCAGGCGCTGAGATGCTTCGTCATTCGCTATGGACACAAACCCCTCGAAAATGAAAGGTTCGTAACTGCGGTCGGGTACTGAGACTTTCAAACTACATTTACCCTGAGGCACTTGTTTCATTTCAGACCGCACAACAGTACGAATTAGCCCAACACCTGTTGGCGGCTTGGCACGAATAGGCATCCCTTGTTTGCGTTTCAGTAGGAAGCAATCATTAATCACATGTCCCACTTTATGACAATAGAAGCAGGGACGCTAATTTTTCTGGCGTGCTTGATATACTGCTGGCCGACTAGGACTAAAAGTAGGCAACTCAGTAGCTCTACTCTCAGTATGAGCGGAAAACACACTCTTGTGCGTCAACACAAACTCGTCTGCCAACACAGATGCTTCTGACAGGGAGGATACTTTCTGTTCATTTAGGTATACTACAATGCGTTCGGGTAAACAATTTTTAAACTCTTCCAACAAAATTAACTCCCGGAGAGAGTTGAAATCAGTTACCTTACTAGCAGCATGCCATTTATCAAACAGATTTCCCTTGTCTCTAGCAAATTCCACATAAGTCTTACTAGGAGACTTTCTATGAGACCTAAATCTCTGTCGGTATGCCTCAGGCACAAGCTCATAAGCGCGAAGAACGGTAGCTTTGACCACTTCATAGTTCAAACTATCTTCCAGAGGTAGCGCTGACAAAACCTCTTGGGCTTTACCAGTTAATTTACACTGAAGTAATAAGCACCATACTTCTTCAGGCCATTTCAAGGCTACGGCTATTCGCTCAAACACACAAAAATAGGAGTCAACCTCTGACTCTCTGAACAAAGGTACTAAGGCAATCTGCCTACTAATGTCAAAATTGTTGGAAGCTGGTGAGGACGCCTCACTAACAGGCACAGTAGGAACGAAGGCTAGCCTCGCTGTCTCTGCCTCCAGTTCCATTTGGCGCATTTTGAAATCCAACTGCCGCTGTTCTCATTCTTTTTCTTTTT
Organism: Salmo trutta; assembly: GCF_901001165.1. NCBI lineage: Eukaryota > Metazoa > Chordata > Actinopteri > Salmoniformes > Salmonidae > Salmo > Salmo trutta. The sequence goes on from NC_042994.1 coordinate 24,689,701, forward strand.
CAAGTTTACACATTTCCAACTGCCGCTGTTCTCTTTCTGCCTCAATTTTACACATTTCCAACTGGAGATTTTCTCGCCTAATTTGGGCTCTCTTCCGCCTCCAGTTGGAACTGTATAGAACGGACATCCCTCCTGGCATCACCAGTTGACATTGGGGAGAGCGGATCAAAACGGGGCAATGTGGCTGGAGCTTTAGCCTCGCCTTCGGTCTCAGACACCGACGGGCTTACAGGAGCAGCAACATCCCCTACAGGGGTAGTAGGTTCAGGCAGCGGTAATACAAGCACCTGCTCTTCTAACAATACATTTAACACTAGTTTCTTAACCTCCGCCTTAACTAAATTGTGCGAAATAGACAATGAATAATGGTCAGCCAAGGTCATTAAATCAATTTTACGACACTTATTAAACACCTCCCACGAAGGGTTATCCAAAAAGGATTTTACATCAAAAGTAGCCATTTTAAACTACTACTCCAAACACAAAAGCCAACAAATAGCAAACACTAATGCTATGACGCTCAACACTGAACTAGACCACTACAATAACTTGCATGAGCGGCATGGGTGTCAGTAATGACAGATCCCGGATGAGCCCCCACTTATGTTACGAACCCCTTTTGCCCTGCAGTCTAGGGGGGGATGGCAACGAGACCGTAACATAAATCATGCAAATATTAATAGTGATAAGAAACAGTGAGAACCAATAACTACAATCTACCGTCAAACTCTAATGGTTTATTTATAAACACACGGTAATGGGGTGTGAGAAAAGGGGCTGAGCTGGACCCAAGCAAAGAAACAATAAGCCAAAAACACCCCTAAGCTAGACTAGCCTATTTCAAGAACAGTTAGCTAACTAACCAAAAATACAGAGGGTGGTCCGCCCAGTTCTAACTAGGGTACTTAGACACAGTATTCCTACGGGTAATGTATGCCCATGGGCGACTTGTCTTGGTACCCCCTTTTCCCACCAAACAAACAATCAAACAACACTCACAGGATTACCGGACAAATGTGACATGCAGTTGCAAAAACAAAAGAGATCAATACAGAGATAGCGAGAGACACAGAGAGACACAGAGAGAGAGAGAGAGAGAGAGAGAGATTGAGAGAGATTGAGAGAGATTGAGAGAGATTGAGAGAGATTGAGAGAGATTGAGAGAGATTGAGAGAATGAACACAAAGATTGATCTCAGATTGAGAATGAGCTTGCGAGATAATGAGCTGGGGAGAAAACAACTGACTGGGTTTTTAAACCAAGGGAAAGGGGCTGTGATTGGGTGAGGAAAGGGGAGCAGGTGTCTTCTGATTGGGGACTGGTTGATGACTGATTGGGGAGTGATGATTGTCACCTGTGAGGAGGAGAAGGAGAGAAAAGAAACACAGGATACACACTTGTATCCGTAACAACATCTTAAATAAAATGATAATAAATACAATAATTATGATAAAATAACTATTGATGAGCGAGAATTTAACTAGGACTATAAAATAATGAAGAAAGATTTTAAGTATGTAATTATTTTAAGGCTTATATTTCTCGTGGAAGTTGATTAATAACACCGGTGGCAAAAACACCTACGTCCACTGACAAAACATTTTCAAAATGCATAAAATTCACTTTTAAGGTTCATATTTTTGTGTTTTTAAGGTAAAGGACACCTGACCTTATATTTAAAGCCTTTTGGAATTCTAATTTTACACTAAATAAGAAGTGATATTTCCTGAGGACAGAAAAGGCACTGCATTGTAGGAATGACCCTATCCATGTCTGATCCCTAAACAGGCTCAGGAGCCTGCGAGGGAGGCACCTACAATCCTTGTAAATGTTCCGCTGTGAATTCCTGAAGCCCCAGATACTTTCCTGCTGCAGCCACAATGAAGTCCAATTTCTTTGATTTCCTTTCTACTTGAGCCGTGCAGTTTATCGCAGTTGCAATGAACACCATTAAAAACACATTTTGTTTACATACAGCATATCCGGTTCTCTTGGTTGACAAATAGGGCTATTCACTATGGGCATTCACTACCATTTCTTCAATTTCACCTGTTCTTCTTTTTATTGCTTCCGCATAGGATATATCCAATGGACTTTTGCCCACTCAACCTCCTTCACCCTTACAGGGCACTCCAGGAACTCTGGGTCATGATCCCCACCACAATTGCAACATGGCCGTTCTTCAATCTGATCTTCTGTATACTCCACCCGTCTACACACACTTGAAACACAGCCAAATCCTTTAAAAGTTGTACACTGTAATGGTTTGGTTTCTGCGTGTACCTCATATACCTCAGCTTGACATGTGTAGGGAAGTGCTCATCATTAAAAAAAACTATAGAACCACATTTTTTGTTTCCCTTTCTTCCTTCCACCATGCAGGTCAAACGATGGGCACTAACCACACCTGGGATTCCTGTCGAAAGGTTTTCCTCCTTAACTTCCATTGACACCGCGGAGATGACTCCCTTAACAGGTGCCCTACTCCGGAGCACAAAGCACGATACTTCAGTTGACTCGATTATAATGGCGCTGATGTTTTACGGGCTCCTAACCAAATGTGCTTTTTTTTCACATTGTTTGTAACTTTTTTTTAAACTTATTTTGTAGATAATGTTGCTGCTACCGTCTCCTATGACTGAAAAGAGCTTCTGGACATTTTTTCTTTAACGAATCCGACGCGAAGGATGTACTGCTTTCTAGAGACCAGGCCCAAGAAAAGACAGAGAAAAAGGGGTAGGAGGTCGGGCTGCCTTCTAAGAATTCGTAGGCGAGTGAGTGAACCTCCACCACCACGCAAACTATTGGTCAACATGCAATCATTGGAAAATAAAATGGATGATCTACGATTAAGACTATCCTACCAACGGGACATTAAAAACTGTAATATCTTATGTTTCACAGAGTCGTGGCTGAACGACGACACAGATACTATAGAGCTGGCTGGGTATTCAGTGCATCGGCAGGACAGAGAAGCTACGTCTAGTAAGGGGTGTGTGTCTATTTGTAAATAACAGCTGGTGCACAATTTCTAATATTAAAGAAGTCTCGAGGTATTGCTCACCTGAGGTAGAGTACCTCATGATAAGCTGTAGACCACACAATTGTTTTATTTAACTAGGCAAGTCAGTTAAAAACAAAATTTTATTTACAATGATGGCCTACCCCAACCAAACCTGGACGACCCTGGGCCAATTGTGCGCCGCCCTACGGGACTCCCAATCACGGCTGGATGTGATACAGCCAGAATTCGAACCAGGTACTGTAGTGACGCCTCTTGCACTGAGATTCAGTGCCTTAGACCACTGCGCCACTAGGGAGGCCAACCTATCTATCAAGAGAGTTCTCATCTATATTATTCGCAGCCGGCTATTTACCACAACAAGTCGATGCGGGCACTAAGACCACACTCAACGAGCTGTACAAGGCCATAAGCAAACAAGAAAATGCTCATCCAGAAGCTGCGCTCCTTGTGGCCCGAGTACTTTAATGCAGGCAAACTTAAATCCGTTTGACCAAATTTCTATCAACTTGTCACATGTGCAACCAGAGGGGGAAAAAAACTATAGACCACCTTTACTCCACACACAGAAACACATACAAAGTTCTCCCTACATTTGGCAAATCTGACTATAATTATATCGTCCTGATTCCTGCTTACAAGCAAAAACTAAAGCAGGAAGTACCAGTGACTCGCTCAATACAGAAGTGGTCAGAAGACGCGGATGCTACGCTACAGAACTGTTTTGCTAGCACAGACTGGAATATGTTCCGGGATTCATACAATGGCATTGAGGAGTATACCACTTCAGTCACCGGCTTAATCAATAAATGCATCAACGACTTCGTCCCCACAGTGACCGTACGTACATATCCCAACCAGAAGCCATGGAATACAGGGAACATCCGCATCGAGCTAAAGGCTAGAGCTGCCGCTTTCAAGGAGTGGGACACTAATCCGGATGCTTATAAGAAATCTCACTATGCCCTCAGACAAACCATCAAACAGGCAAAGCGTCAATACAGGACTAAGATTGAATCCTACTACACCGGCTCTGATGCTCGTCAGATGTGGCAGGGCTTGAAAACTATTACGGACTACAAAGGGAAACCCAGCCACGAGCTGCCCAGTGAAGCGAGTCTACCAAACGGGCTAAATGCCTTTTATGCACGCTTCGAGGTAAGCAACACTGAAGCATGTATGAGAGCACCAGCTGTTCCGGATGACTGTGTGATCATGCTCTCGGTAGCCGATGTGAGCAAGACCTTTAAACAGGTCAACATTCACAAAGCCGCGGGGCCAGACGGATTACCAGGACGCGTTCTCAAAGCATGCGCAGACCAACTGGTGAGTGTCTTCACTGACATTTATTAACCTCTCCCTGACCGAGTATGTAATACCTACATGTTTCAAGCAGACCACCATAGTCCCTGTGCCCAAGGAAGCGAAGGTAACCTGCCTAAATGATTCCCGCCCCGTAGCACTCACGTCGGTAGCCATGGTAGCCATGAAAGGCCAATCCTTATTGTGGCTAGCTACGCATAGGTTGGGCGTTCTAAGTTACACTAGCTAGCTACAACAACAAGAGCTGTCAACTTTCAAAATCAAGTGTTAAGGTAAACTCAAACATTTAACATATTATACAACGGTTGGGTGTAATCCAGCATACCAGCCGGTAAAATTTTCTCTGTTCCATCAGCCCAGCCAGGCAATTTATAAACTTGATTTCCACTATAAATAGCATCTAGACGTTACCTTACATTTCTTTTAGACTAACATTTAGTTTTCAACAAATGAGATTTGTATAAACATTGCTGTCTGTCTCTCCGACATTTGCCACATTGTTTTTATATTCAAATTCGATCTCCAGCTGTTGCATAGTAATCTTGAATGTGTCAGGCAGGAGTCGGGATGAGACAGACAGGCAGGCAGCTTTTCTCAGCCAGTAAAAATCCTGAATCAGTGTAATTTATATTGATATATACAAAGAAATATCAATAGAAAACGGTAAAATGAAACGAAGTCCAGCTAGCTTGCAGTCTTTCCAGCTTCAGTTTGAAGTTATTGTGTTAGTTGTGTTGTTGGCTAGCTCCTCTGAACAACAGTGTCCTGCTGAGAGCTCATTTTCAATGCCAGGTGAAATCGCGCATCATTAGCTCATTGTTATGGATGTATCCAAATACATTTCACTAGAAAACAGCTTAAATAAATGCAAATGCAGCTACTTTGCTATTATTCTGGCTGCACTGTTTTACTTGACTGTAAGTTAGCCGAAGTTGGCTAGCTAGCAAGCAAGAGATAAGAACCTTTCCAGCCAGTATGGCAATAGAACATTCACACCAACCTCAAATCGCAAATCACACCAACAGACACACAAAAGAAAGAAGCATACCAACCTTTATTTAACTAGGCAAGTCAGTTAAGAACAAATTCTTATTTACAATGCCGGCCAACCACTGCTCCCAGTATGGTTATGTTTTTAGTCAGTTATTAACTCGGAAGATACATCAGCTATCTCACACAGGAGAGAAGCATTTCCACTGCTCCCAATGTGGGGAGAGTTTCAGGCAGTCATCAGCTCTGAAGAAACGCTAGGGAACTCACAACAAAGTTCCCCAAACACTTTGAAGATGCAAGAGTAACATGTTATAATCATTGAGTATCCTGTAATAAACCCTGGATGTCTGGTAATAAATAGTGGTAGTGAAAGAAGAATTTCCGTTTAAATATTGTATATTGAATAGGGTGACAACCTTTTAAAATTTCTATCATGTTATAAACACTGTAGCTATTATAAAATAAAAATGATGGTGGTGAAAGAAGAGTCAAAGTCATGCTCTGGAGTTGTGTTTGAATGTTATTTATTTAAATAAAGTTGGCACAGCAATCGCATGGCCCGTGGGGCAAAAGCGGTATGAGAGGAGCACCCTTCTCAATCGAACAGTAATCTGTGCCACATGTTGTCAACAAGGCATCATGATGCATCGTTCAGAAACATACATCTCTTTTCCATGAAATGTGTTTGGATTTTCAAACTAGTTTTCATTGGGAAGACAGACAAAGCCTTTTATCAAAAGTAATCACTTTTGCATGTGAAAACCCGGAATCCTACTCATTACTCCACTTTCTTAACCTACCTCACTTTTGTTTTGAGCAGACTTCACCCTCGGCCAAAACGGGGCACCCGGCTTACCCCCGGGAGGCAACCCGGTTCCAATACGAATGCTATCAACGCTAACCTGGTTCATCCTGGGCATTAATCAAATCCCCTCACTGTTCGTGTTGTTGCCCTTTGTCTAGGATTTTCCGAGACTAGTTTAGCACCGCAGCAAGCAAAACAAAAGCCCCACACCTATGCTAAAACTGTCATTTTCATGGAGTAAAGCTATTTTGTTATCTAGCGTTCTGGTAGTGGCAGTAATGCTTGGCTGAACAATGTATCAAGTATATATCACTTTCAATTGCTTTATATATTTTCTTTCTTGGTAAAACGTTGCGTTGCTAGCTCACTGATGGCAGCACAAATATGTCACTTCCGGTTTTAGAACGCGGGCTGAAGTTTATATTACAGATGTTTTTCCTGGAGTATCCTTTACGCAGTCAAACAACTGACGAGAAGGACTTTTATTTTCAACTTTTAAAGGTGAGTTTATGGTCTCGTTAACTACTTGTTAGGGTGACCAAAGGCATGACTTCCATTGTCAATTGTCAGTGATTCACACAAAAACAGTCTCGAAATAAAGAAGACTTACCCGTGAGATCAATGTGGGAAGATTTTTTAGACATCAAGAAAATGAAATAGACACAAGCTTACTCTTACAGGAGAGAAGCCTTTCCACTGCTGTTTGTGGGATGAGTTTTTCTCTTTTACAAACCTTAAATAGACACCAGTTTACTCACAAAGAAGCCTTACCACTGCTGTCAGTGTTGGAAGAGCTTCAGCCTGTTACATAAACTAGACTCACCAGCTAACTCGCACACGCAACAAGCCTTACCATTGCTCTCTGCATGTGGTTAGATTCAGTGATGTATGAAACTTAAGATATGTTCTGGAACTTTTTAGCCAATAGTTATGAAAGTAGCTCTTGAGCCAAAAGTGGTCCCCAAAAATTACATACTACGTCACATATGTGCACCAAGTAATTTCGCTCTCTCGCTTTGCTGTGTGTGCATCTTGCTAGCTGTCCCTCAAATGGCGAGGGACTGAAGCATATTGGCTGGAACTTGAATTGCTAGGGGGCTGATTCACGTTGGGGAAAATGTGGAGAAAACAGTTCCTTTCCAACTAGGACAGTAATTATTCTCATAGATTAAGCATGTATGCACTACACATTGACATATCCAGCCCATAGTGGGAGGTTTTATAAATACTTATGTTGTCGCCAAAGTTCCAGAGCATGTCTTTAACGACTCACCAGAGAACTCACATAGGAGAGAAAAAAAGAAACATCAGCTAATTCAGCAGAGAAGCTTTATAACTGCTCTTAGTGTGGGAAGAGTTTTAAATTACTGAAAGAACATCAAAAGGCAATACACAGTGCAGTGCCAAATACTGGGACCGTATCCACAATGTGTATCAGAGAAGAAAATGTGTCATAAGTGCTGAAAATAGACATTTTACTCATACTCTTATGGGTAAAAATCAAATCTATGCATGAAGCCTCTTTAGTCATGAGTTATACCTAGTGGACAGATATTTAGGAGACCTCATGAGCTGTCCTGACCAGTTAAGAGTTACCAGCAGGTGTCTTGGTAATAGAAAAAGGCAGTGGGTCAGTGGTTCCTGCACCACATGCGATTGGTTTGGAGTTGTTCAAAGAATGTTATGATATTTCTATATGATCAATCCAGAAATAATCTAGACGTACATGCAACAGTATTTCTTGCTCTTTATACAATGATTTCACAAGGCCTATTTCTTTGTTTTTGTAAATTTCACATGATATGCCTAAATATTTATAACCACTAGGCTAATTAAACATGGTTTTCTTTCGATTATTGAATTACCTACATCATGTTATTTATTCCAAGTAATCCCTTTGGAGCACAATATCACATTATTACAACAACAAAAAAAATGCCTATAAAGTGTGCAATTGAAGGCATCTAGGGTTTATGTTAAAGACGCAATATGAGTTGATTTTGTATCCACAATGTGTATCACATTTTGAAAATGTATGAGTTGATTTTACTCTGGGCTCAGTTTGACTGGGCAGTGTCCTAACATCATCCTAAAACTTCCTCTGAGCTGGGAGTTTTTAATAGTCCTAACAGGTTTTAAAAGGATTCCTAGGACATTTTCTGAGATGTCTTGTGGATACAGACCCTGATCTCATAATGGTGTTTGTTGCCAAGCTGGTCAATTATGTGCGTATCTAACTAATGTTGACAGACTATTTTTTTCCTCTTCATGAAACCTGAAGTACATTTTTTTTTTCTCTAATATGAAAATGTACTAAAGAGTATGAATTACGACGAGGTCACATTTGAATTAAATTGTCTTATTCCTCCAAAAATCCATTCACTTTCTATCTGCATATATCAATACTTTCTAAACCAAACTTCAATTGTCGCAATTTAACCAGCCAGACACGCTCCTCTTGGAAACGTTTTATTTATGCATATTGCTGTCCATTTCACCAGGGTTGTGGGTTAACTTGTCAGTAACATAATGTGGTACAATAATATTATTACTTGAATCAGTAACAAGGTATCATAACTAATTACACTTTGTATTTGAGTAACAATAACTATAGTTAGCAATGCGTTACTTTCAGAATATACAGTGCATTCAGAAAGTATTCAGACCCTTCCCCTTTATGCAGATTCTGTTACGTTACAGCCTTATTCTAAAATTGATTAAATGTCATGTTTTTCCTCACCAATCTACACACAATACCCCATAATGACAAAGCAAAAACAGTGTTTATAGATTTTTGCAAAATCTGAAAAAAATAAACAGAAATACCTTATTCAGACCCTTTGCTATGAGACTTGAAATTGAGCACAGGTAAATCCTGTTTCCATTTAACATCCTTGAGATGTTTCTACAACTTGATTGGAGTCCACCTGTGGTAAACTCAAATGATTGGACATGATTTGGAAAGGCACACACCTGTCTATATAAAGGTCCCACAGTTGATAGTGCATGTCAGAGCAAAAACCAAACCGTGAGGTTGAAGGAATTGTATGTAGAGCTCCGAGACAGGATTGTGTCAAGGCACAGATCTGGGGAAGGGTACCAAAAACATGCCTGCAGCATTGACGGTCCCCAAGAACACAGTGGCCTCCATCATTCTTAAATGGAAGAAGTTTGGAACCCCCAAGACTCCTCCTAGAGCTGGCTGCCCTGGCCAAACTGAGCAATCGGGGGAGAAGGGCCTTGGTCAGGGAGGTGACCAAGAACCCGATGGTCACTCTGACAGAGCTCCAGAGTTCCTCTGTGGAGAACCTTCCAGAAGGACAACTATCTCTGCAGCACTAGACCAATCAGGCCTTTATGGTAGAGTGGCCAGACGGAAGCCACTCCTCAGTTAAAGGCACATGACAGCCCACTTGGAGTTTGCCAAAAGGCACCTAAAGGACTCTGACCATGAAAAACAAGATTATCTGGTCTGATGAAACCAAGCGTCACGTCTGGAGGAAACCTGGCACCATCTCTACGGTGAAGCATGGTGGTGGCAGCATCAAGCTGTGGGGATGTTTTTCAGCAGCAGGACTGTGAGACAGGCCTTTTTGCTTTGTCATTATGGGGTATTGTGTATAGATTGAGGGGGAACAATTTAATAAATTAGAATAAGGCTGTAACATAACAAAATGTGGAAAAAGTCATGCTTAAATGATCTGAAGAGACTTTGCCTACCAGGAGAGGCCGAAACTGTGGTTTACAGGTAACTAACTACATTAGAAACCTTACTCACCAGAGCTCTCACATTATGAAAACCACCCAAAAAGTTCAGGACAAAGACACACAACATATATACATATATATATTTATACACACACACACACACACACACACACACACACACACACACACACACACACACACACACACACACACACACGCAACAACCTGCCAAATAAATTCTATACAATGTTTTGTTTAAAACAGTGGAACAGGCCAATGGGCACCCTCTGCTCTATATATCTTTGACCTTTGACCCGGTAGTGCACCATATAGGGAACAGGGTGTCATTTGGGACATAGTATGGAAAGAGGAGTGTTGAGGGCGGAGCTTCACAGGGGAGCTTCCCTTACCCTCACTCTCTCAGGACTTTTACCATGTCTTTTATTTTTCGTTCTTCATCCGTTTCATTGTAGTTCATGATTATATGCAAATAAAATATACTTCAGTAAGCTCATGAGTGTGTCCCGTGTGTGTTTGGATATGTGTGTTATCCTAAGTGTTGTTTTTTGGTATGTGTGTTTTCTGGTGTCTTCCGAGGTGCCCGGATAGAATAAACCTCTTGCCGCAGACGGGGCAAGGGAAGGGTCTCTCTCCCGTGTGAATGCGCCGGTGTATCTTTAAATAGTTAGAATGGGCGAAGTTGGCCCCGCAGTCAGCACAGCTGTAAGGCCTTTCCCCCGAGTGAGACCGTTCATGAGCCCTCATGTTCCCCCTCTGCGCGAAACCCTTCCCGCACACGGAGCAGCAGTGTGGTTTCTCTCCGGTATGGGTCAAGTGATGGACTTTCAGGTCCCCAGAGCTGAAGAAGCTTTTCCCACAGTCGGAGCAGAGGTATGGTCTCTCTCCCGTGTGGCTTAGCCAGTGAGTCTTTAGGCCTCCTGACCGAGCAAAGGTCTTCCCACATTCGGTGCAGCAATACGGTTTCTCACCTGTGTGTGTGCGTTGGTGCCGTTGCAGCTTGGACTGGTTGAAGAAGCCTATCCCGCAGTCGTCGCAGGTGTATGGTCTCTCTTCATTGTGCGTCAGCTCGTGGCTCTTCCGGTGTCCTGGCTCGGCGAAGCACTTCCCGCACTTGCAGCAAGAGTAGGGTTTCTCTCCGGTGTGTCCTCGCTCGTGCCGAGCCAGCTTTGACGGTTTAGCGAAGATCTTGCCACAGTAAGAACAAGTGTAGTCGGGGGCCAGCTTCTTGATTCTGGTGTGGGTATTCTCATGTCTCTCTAGGTGTGATGGTCTGTCAAATGTCTTCCCACAGTCAGGACATGGATGAAGCTTCTTTGCGGCCTTCTTCTTCTGGTGTTGTGGTTTCCCTGTTGCTACGGTCACTTTTGGAAGATAGTCTGGGTCCGACTTTATCCTCTCTCCTATACAGATTGAATAAGACAGAGAAATAGATAAATACTTCATTTTTATTGAAGACCGTTCAGCAAGAGGAGACAGACAAGCACCTGGGGAGAACACTGAGAAAGGATTGTTGCGGGTGGGGATTAAACCCTGGTATCCATTGGGGAGAACAGTGAGAGGGGATTAAACCCTGGTCTCCATTGGGGAGAACGGGGAGAGAGAGGGGATTAAACCCTGGTCTCCATTGGGGAGAACAGGGAGAGAGAGGGGATTAAACCCTGGTCTCCATTGGGGAGAACAGGGAGAGAGGGGGGATTAAACCCTGGTCTCCATTGGGGAGAACAATGAGAGGGGATTAAACCCTGGTCTCCATTGGGGAGAACAGGGAGAGGGGATTAAACCCTGGTCTCCATTGGGGAGAATTTAGAAAGGGGATTAAACCCTGGTCTCCAGTGGGGAGAATTTAGAAAGGCGATTAAACCCTGGTCTCCAGGGGGGAGAACAGTGAAAGGGGATTAAACCCTGGTCTCCAGTGGGGAGAACAGAAAGGGGATTAAACCCTGGTCTCGAGTGGGGAGTCATACATGTGAGGTCCCGGGAGTTTTGCCACTCAATCACAGCTATGCACAGATTATTACTTTATTGTTCCTAGAGGGGGGTAATGTTGTACGGTGAACAGAAACATCTGTACTATATGAAAAACGGTTCGGTACTAGAATTTTTGGACCTTTCGGTACTTCTGCCATGTGTTTCATGTGTGTACTGATTGAGAGGGTTGAGTAGTAATGTGTCTGAATCTTCTCACGGCCTCAGTAGCTAGCTAGGCTACTTGCGCATGTGATGGGGAGTCACCTAACACCGCTCAAGCCACTTTTGAGAAGTGGAGAGAGAGAGAGAATGCCAACAGCATGGCTTCTTTTAACAAAAACATCAAACCGGTATCTCCACGCCCACAACTTGTTGACAAAACTGACTCTGGACTCAAACTATGGGAATCCTTTGTTTACAGAGCAGATGAGGGCCAGCCCAATGAAACATCTATGCAAAAAGTATTACAAAACAGAGCAGTGCAAGGGAGGTTTACTTCCAAAATGACCAGGGGTTGAATTGGGCTGGGTCCCACCTATGATCCAAATGAGAGCCAGATGGAGCTGAGACCCTTGGGTACCAGGGGACAACTGGCCACCTGGGGTAACTGGCCCCGTCCCCTGTAATTCACATTAAGACCATAAGATGTCACCAAATTATTTTCCCACTGCTCTTGCTCAACAAAAAATGTCCTCTGTCATCACAACTTTGAGATACTTAAACAAAAATGATTTTGTGGTAAGTTGATCTAATTTTTGTACATTTTTTTAAAAGTTGTAGATATATTCCAATGTTAGATCTATAATTGTTTTGAAAAAAATACAAGTAGGAAAGCCTTGAGATATAGTGCCCTCCACTAATATTGGCACCCTTGGTAAATATGAGAAAAGCGGGCTGTGAAAAAAAATAGGAATTGTTTATCCTCTTGGTCTTTCATTAAAAATATTCAAAAATCTAACCTTTAAAGTAAAATAATTGAAAGAAAAAATACAATTCTTATCATAAAACAAATATTCTCAAATATGTGTGCCACAATTATTGCCACCATTTCATTCAATACTTTGTGCAACCTCCCTGTGCCAAGATAACAGCTCTGAGTCTTCTCCGATAACGTGTAATGAGGTTGAAGAACACATGGCAAGGGATCTGAGACCATTCCTCCATATAGAATCTCTCCAGATCCTTCAGATTCGAGGTCCACGCTGGTGGACTCCTCTTCAGCTCATCCTACAGGTTTTCTATGGGGTTTAGGTCAGGAGACTGGTATGGCCATGGTAAAACCTTGATTCTGTGGTCAGTGAACAATTTGTGTTGATTTTGAGTTGTGCTTTGGTTCATTGTCCTGTTGGAAGATCCAACCACGGCCCAGTTTAAGCTTCCTAGTAGAGGCAGTTAGGTTTTGATTTAATATCTGCTGGTACATGATGGAGTCCATGATATCATGTATCCTAACAAGTTGTCCATGGCCTTTGGAAGAAAACCAGCCCCACAACATCAAAGATCCACCACCATACTTCACAGTGGGATGAGGTACTTTTCTGCATGGATATCTTTCTGTCTACGCCAAACCCACCTCTGGTGTTTGTTTCCAGAAAGCTCTATTTTGGTCTCATCTGACCATAGAACTGAGTCCCACTGAAAGTTCCAGTAACTTTTGGCAAATTGTAGGCGCTTGAGTTTGTTTGATGACAGCAAAGGCTTTTTTATGGCAACTCTCCCAAACAACTTGTGGTTATGTACAGTAAGGGAAAAAAGTATTTGATCCCCTGCTGATTTTGTACGTTTGCCCACTGACAAAGAAATGATCAGTCTATAATTTTAATGGTAGGTTTATTTGAACAGTGAGAGACAGAATAACAACAAAACAATCCAGAAAAACGCATGTCAAAAATGTTATAAAATGATTTGCATTTTAATGAGGGAAATAAGTATTTGACCCCCTCTGCAAAACATGACTTAGTACTTGGTGGCAAAACCCTTGTTGGCAATCACAGAGGTCAGACGTTTCTTGTAGTTGGCCACCAGGTTTGCACACATCTCAGGAGGGATTTTGTCCCACTCCTCTTTGCAGATCTTCTCCAAGTCATTAAGGTTTCGAGGCTGACGTTTGGCAACTCGAACCTTCAGCTCCCTCCACAGATTTTCTATGGGATTAAGGTCTGGAGACTGGCTAGGCCACTCCAGGACCTTAATGTGCTTCTTCTTGAGCCACTCCTTTTTTGCCTTGGCCGTGTGTTTTGGGTCATTGTCATGCTGGAATACCTATCCACGACCCATTTTCAATGCCCGGGCTGAGGGAAGGAGGTTCTCACCCAAGATTTGACGGTACATGGCCCCGTCCATCGCCCCTTTGATGCGGTGAAGTTGTCCTGTCCCCTTAGCAGAAAAACACCCCCAAAGCATAATGTTTCCACCTCCATGTTTGACGGTGGGGATGGTGTTCTTAGGGTCATAGGCAGCATTCCTCCTCCTCCAAACACGGTGAGTTGAATTGATGCCAAAGAGCTCCATTTAGGTCTCATCTGACCACGACACTTTCACCCAGTTGTCCTCTGAATCATTCAGATGTTCATTGGCAAACTTCAGACGGGCATGTATATGTGCTTTCTTGAGCAGGGGGACCTTGCGGGTGCTGCAGGATTTCAGTCCTTCACGGCGTAGTGTGTTACCAATTGTTTCCTTGGTGACTATGGTCCCAACTGCCTTGAGATCATTGACAAGATCCTCCCGTTTAGTTCTGGGCTGATTCCTCACCGTTCTCATGATCATTGCAACTCCACGAGGTGAGATCTTGCATGGAGCCCCAGGCCGAGGGAGATTGACAGTTATTTTGTGTTTCTTCCATTTGCGAATAATCGCACCAACTGTTGTCACCTTCTCACCAAGCTGCTTGGCGATGGCCTTGTAGCCCATTCCAGCCTTGTGTAGGTCTACAATATTGTCCCTGACATCCTTGGAGAGCTCTTTGGTCTTGGCCATGGTGGAGAGTTTGGAATCTGATTGATTGCTTCTGTGGACAGGTGTCTTTTATACAGGTAACAAACTGATATTAGGAGCACTCCCTTTAAGAGTGTGCTCCTAATCTCAGCTCGTTACCTGTATAAAAGACACCTGGGAGCCAGAAATCTTTCTGATTGAGAGGGGGTCAAATACTTATTTCCCTCATTTAAATGCAAATCAATTGATAACATTTTTGACATGCGTTTTTCTGGATTTTTTTGTTGTTATTCTGTCTCTCACTGTTCAAATAAACCTACCATTAAAATTATAGACTGATCATTTCTTTGTCAGTGGGCAAACGTACAAAATCAGCAGGGGATCAAATACTTTTTCCCCCTCACTGTAGGTGGTGTCTGATCGTAATTTGAGACTTTCTGACCCCAAGACCCAATTAAGGTCTGCAATTCTCCAGCGTTGATCCTTGGAAATTTTTGGGCCACTCGAACCATCCTCCTCACTGTGCATGGGGTCAATTTAGAAACACGTCCTCTTCCAGGCCGATTTGTTAACATCTCCAGTTGCTTTAAACTTCTTAATTATTGCCCTGATAGTGGAAATTGCCATTTTCAACCGTTGAGCTATTTTCTTATAGCTATTTCCTGATTTGTGCAGCTCAACAACCGTTTGTCGCACATCATTACTGTATTCTCGGGTCTTTCCCATAGTGGTGGATGACTATGGGAACTTGGCCTGTGTGTCACCTCATATTTATACCCCAGTGAAACAGGAAGTCATGGCTTACCACTTAAGTGTTCCTAATCACTCAGGTTAACTTAAATGTAACATATGAATGGGAATATACTTCTGTTAGATTTTACTCATAAGAATTTCTAGGGGTGCCAATAATTGTGGCACACGTTTTGGAGCAAAATATTAATTTCGCATTTGAATTTTTATTATTTTACTTCAATTAAAAGGTTTTTGTGAATATTTTGAATGAAAAACCAAGAGGAAAACAGCAAATAAATGTTTCTCAAAGCCCCTTTTGCTCATATTTACGCAGAGTGCCAATATTAGTGGAGGACACTGTAAATAATCCACTTGTTAAAGAGAAAAATGTAGATAATAACAAAAACTGTTGCGTTAAATAGCAAATGTGTCTACTCTGGAATTGGCATGTGCGCTCTAGCCAACAACTAGATACAGTGCAGGTAAACTGTGTGAGTAGGGTAGTCTACAAGATTAAATTATTATGGATAACCTGTTTGGGATAGGGGGCAGTATTTTCACGGCCGGATGAAAAAACGTACCCAATTTTAAACTGGTTACTACTCTTGCCCAGAAACGAGAATATGCATATTATTAGTAGATGTGGATAGAAAACACTCTGAAGTTTCTAAAACTGTTTTAATGGTGTCTGTGAGTATAACAGAACTCATATGGCAGGCAAAAACCTGAGAAAATTCCAAGCAGGAAGTGGCCTGTCTGAGAATTTGTAGTTCTTATTTTGATTCTCTATCGAAACTACAGTATCTGTGTGGTTATGTAGCACTTTCTAAGGCTTCCATTGGCTCTCTAAAGCCTTCAGAAAGCGGATTGAGGCGTCTTCTGTCTCTGGGCAGAGTATAGTAGCTCAGTTTGTCAGTGGTCTGCCTGGTGACAAAGAGATTGGATATGCGCATTCACGTGAGCACGCTGTTTTTTATTTTCCTCTTTGAATGAATGCACTATTGTCCGGTTGAAATATTATCGCTATTTTACGAGAAAAATACCATAAAAATTGATTTTAAACAGCGTTTGACATGCTTCCAAGTACGGTAATGGAACATTTTGAATTTTTTTGTCTCGAAATGCGCGCACACGTTACCCTTTGGATAGTGACCTGAACGCACGAACAAAACGGAGGTATTTGGACATAACTATGGATTATTTGGAACAAAAACATTTCTTGTGGAAGTAGCAGGCCTGGGAGTGCATTCTGACGAAGATCAGCAAAGGTAATACCATTTTTCTAATAGTAATTCTGAGTTTAGTGAGCCCCGAACTTGGCGGGTGTCAAAATAGCTAGCCGTGATGGCTGAGCTATGTACTCAGAATATTGCAAAATGTGCTTTCGCCGAAAAGCTATTTTAAAATCTGACATAGCGATTGCATAAAGGAGTTCTGTAGCTATAATTCTTAAAATAATTTATGTATTTTGTCAACGTTTATGATGAGTAATTTAGTAAATTCACCGGAAGTTTTGGGTGGGAATGCATGTTCTGAACATCACATGCCAATGTAAAAATATGTTTTGGGATATAAATATGAACTTGATTGAACAAAACATGCATGTATTGTATAACAATGTCCTAGGAGTGTCATCTGATGAAGATCAAAGGTTAGTGCTTCATTTAGCTGTGTTTTGGGTTTTTGTGATTTTTTTTGTTTGCTTGTCATTTAGCAGACGCTCTTATCCAGAGCGACTTACAATAGTGAATGCATACATTTCATTTCATGCATTTTTTTTTTGTACTGACATATATGCTTGCTTGGAAAATGGCTGTGTGATTATTTGTGTCTATGTACTCTCCTAACATAATCTAATGTTTTGCTTTCGCTGTAAAGCCTTTTTGAAAATCGGACAATGTGGTTACATCAAGGAGAAGTGTATCTTTAAAATGGTGTAAAATAGTTGTATGTTTGAGAAAGTTGAATTAAGACATTTTGTTGTTTTTGAATTTGCTGCCCTGATATTTCACTGGCTGTGTCCCGCAGGTGGGACGCTAGCGTCCCACGTAGCCCATAGAAGATAAGAGCGAGAATATTTGTATTTGTCAAATGGCAGTCAAGTATTCACCAGGATAAGACCCTCTACATGTATTGGAAAGGAGCTCATCACCGTGCACTTTCACCACCCTGTTCATAACTTACCTCGCCTAATAAATTGCATTGTTTCCTGAGTCATAGTGAGAGGACCACACACCATATTATCACGTGACTCCAAGTTTACTACGATATGGTTATTATATAAATATTTGCGCATAAAGGCGTTTCCACTGCCATTTCTCACATAATTAACTTTACCGACACAAAACGATCCCACCATGTCGAAAGAACAAATTATCTGTCTGCATTTATAAAATTGTAACAAAACTTCCTGTTTCCATCAGAGCTGTCGTGGGGCTAAATGTAACAAGGGTCAGGTGTAACAGGTAGAAGGGTCAGGTGTAACAGGTAGAAGGGTCAGGTGTAACAGATAGGTCTATATTATATTCACTGTCCTTGGTTGGCTGAGTGCCAGTGGACATTTTTTGGGGGGACATTCAAGTCATCAATATTTATTTATTTTACCTTTTTTTAACTAGGCAAGTCAGTTAAGAACAAATTCTTATTTACAATGATGGCCCAGGCAAAAGGCCTCCTACGGGGACCTAGGCTGGGATTAAACATTTAAAAAAATATAGGACAAAACACACATCAAGACACCACAACTCTACATAAAGAGAGACCTAAGACAACAACACAGCATGGCAGCAACACAACATGACAACAACATGGTAGCAACACAACATGGTAGCAGCACAAAACATGGAACAAACATTATTGGGCACAGACAATACATCACATGTAGCAACAAGACCCCTTGACTTTTTCCACATTTTGTTATGTTACAACCCTAAAATTGATAAAATAAATAAAAACCTCAGCAATCTACACACAATGCCCCATAGTGACAAAGCGAAAACAGGGTTATACATTTTTGCAAATGTATTAAATAAAAAACAGAAATACATTATTTACATAAGTATTCAGACCCTTTCCTATGAGACTTGAAATTGAGCTCAGGTGCATCCTGTTTCCATGGATTATCCTTGAGATGCTTCTACAACTTGATTGGAGTCCACCTGTGGTAAATTCAATTGATTGGACATGATTTGGACAGGCACACACCTGTCTATATAATGTCCCACAATTGACAGTGCATGTCAGAGCAAAAACCAAGCCATGAGGTCGAAGGAATTGTCCGTAGAGCTCCGAGACTGTGTCGAGGCACCGATCTGGGGAAGGGTACCAAAAAATGTCTGCAGAAATAAAGGTCCCCAAGAACACAGTAGCCTCAATCATTCTTAAATTGAAGAAGTTTGGAACCACCAAGACTCTAACTAGAGCTGGCCACCCGGCCAAACTGAACAATCTGAACAATCCTCTGTGGAGATGGGAGAACCTTCCAGAAGGACAACCATCTCTGCAGCACTCCACCAATCTGGCCTTTATAGTAGAGTGGCCAGACGGAAGCCACTCTTCAGTAAAAGGCACATGACAGCTCTCTTGGAGTTTGCCAAAAGGCCCCTAAAGACTCTCAGACCATGAGAAACAAGATTCTATGGTCTGATGAAACCAAGATTGAACTCTTTGGCCTGAATGCCAAGCAACACGTCTGGAGGAAACCTGGCACCATCCCTACGGTGAAGCATGGTGGTGGCAGCATCATGCTATGGGGATGTTTTTCAGTGGCAGAGACTGGGAGACTAGTCAGGATCGAGGCAAAGATGAACAGCGCTAGGTACAGAGAGATCCTTAATGAAAACCTGCTCGAGAGCGCTCAGGACCTCAGACTGGGGCGAAGTTTCACCTTCCAGCAGGACAACGACCCTAAGCACACAGCCAAGATAACGGGGGAGTGGCTTCGGGACATGTCTCTGAATGTCATTGAGTGGCCCAACCAGAGCCCAGACTTGAACCCGATCGAACATCTCTGGAGAGACCGGAAAATAGCTGTGCAGCAATGTTCCCCATCCAATCTGACAGAGCTTGAGAAGATCTGCAGAGAAGAATGGGAGAAACTCCCCAAATACAGGTGTGCTAAGCTTGTAGCGTCATACCCAATAACACTTAAGGCTGTAAATCGCTGCCAAAGGTGCTTCAACAAAGTACTGAGTAAAGGGTTTGAATAATTATGTAAATATGATATCATTATTTAAATTTTTTACATTTTGAAACAGTTTTCTTTGTCATTATGGGGCATTGTGTGTAGATTGATGAGGGGAAAAAAAGAGTAATACATTTTAGAATAAGGCTGTAACCTAACAAAATTTGGAAAAAATCAAGGGGTCTGAATACTTTCCGAAGGCATTGTATGTGCTTTTGTCAGTATTATATTGTTTAGGCTAGTATATTATATCATGAAAATAAAGGAGAGCCGCACACTCTAGGAGCTCAGATGCAAAAATTGAATTACCAACGTTTCGACATCCAAGCTGTCTTCATCAGGGTATAGTGCATGCTCTTCAACCGATCGCTGCCTGCACCTGCCTGCCCGTCCAGCCTCACTACTCTGGACGGTTCTGACTTAGAATATGTGGACAACTACAAATACCTAGGTGTCTGGTTAGACTGTAAACTCTCCTTCCAGACTCACATCAAACATCTCCAATCCAAAGTTAAATCTAGAATTGGCTTCCTATTTCGCAACAAAGCATCTTTCACTCATGCTGCCAAACATATCCTCGTAAAACTGATCATCCTACCGATCCTCGACTTCGGCGGTGTCATTTACAAAATAGCCTCCAATACCCTACTCAATAAATTGGATGCAGTCTATCACAGTGCCATCCGTTTTGTCACCAAAGCCCCATATACTACCCACCACTGCAACCTGTTCGCTCCTGTTGGCTGGCCCTCGCTTCATACTCGTCGCCAAACCAACTGGCTCCAGGTCATCTACAAGACCCTGCTAGGTAAAGTTCCCCCTTATCACAGCTCGCTGGTCACCATAGCAGCACCCACCTGTAGCACGCGCTCCAGCAGGTATATCTCACTGGTAACCCCCAAAGCCAATTCCTCCTTCGGCCGCCTCTCCTTCCAGTTCTCTGCTGCCAATGACTGGAACGAACTACAAAAATCTCTGAAACTGGAAACACTTATCTCCCTCACTAGCTTTAAGCACCAGCTGTCAGAGCAGCTCACAGATTACTGCACCTGTACATAGCCCATCTATAATTTAGCCCAAACAACTACCTGTATTTATTTTTTTATTTTGCTCCTTCGCACCCCATTATTTATATTTCTACTTTGCACTTTCTTCCACTGCAAATCTACTATTCCAGTGTTTTACTTGCTATAGTGTATTTACTTCGCCACCATGGCCTTTTTTGCCTTTACCTCCCTTATCTCACCTCATTTGCTCACTTTGTATATAGACTTATTTTTCTACTATATTATTGACTGTAGGTTTGTTTTACTCCATGTGTAACTCTGTGTTGTTGTATGTGTCAAACTGCTTTGCTTTATCTTGGCCAGATCGCAATTGTAAATGAGAACTTGTTCTCAACTTGCCTACCTGGTTAAATAAAGATTAAATAAATAAAATAAATAAAAATAAATCAAACACTGCGGGATGACTCATTTTTATAGTGTCAAAAGACACACGGGTGTCTAATCATGGCCAAGTGTGGCCTAATATCATTGGTTAATTCTCAAATATTAAAATGGCATACAAACAACAGCATACAAAAAACAAATGGATAGCATACGATCGTAGATTCATTTTAGACTACACAAGCTTACAAACAATTACAATGGCAAAGTCACAATAATCACAAGAATGGCATCAGATCAAAGTCTATGTTGAGACCGAAGGGTGCAAGGGTCTTTAAATTAAAGATCCAGGCAGCCTCTCGTTTTAACAATAAAAACGAGAGGCTGCCTAGGGAGGGTGACATGTTCGATGCCAATATAACGCAGAGACGAAATCGAGTGGTTTGCTTCCAAAAAGTGGGCCGCAACTGGGTAAGTCGAGTTTTTGCATCTAATGGTGCTACGATGCTCTGAGATACGTACTTTTAATTTGCGCTTTGTTTTACCCACATAATTTTTACCACAAGGACAAGTTATAAGATAAATAACTGCCTTAGTGGAGCACGTAATAACACCTTTTGATAGGGATCGATTTCCCTGTTTGTGAGTGTTTGAAGGATCTACATTTGTAAGTGCCATTTGTAATGGCATCCAGTAGGGGCGCAAATAGACGTTGTTCGGGAATATCTTGGGGTGGTAAATCAGAGTGTACCAATTGGTCTCTGAGATTTCTGCCCCGCGAGAATACAACCAAGAGAAGGTCAGAAAACACATTACCGAGACTATCATGGGATTTTAGAATGTGCCAATGTTTGTGAACGATTCCCTTAATTTGTTCAGAGCACTTTGAATATCGGGTAGTGAGAACGCAAGAATGCGTCTTTTTGTGAGACTGATCTTGAAAAAGGTCATGTCTCGTTTTGTTTTGAATTTTCTCAATGGCAATATTAATCTGATCATTTTTGTAGCCCCTCTCCTTGAATTTTCTTTGTGTCTCAGCCATATTTCTGTCGAAATCTGATTGTTTAATGCAAATTCTTTTGATTCGACAGAATTGGCTGTAGGGCAAACTATTTTTCAAGGGAAGTGGGTGACAGCTATCAGCCCTCAACAAACTGTTACGATCAGTAGGTTTCCTGTAAAGATCAGTGGGTGACATCTATCAGCCCTCAACAAACTGTTAGTATCAGTAGGTTTCCTGTAAAGATCAGTGTATAGAACATAGTCTTCACACAAGATCAGAAGATCAAGAAAACTGATTTGACGTGTATCAGATTGCATAGTAAATCTCAAATGTTCAGAACAGGAGTTTTATGAAAAGCATAAAACGCCTGGAACTGTTTTGCATCACCCCTCCATAGAACAAAAATATCATCAATATACCGTTTCCAAATAATGATGTTAGGCAAGAAAACATTTTTGAGAGGATTAAAAATAGACTGTTTCTCCATGTAACCCACATACAAATTAGCATAGTTAGGAGCCATGGGGGATCCCATAGCAGTACCCTTTGTCTGAATAAAGAAGTAATTTAGAAACATGAAGTAGTTATGTGTGAGTACTATTTCAGCCAATGTTATAATGCAGGCACTGGAAGGTAGTTCATTCGGGTCACGTTGCAGAAGAAAATGTTCCATGGCTTCAATACCGCCCTCGTGTGGAATATTTGTGTATAACGACTCAACATCAAAAGTAACTAACAAAGTATTCTCAGGGAGAGGATCAAGAGATTCAATGATAGAGATCATACTGCTGGTGTCCTTTACAAAGGAGGGGAGCTGTTCTGAGACCATACTGCTGGTGTCCTTTACAAAGGAGGGGAGCTGTTCTGAGATCATACTGCTGGTGTCCTTTACAAAGGAGGGGAGCTGTTCTGAGACCATACTGCTGGTGTCCTTTACAAAGGAGGGGAGCTGTTCTGAGACCATACTGCTGGTGTCCTTTACAAAGGAGGGGAGCTGTTCTGAGATCATACTGCTGGTGTTCTTTACAAAGGAGGGGAGCTGTTCTGAGATCATACTGCTGGTGTTCTTTACAAAGGAGGGGAGCTGTTCTGAGATCATACTGCTGGTGTCCTTTACAGAGGAGGGGAGCTGTTCTGAGACCATACTGCTGGTGTCCTTTACAAAGGAGGGGAGCTGTTCTGAGATCATACTGCTGGTGTCCTTTACAGAGGAGGGGAGCTGTTCTGAGATCACACTGCTGGTGTCCTTTACAAAGGAGGGGAGCTGTTCTGAGACCATACTGCTGGTGTCCTTTACAAAGGAGGGGAGCTGTTCTGAGATCATACTGCTGGTGTCCTTTACAAAGGAGGGGAGCTGTTCTGAGACCATACTGCTGGTGTCCTTTACAAAGGAGGGGAGCTGTTCTGAGACCATACTGCTGGTGTCCTTTACAAAGGAGGGGAGCTGTTCTGAGATCATACTGCTGGTGTTCTTTACAAAGGAGGGGAGCTGTTCTGAGATCATACTGCTGGTGTTCTTTACAAAGGAGGGGAGCTGTTCTGAGATCATACTGCTGGTGTTCTTTACAAAGGAGGGGAGCTGTTCTGAGACCATACTGCTGGTGTTCTTTACAAAGGAGGGGAGCTGTTCTGAGACCATACTGCTGGTGTTCTTTACAAAGGAGGGGAGCTGTTCTGAGATCATACTGCTGGTGTCCTTTACAAAGGAGGGGAGCTGTTCTGAGATCACACTGCTGGTGTCCTTTACAAAGGAGGGGAGCTGTTCTGCGAGTGGTCTAATAAAAAAGTCAACAAAAGTAGATAGAGGGGCCGTTACTGCATCAATGCCCTCTACAATAGGGGCCGTTACTGCATCAATACCCGCTACAATAGGGGCCGTTACTGCATCAATGCCCGCTACAATAGGGGCCGTTACTGCATCAATGCCCGCTACAATAGGGGCCGTTACTGCATCAATGCCCGCTACAATAGGGGCCGTTACTGCATCAATGCCCGCTACAATAGGGGCCGTTACTGCATCAATGCCCGCTACAATAGGGGCCGTTACTGCATCAATGCCCGCTACAATAGGGGCCGTTACTGCATCAATGCCCGCTACAATAGGGCGCCCTGGAGGGTTTGTAACATTCTTGTGTAATTTCGGCAAAGTATAGAAAGTGGCAATTTTGGGGTGTTGAATAGCCCAAAAGTTGTGTTCTTTTTGGTTATCTGACCAGAATTTAAATAACCATCTAGGACAGTAAAGATAGTATTCTGAAATTGGGAAGTGGAATCACTTCTGAGTTTCTTGTAAAAGCTGTTGTCAAGTAGTTGTCCATGACACTCATTTACATAAGCTGTCCTATCCATGAGTACAACCGACCCACCCTTATCAGCAGGACAAATAAGGACTGATGTATCAGATTGTAAATCAAGCAAAGCTTGTTTTTCATCCTGAGGTAAATGATGGAAAGATGTGGACTCCTGTTTGTTAAGGAGATGAGCAACATCTTTTCAACAAGTCTGCAATACGTTTCAATAGAGTGACTGTGATTGGCTGGAGGTACAAAATAACTCTTGCTTCTAAAAGGAGTCGGAGTATGTGCAGGTGAGTAACCTACTGGTTCAATAGAAATGTCAGGATTAGGGGAGCTAAAGTATTCCCTTAAACGGATGTTTCTAAAAAAAGTTGAACATGTCTACCTTAACATCAAAATCGTTGCACTGGGTTGTAGGCACAAAAGATAACCCTTTTATTAAGCAAAGAGACATGGGCAGGGCTCAATATCTTGCTTGATAAATGAAAGACACTCAGTCCCGTGGGTTCTGGGACCGTGTGAACGGTCTCCTCTGTCTCGTCGTTTCTTCTTACCCCGTCGGGTGCGGCATCTCGTCGAGGCGCGTGTCCACGGCCACCTGCGCCCTTCCGTCGGCCCAGTCTCTCGTTGAATAAAAACCTGCCACTGGAAGCCGATGAGGCGCTGGTTGTAGACTGTTGGTCAGACGGGGGTGGATGGAAGTAAGCGTCATCCCTCCTGCGTCTGTCATGGAGAGGAGGAGCAGGACCTCCTCTGTCAGGGTTTCTCCAGAAGTAGACTTTATCCTCGGCCTTGTCTGTTTTGTCTTGGTTGAATTTCTTGATTTTAAGTTCCTTTATTTCTGTAGAGAACTTGTCCTGGAGCGCTTGGTTAGTTTTCATCAGTTCATTGAATATGCCATCATCATTAACAGCTATTTGTAGAGCTGTGCGTTTGTCTTTAATCGTGTTATCCATTTCAATAAAATCCACCAGTTTTTTTTTAAATTGCAGACAGCACATTGCCGTTTGTATTTCAACGAACATTGCATGGAAAATATGGGAAAATCCAACTGACAAATCACACTGTCATTCAGTGGAGGCTGCTGATGGGAGTACGGCTCATAATAATGGCTGGAACGGAGCCAATGGAATGGCATCAAACACATAGAAACCATGTGTTTGATTTATTTGATACCATTCCACTGATTCTGCTCCAGCAATTACCACGAGCCCATCCTCCCCAATTAAGGTGGCACCAACCTCTTGTGCTGTCATCGTATCTTTGGACTCCCTGACGATGGCCATGCTGCCGAAACACGCCAAGGTTTTAAATCTTTGTTCTATTGAACATGCCGTAACAATAAATGCATTTTAATGATATAAAGAGTGCCTTGGTCCTTCTTGTTTCTTTGATGACAAATTAACCGCTCTACCAAAGAGCGCCCATCTAACCGCTCTACCAAAGAGTGCCTATCTAACCGCTCTACCAAAGAGCGCCCATCTAACCGCTCTACCAAAGAGTGCCTATCTAACCGCTCTACCAAAGAGCGCCTATCTATAGAGACCTACTATTGTGTATCCTAGCAACCCTTCCTTCCTTCGTCACAAATCACACTGTATCGATCATGATGTTGTTGTGATATGAACATTATTATGACACTAGCTTTCTCCCGACACCCCACAGGCCCACCTACAACGGGTGGATTCAATGACCATAAAACAATCTGAACGTTGCAGATAGAAATGGAATGAAAGGAGCTGACGTGATTCCCTATTCCCCCTCAAGGTCAACTCTGGATCTCGAAGCCAGTTCCACTGCTTGTTTTCATTTTCCCCCTCTAACCAGGGTAGTTGAATTATCCGGTAGAACAGAAGACCAGCAGGCTCCGGACCTCGTAGGGTAAGAGTTGAATACCCCTGCTTATTCAATCTGACAGGCAATCATTTCTGTTCGACACCATAGATTTCTACCTGATCCGAACTTACATCCTCTGAACAGGCCTCTGGACTTACCTGGGTAAACCATTTCATCTTCCTCTGCTTCTGCTTCATCATCTTCCTCCTCCTCTTCTTCTTCTTCTTTGATAATCATATTAAATCTGGGTCTTTCTGCCACGGTGAGACCTGGGAGGTGGTCTGAAATAACCAAACCAATATAATTAATTGCCAGCTAATACTGTAATGCTGGAGATGCACCGTTGGGGCCCTATGTTCAACTAGCAACTGAAGGGAATAAGTAAGGGAGAATCTCAGTTTAATTTGCTTGATTCCTTGTGTCCTCCTTGCTTCTTTCTCAAAACCCATTGGATGAGGTCAGAGGTCCCTCCCCTCTGACCTTTCCTTCTGAAAAATTATCGGATGTAGAGAGGATGCGAGGAATCAAGGAAATGTAATTGAGATTCTCCCTAAGTCAACATAATGCTCTGGTTAGGCCTACCTCTAGGTGGGATTCTCCCTAAGTCAATATAATGCGCTGATTATTTATTTATTTATTTAACCTGTATTTAACTAGGCAAGTCAGTTATGAACAAATTCTTATTTACAATGACGTCCTACACCGACCAAACCCAGACGAAGCTGGGCCAATTGTGTGCCGCCCTATGGGGCTCCCAATCACGGCCGATTGTGATACAGCCTGGATTCAAACCAGGGTGTCTGTAGTGACGCCTCTAGCACTGAGATGCAGTGCCTTAGATCGCTGCGCCACTCGGGATGCCAAGTGGTTAGGTTTACCTCTAGGTGCCTCTACTGTTATCTTTGATCAGTCCCGGATCCAACTCTTTTTTTCATAGTATTCCATTCATAATCATTTTGTTCACTGCTTTATATTTTTTACACTACTAACCTCTCTCCCATAGGTACAGATCTAGGATTAGCCTAATCTCCCCCAAGCCTCTCTCGTTGGTGTGAGAAATGCAAAACTGACCCAAGATCAGTGTCTAGGGCCAACTTCATGCAACATGGACTCACCTGGGTCAGCCATGTCACTATCTCCCTCCTCTTCCTCTTCCTTCACAGTCACACTGGGTTCAGGTTCTGGGGCAGTGGGACTAGGAAGGTAGTCTGATTCTGACTCAGACCCGGGGTTCTCGACAAAATCCATTTCTGAATCCTGCTCTGCTTTTGGGTTTGTAATTGTGTATTCTAGTGTAGATCCATGATTATCTGTGGGTTCAATGACACGTACACACAATGATGTGAGGTTATTTAACACAGGCTTTCCCAAACTGGGTCCTGGGGCCCCCCATGGGGGCACGTTTTGATTTTTTTGCCCTGGCACTACACAGCTGATTCAAGTATTTGTGCTAGAGCAGAACCAAAACCTGCATCCGGGGGGCCCCAGGACCCAGTTTGGGAAACCCTGGTTTAACAAGCATGCACTCTTAAACCACAGCCTCATGGCCTGTTAACACAGGTGTGCCTTATTGTTAATTAGGGGCGTGGCATCAGGTATAAATGTTTGGCCATCAGTTCAGTCAGGGGATTCCCTTGCTGGTGTCGGTTGGTGCGCCCTGGAAGGATGGGAGTGGTGATGGCATGCATGCATTTATTTATTTATTTAAATCAGTTGTTTTATAGCAATGCTCTTATTCCACCTAGAACCGGTCTTCTGTGGACACGCCCTGGACACTGTCAAGGCTGCTAATAAGGACTACTTGCATTGACTGTTTTTTTTAAACTAACACCCTTTCACTGACTATACACACACTCACCACATAAGCTGCTGCTACAGCTCAGTCTTATGTATCTTGATGCCTAGTCATTTTACCCCCTTACCAGTATGTACATAATTTACATGGTATCCCTGCACATCGACTTGGTACTGGTACTCCCTGTATATAGCAATGTTAATGTTATTCACTGTATTTATTCCTTGTGTCACTATTTTTATAGGACCCCGTAAGTAAGCATTTCGCTGTTAGAGGCAGGTGACAAACCACATTAGGATGTCTTGTTTGTTGATTAAAGCAAATTGTCAGCAACTGTCTCTAACCTTGGTCATTGTCTTATAGGCATACTACAAAAATGGATTTATTTTTATTTTACCAGGTAAGTTGACTGAGAACACATTCTCATTTACAGCAACAACCTGGGGAATAGTTACAGGGGAGAGATGAATGAGCCAACTGTAAGCTGGGGGTGATTATTGTGCATTTGAGAATGAACAAAAAACGAAAATAGTTTTTGCAGCATATCTTTGACTTCTCATGCTCCACCCCTGATGAGAACCTGTTGTGCAATTGCTTAGTGCTAGTTATTTACCAGAGGACCTCGCCTCATTAAACAGGGGGCGTAGATCGGCTAGCTTCAAAGATTCATAGTGTTACAAATGCAGGTTTTTGACCGTCACACTCTAATTTACATGTGATTGTATTATCATAGACACAAGGAGAGAAAAGACGCTAAACAAGATTTATAGTGGTGATGCTACACAATAGTAGCTAACTGAGCTAGCTCTCGCCGAAACTGACCCGTCCTTTTCGTAGCATTAGCCATCTAGCGTTGTGGTATATAGTGGGTTGGGTGAGCACCTTTTCAATATAGCTGCGTACATTTAATTGCCCGTTAAAACAAAATTAGTTAACTAGCCAGCTAGCTGTTACTCACCTCGACTTCTATAGCGGATGTTTAGACTGGAGATCTACGTCGACATTCGATTGTTCTGGCCTGAGAGCGCAGACAAACAGGAAGTTGTTGCCTTATCGTCGATTCCTCTAGACTGCAACTGTGTTTTTCTCTCAATATACAATGTAAAACACAAAAACTTGAGCAACAAGACAACTTTATCTGGACGCACAGAAGAACCACTAAGCGAAAATAAGGTGATAATATTTTAATGCCACGCAATATAGTCGTAGAGATAATTGCTAGCTAGGCTGGCTAGCTATCCAGCTAACGTTAGCCAGCTAGCTATAACTATCGACAATGGGTCCGGGTAGCTATAGCTACCAACGTTTATAACCGATATCTAGCTCGAACCCTACATTGAATCCCGAATTAACCCATAGCTCATTATGCACTTAGCTATGTAGCTAGAACGGAGAGGATTGGATAGGAGTCTGTTTGCAATACAGCAATAATTCCACCAGCCTGGCCTTTCGAAGGGCGAGAGAGTACAGTAGTAGAGCTACTAGGCTATATTGCTTTGCTACAACACCTATCGGATCAACACACGTCTAAGGGGTATCTTGTCTAACAATCACCTGCAGTTGAGCCCATGACAAAGTATTTATTTAATGGTAATTAAAGGAGTATCAAATTATTTTATTCTTCAGGAACAGAGGACAACGAGTGAAAGACCTTGGAGTAGCTTACTAGAGAGCACCGAGCGAATTTCAGCTGTTCAACAACTTCATCGTTTCTGATACCGCGTGAGCAGGACAATATGAATCATGAAAGAGAAACGTTGATGGATGAAATCGAAGAGAGTTTATGGACTTTAACAGAGGACAATTTACGCTCCCTTTGTGAACGCAGTGGAATAGGTGGCAAGGATGGATCCGAAATGAAAAGAAAGAATCAACGAGCACTACGGCGTAAAATCATGGAGGAAACATGGGAAAATGAGGATTTAATGAAATCTGAGGATCGGGGAATGTCATGGTTACTCCAACTGAAAGAGGACATCAAAAGGATACAGGATGCTGGGGGTGTGGCCTCCAGACAATCAGCGTCAGCGCATGTGGACAACGGGGCACAAGGAAGCTGCGATGCAGAACGTAAAGAGGATGGAGGGAATCTTTATAGTTACCAGAACAACCCTCACCTGTCCCCCTTCCCAGAGTCCCCGGGTAGTGCTTCACTTGGACTCGAAAGCAGGAAAACACCGGGGCTGAGTGGAACGGTGAAAGGAGGAGAAGAGGAGGAGGAGGAGGAAGAAGAAGATTTGATTGAGGCAGCAGAGAAGAGTGTTAAAAAACGCCAGCCGAAACGCACAGTGAAGAAACCCCACTGCTGCTCAGACTGTGGCAAAAGCTTTAGTCACAAAAGTCATTTGACTGTCCACCAGCACACGCACACCGGAGAGAAGCCTTACCACTGTACGCAGTGCGAGAACAGTTTCTACTGCTCGTCTTATCTGATATCACACATGCGAACACACACCGGTGAAAAGCCCTACCGCTGTTCCGACTGTGGGAAAAGGTTTGGCCAATCAAACGCCCTGAAGCTACACCGCATGCGAAGGCACACCGGCGAGCTGCCATTCTCTTGTTTGGAGTGTCCGAAACGTTTCGTCACGTCGGCACACTTGAAATCCCACCAGAGAGTCCACACGGGAGAGAAGCCCTACCACTGCTCGGACTGCGGGAAGAATTTCTCCCACTCGAGCGCCCTGAGACTCCACCAGAAAACCCACAGCGGAGAGAAACCTTTCATATGCGAATGTGGAAAGAGCTTCATTAACTGGGCCCACTTAAACTCCCATCAAAGATCCCACACTGGTGAGAAGCCTTACTGCTGCGAGCAGTGTGGCAAGTGTTTCTCTGAATCCGGCACCCTGTCAAATCATCAGAGAACCCATACTGGGGAGAAGCCTTACAGCTGTGATCAGTGTGGGGAGAGGTTCGCTCAGTCGGGATCTCTGACGATCCACCAGAGGACACACACAGGAGAGAAGCCCTACGCCTGCGATCAGTGTGAGAAGAGGTTCATTACCTCTAGCCACCTGAGACGCCACCAGAGGACTCACACTGGAGAGAAGCCTCACCTCTGTGATGAATGTGGCAAGAGCTTCACGCGGGCCGGAGCCCTGGCGAGCCACCGCAAAACACACACCGGAGAGAAACCCTACAGCTGTGATCTGTGCGGGAAGAGTTTTGTTCAGTCTGGGCAGCTGACAAGCCACCAGCGCACACACACAGGAGCCAAACCGTATGGCTGCGATCAGTGTAGCGAAAGATTCACTCAATCAGCCACCCTGGCCAATCATCAACGAACACACACGGGAGAGAAGCCCTACGGATGTAATCTGTGCGAGAAGAGCTTCGCTCAATCGGGGCACCTAAAAAGTCACCAGAAAGCCCACGCCAGAGGAGGAATGTGTCCTCTTCCAACCCTCTCCTCTCCGGCGTCTGTTCCGGTACCTTCTGTAAGTTCTAAATGGTCCAAAACTCAGCTGCCGGACTCCTCAGCCACACCAAGTTCTGAAACCACATCGCCAGTGTTCTATGTGAACACTGGCTACCCGCTACACACAGCACCTTCTACTGCTAAACCCCCTTATTGACCTGTTTTCTGCACCAGTGGTTGTCAAACCTCTCCTCAGGGACATTTCGTGTATTTGATCTATTCCAGAACTAGTACATCTGATTCAACTAGTCAACTAATCATCAAGCCTTTGACTAGGTGAATCAGGTGAGCTCGTTCAGGAATACAACAAAGTTGTGAAACGTCTGGGGGTGTCCAAGGAGAGGTTTGAAAAACACTGCTCAACACTGTGGACACTATGGGGCGGTTTCCCGGACACAGATTATAATTTAAAAAATAATTTAATAGAGATTCTCCATTGAGCTTGTTTTTTTAGTTTAGGGCTAGTGTAGTGGGGTAATATTTATCATATATGCATATATTATATATACCTCACATGCGACTCGTAATAAGACCACAACAACAACAACAAAAAACATTCAATTAGTTATGACTCCATAAGATAAATGGCAATATGCAAGAGACTATAGTTAGTGTTACAAGACATTCTTCTAGGCATGGTCAGAGAGAGAAAGAGGGAGACAAAGAAACCATGGCCCATAGCTCATGGGAGAGAGAAATAAATAATTGAGAGAGTATCTCACCACAGCAGTTCAGGAACCAAAAAAGAGAGAGGCAATGAATGTAAGACCTTTTATAATGTCAGAGTTGTTTGAATTCAAAATCTGAGTTGTTCATCATTAAAGGAAACATATTCACTTCCTCAATGCTCTTTATTAAAGAGTGTTTCTTTTAGCTTTTTGTAAAGCTAACCTCCAATCAGATATCATACCTACAGACCTGTAAAGACAACAGAACCTCTGCTTGTCAGAGGTCTGACAATGGGGTTGGAGAATAACAGAGAAGGTGACACAGAGGACATTCTGGCTTGCAGTTGATAAGAAGGGTCTCTTCTGGGGCTGGCCTGCCCTGAACTAGTATTAAGCGTTGTCTCGGAAACCGGCTCTATGGGCTCAACAACATCATACTGACCTGTTTCAATGTCATAGACCATGTCATAGTGAACTGTGTGTGGAGTGGTGGATGTTTGGGTGAGTGAGTGGGGTGGGGGGGTTTGAGGGTTGTATCTTTCATGTACTCCCATTATCAATTAAATTGTTATAATGTAGAATGTTTTAACAATAGTAGGTATGTATTCATGTATTCAATTGATCAATCAATTCAACCTTTTATCTTCTCAACAATGTCAGCTTATCACCTTAATTGTTTAGTATACTTAAAAAATATATATCTGTTTTAATATAAGTGCATTGAGTGTGGGAAATGTGCTCTACAAAATAGAATTATTGTTATTAAAAAATTATGAAATGACTCATAAAACTGGAATAAAGGATTCATCTCATAATACTATACAAGGTCAAGCACTTTTCATGCTTTGTCTTCACCCGATAAAAACGTCAGGACTCTGAGACATTCATGTTCCAAGTGGGTGTCAGGTAAAAGTAGACGATGGCAGACAACAGGATTCTTAGTGAAAGGGCTGTTGTTGAATGTGTTCTTGACTTATAGATCCGGTAAAATCTTATCCAGGATGTTTCTGAAGTAAGATTAGCCTTTATGAGACGCTTATTTATCACTACTTTAGTCAAGTTTTTATATCTAAATCAACGTTTGATTGCTCTGCTATTTGAGCGCATCAGACTTGAGATCAAGGAATTATTTCCCAGAAACCCCCTAATCTTTATCTAAAGGCTGTGACTAACAAAGTAAATGTAGCATACTTACTTCTTTGTCATGTGAATAAACTCTGAAGAAACAGTATCTTCCACAATGGATCAGGTGAGTTTGTATGCTTTTCAACAGCATAGGCATGCTGTTCTGTATAAAATGTTGTTTCAAATATGTTTATTTGTAGAGCAGAGGAAAAATGGATACAAATGTACATTTTGTTGTGAACAATTATTTTTACATAAATGGCATGAACATACAAAACATCAGTATAATACAGCTGGAGATCAAAGTTAACACATTTAAACAAAATGGATACATCAAAAACAGTATGAAGAGAAAAGGACAAACTGAGACTCAAGACAAAGTCACTGAAAAGAAACCTCCTGCACCTTGTTCTGTGGACAATAAAAGGCCACTCTACAATGTGCAGTTTTCACATGCAACACAATGCCACAGATGTCTCATGTTGAGGGAACGTGCAATTGGCATGCTGACTGCAGGAATGTCCACCAGAGCTGTTACCAGATAATTTAATGTTAATTTCTCTACCATAAGCCATGGTAGAGATGACGTTTTATATTTTTGTTCAGTATTCAATAACATTTTCGGTAACGGTTACAAAAATATTTTTTTCTTCTTAACTGTGATGCTGTTTATCTACATTAGTTGAATGCACTGACTATGTCACTCTGGATAAGAGCTCCTGTTGAATGACCAAACTGTAAAAGTAAAAACAAACATGTTCAAAGTGTGCTGGGTATTATTCTAATGAGCTCCGCCCCTAAAAAGCTAAACATTTGTTCGGTCTGGACCAGACCAAATCTGAACTAATTATAGACGTCTTGGCTATGTTTCACAAGTTTCAACAGCACAGCTCAGTACGGTACAGGACGGTAGAGTTTTAGTCAGTAGAGTACAGTACGGTACAGTAGAGTTTAATTCAGTTGTGTACATTAGAGTAAAGTAGTGTACAATACAGTACATTATACTGGACTATTCTACTGTACTGAACTATACTTTACTTTCCTGTACTGTGCTGCTCTCTACTGGACTGTGCAGTACTGTGCTGTCCAAACTTGTGAAACATAGATGTCTATGTTTGGGTCAAATCAAGGCCGTACCGTACCAAAAACACATGGCCGGAAGACATTGGCGTCGGTCCGTGCTTAGTGGAATAATCTATCCAGCCTTGTCTAGCGTATTTTGTTTTGTTGACATTTGGAAAGTCTACAGACAAATTTTCTGTTTCCATCAGGCTTGTTATTACATGCATTTTATTCGCATAAGGTTAGATAGAAACCTGGTTACTGACTTGCAGTGGCAACCCATCATTCAGGGCAGAGCCCCACATTTTTAGCAACATTTCATTATATTTTTGGGACTTGCCTGTTTTGCATGTTGTTTTGCTATTAATATGTGTTACATATCTGTTTGCAAACAATGTTAAAAATATATATATATAATTGAGTTAATAAAACCTCATACAAACATGGTCTCTTTTTTGTTTTCTTGAGTAAGGCAGCTCCAAAATGCAGGAGTTTCAGCCTAGCTCAGTGCTTTCTGTGGTGGTGGCGCAAGTGTTCTGTCGCTCAGTGTTCTGTCACTCATTGGGACACTACGTCACCACCAAGTCTAAGGGGAGAGCTCGAAAATTCAAGCCCCTTGGAGGCTACCATAGAGTTACATTAGAAGTGGCCATCCAAGAAGGCTCAAGGTCATTGACCACAGAGATAATGACATTAAATCACATTATATCTATAGTAGCTTTGATTGGACTGATCATGTCAACATCATACTTTCGAAATCTTAGCTAGCAGTCATCATCATATATCAAGTCGACAATCTACTGGCAAATCCTTTTTAATCCTTGTCATATGAAGAGAAATAATGAAGAGAAATTATAGATAAAACGTATTGGTTCTCATCGGCTATTGGACATAAACATTACACAACAAGTTGGAAATCGCAAATTCTACAATGAGTGCTTTGGAAGGAATAAGTGGCTAACTGCAAGCATTACAAAGCAATCATTAGCCTGCTATTTAGTGGAGTGGCTGTGTTGTCCCAAGTCTAAGATTAAGGGTCTCTTTTCCTAGTTTAAAATTATAAACATTCAACATTGGCCATGCTGTCAATGAAGCATGATTTGTGCCACGCTCAAAACAACTGTTAACTCTGAACTACAAAATCTGACTTTAGTGAGTTCAAGACAACTGGGAACTCGGGGAAAAACGAGCTACGACTGGGAAAATACGTTTTGAACTTTCATCACCTCGGAATTGTAAATCGGGAACTCTGACTCTTTCTAGCGCTACGACCTGAAGATCACTGACGTCATTATGATTCAACCTTTTTTTCTTTCTTCGAGTTCCCAGTTGTCTTGAAAGCACCATAAACCCAGAGAATGCCAGACTTTGATTACAAAGTTTGATGACAAAATTTGCCCACGAAGGACCGCCGCGCCACCTTCCTGTTCAAGTGAGCACAGCACAAGGTGAGTCCAAAAATGTATTGTATGCTGCTGCATAAATGATGTAATATGCCAGGGAGATATGTATACTGTAGCTAAGAAAGTAATACTAAGTGTATGTTGTGTAGTAAGCTGTTAGTAGACCATGTGCCTCACCCTAATTTGGTCTATCTTCACCTCTTAATTTCGCCTACTGTTCTGACTTAGTGGTGCACATGTAGCCTATAACCTGTTTTTGAGAAATGTAATCATTGAATATTGTAAGAGCTTTCATTGTCTGCTTATGTGCCCCCTTTACTTATCCTACGGTTCTGACTTAGTGTACAGGGAGAACACTGTAACAACGGCCCATGTTCTGAATTCTGTCACTGTACATTTCAAAAGTGCTGAACAAATAGTTATATTGACTACGTCCGTCCTAGCTCACTCAGTATTGTCTAAATCGAAATTACGGATTGCCTCTTATCCACTTGTCGTCCGCTTATGCCATAGTTTGTACATCTCAATTGCCTGTATAACCAACATTTGTTTAAGCAAGTCAGCCATATCAGCTATGTTTTTTTAAAAGGCAGTAAATGAGGCTGAATGTTTTGCTGCCAGACAAGGCTCCGCTGATAGCCAGGTGTAGGAGTGGTAAGGTGTTGGGACTGCTGTTGGGACTCTGTTGTTGGGACAGCTTTATGTAGGCCCTAACAGTTTGTGGGAACCATTTGTCACCGTTACAGTGCAATTAATGTATTGTTTAGTGTTGTGTTGTATTGTGTAGTGCCCCACCAAGATGTACATGCTAAAATCGCCACTGCTGGAAAGGTAATGATTGGTATTTAAAATAAAAAAATAAAAACTCCCACTAGCCCATGTCTCCACCAATCCAATGATTTTAGATTTGTGGGAAGTAGAATGATTGCACACTTAAGGAGATATTATAACAATGCACCCAATCAAGCAGAGGTTTGAATTCTTCCTGTGGTCTTCAATCTTCACCCAATGAGAACATCTGTACTCTCAACGAGAACTTTGTGGTCCAAGTATATGGAAATATAAACGCAACATGTAAAGTGTTGGTCCCATGTTTCATGAACTGAAATAAAAGATCCCAGAAATTTTCCAGACACAAAAAGCTTATTTCTCCAAAATGTTGTTCACAACTTTTTTACATCCCTGTTAGTGAGCATTTCTCCTTTGCCAAGATAATCCATCCACCTTACAGAAAACACCTAGTGGTCGGTTCCAGATCTCTAAATAAAGGATCTATAGAAAACATCTAGTGAAGAGGTTCGTGATCTCTAAATAAAGGTTCTATAGAAAACATCTAGTGAAGAGGTTCCAGATCTCTAAATAAAGGTTCTATAGGAAACATCTAGTGAAGAGGTTCCAGATCTCTAAATAAAGGTTCTATAGAAAACATCTAGTGAAGAGGTTCCAGATCTCTAAATAAAGGTTCTATAGAAAACATCTTGTGAAGAGGTTCCAGATCTCTTAATTAAGGTTCTATAGAAAACATCTAGTGAAGAGGTTCCAGATCCCTAAATAAAGGTTCAATGCACTGGTTTACAGGACACGTTGAAGGGGGTTTGTGCTCCCGATGGGTTATCTTATTTCATATACTTTCCCATACGTAAAAATAATATATTGACATATTTTATATGTTTAATTCAATTTTATTTAAATATTCCAATATATAATTTTTCCATATGGGTTTATCATTTGATGTATGCTCTAAAGTTGAATTTAGTAATATATGTTAGTGTTTTGATTACATTTTTTACCTATGCACGCCTTTTTTCATGTTAAGAAGTACGTAGTAAGCCTTAGACAAGTAAGCCTCGTAATGTTAATAAAATCACAGAAAAAGCTCTCTCCTCTGAACTTCAAAATTCATTTTTTTCACACTTTATATTTGCCTGAGAACATTCTAAATGCAGCAAAAAAGTCTCCTGAAGTGAGATTACACGAAGCATCATCAGTCATATCTGCTCTAGCAATAGAGTTTAGCATTGGTGGGGAGAAAGAGAGTGTCCCAGCTAATGGTGGATGACGTACAGAGCTGGTGGAAGGAAGTCAAAATTGGAAAGTGTCGCAGTAGCTTAAAATAAAAAATAACATCAAGACTAAGCAGCTGCATTATTAGTGGGATGCGCTGTTGAGCGCTACATCCCGAGGGGTTCGTGCTGATTGTACAGAGATTGTGACAGCCGGTTAAATGGCGTCCCTTGAGAAAGCAAGAACAAGATGTATGTCAGGACAAGTGCAGTATTATCATAAGGAGACGTATACTTGGAATAAGGAGGAGGAATGCAGGGGAAAAGAGAGGCAGGGGAGGTCTAAGAAAGAGAGAGGGAGGAAGATGGTGAGCTTGAGTCAATCACCACCTTCCGGAGACACCTGAAACCCCACCTCTTTAAGGAATACCTGGGATAGGATAAAGTAATCCTTCTAACCGCCCCCCCTAAAAGATTTAGATGCACTATTGTAAAGTGGTTGTTCCACTGGATATCATAAGGTGAATGCACCCATTTGTAAGTCGCTCTGGATAAGAGCGTCTGCTAAATGACTTAAATGTAAATGTTAAAAATGGCGGAAAAAAGGGAGATTCTTTGGTAAAGAAGAATGGTAGAAAGTGTAAGCAGAGGGAGCTGAAGACAGGAGGAGAATTGGAAGTGAATGAGGGCGAAGTATCGGAGGTGGTAGGTGTGGTGAAGTTCTCAGGCGCCCGAGGCTTGAACCGAGGGTCAGGATGAAGATGAGTCTATGACAGTAGGAGTGAAGTTTTTGGAGAAAGTGGACCCTTGCCTTTTTGCTGATCCATTTGTGGTTTCATTGTGGGTGAAAACAGAGTTGGGTGCCTTGAAATCGTTGAGGGTAATGAGAAGTGGTCTTGTGATAATTGTTTGTGTTTCTGCTGGTCAGAGGGAGAAGGCGCTCGGAGTTAAACGAATGGGGGCAAGAAATGGGAATTGTTTTGCTCTCAAGAGAAGGGTGCCATTGAAAGGAGTGATTACTGGGGTAGCAGTAAATGTAAAAGTTGACCAACTGAAGGAGAAGATTCCCGGTGTTTGTGATGCTCGTTGTTTGCTGCGAGGCAGAGTGGTGAAACAGAAGAGTCATTGTCGGTTCTTTTGAGTTTTGATGTTGAGTCTTTGCCCGACAAAGTGATGTTAGGATATATAAGTTAACCTGTGCAAGCTTTTGTACCGAATACATTATGTTATTACAGGTGTCAAGCTTATGGGCATGTGGCAGCAGTGTGTAGGAGGGAGGTTCCTAGGTATGAGAAGTGTGCAGACGGGCATGAGACAAAGGAATGTGTAGCATTGGGGAATGTAGTGGTATGTGTTAATTGTAGGTGTCCCCATGTGGCTGGGGATCAGAAATGTCCCATGCGAGAGAAATATTTATATTTTATTTATTTGTAGATTTTTTTTCGTGAGTCTGGTGTTAGATGGTTGGGTATTTGAAAATATTATTGAATTTTTTTTTTTGAAATCAAGCAAAGTATAAAGAAGTTGTACTCCAGTCTAGTAAGTTGCGGTAATGCAACATATTGGATGCCAACCGCCGTTAAACCTAATCGAATAAGACGTTTACCATTGATATATCGATACTCGATTGGTCTGGTCTGTGTGTGATGACGGCATAGCATACATTGGAACCAAGTAAAGAATGAGGAGCTAGCCCTAACTAGATTAGTCTTCCAACATTGTGGGAATTCCTACATTCAATCTCCAAAATACAGCTTAAAACTGATCTCAGAACAACGTTATCGAAGGAACGTCAAGCGAAAGTCACGAGGTATACTTCTTGTTCAGGTTGGACAGAGACGCGCTAGCCTGTTAGCTAGCTAGCCTTTCTACTGTACCTGGTAGGTAGCAAAGGTTACTAGCACTTCTACTGGAGCCAGTTTGATGTTTTTGTACACCGCCAACCCTGTGAACGATTAGCTAATTTAGGGCTTTGGTTTGATAATAACTTGCTTAACCCTAAAGTGGAACCGACAGCGTTTTAACTACTTTGCAGATATGAAACAAACAGAATCATATCAGTCTAAAATATCAAATTCCCAGTGTATGCTACACAACCAACTTTATAAGAGGTTTTATAAATAGGTACGATTTGACTCAATTCAATGACGTATAGTAAGAATGCAATTCAATGCATGATCGATATAATTCACCAATACATTTCTTGCTATTCCAAAAAATATTGATATCAGGTTGTAAATCACAGCTGGACTGGTACATTGTTTGCTGCATCCATTCGGAATGCACCGTTTCAGTTTCAATGACTCAATATTTCAGACAAAAACGGACGAATGTAACAAAGGCTGGGAATGTCAATACAATCAAACTGGCAATGATCACAAATCAGTCATTACGTGGCTAATAGGCTAGCGCATCTATTTATTTAACAAGTTAAAAGCACGGAACCTAACATTAGCTAGCTGCTGGGAGGATGTCATGTCATTGGAGGAGTGGGTGAGTGACCGACTTTTCCCCCGCATATCGTTTTTCGGTTGCAACAACAAGATGCAGGTGTCATTTGGTTAGCTAGAAATAAATATGAATCGCTTTGCTAGCTAGCTATGATGAACTTGAACGGCTCTTATCCAGTTACCATATCTCTTGCGGTCGTAAAAGTCATTCTTGCAATCTACTCCGATTTCAGAGCACTCTGGTCTGTGTGCGCCTGATGCAGAATAGGTGAATTTACCAATACGCAACACCAGCTGAATATATTACTTTAGAATTTTAACAAATGCCTTGTTCTACACCAGGAGTCGCCAAACCGTCGATCGTGGTCGACAAGTCGATATTGGAAGCATTCCAAGTCGATCGGGAGGAGTTTTCAAAATCAGAGAAAGAAAATCATAAATGTTTTAATTAATTCATTATTTTTTAAGGAGGCTTTTATCACCTTGTTACTATTGAAAGGGAGGACAAGAGGTGAGAACATTTACAACGAGTTTAAACGTTAGGTGCATGATAACAGCATTCCCATTCATAAGCTGGTAGTGAGTTCACTACAGATAGGGCACCAGCAATGCATGGGGTTCATTCGGGCTTCGTTGCAGTGTGCCGTCGTGATTCCGATTTCTCAGAGTTTTTGAACTATCACTGTGTGATCCATCAGCAAGCACTAGCTAGTAAAGTAGTGGACTTGTCTCATGTCATGACACTTGTTGTTATGATTGTTAATTCGATTCGCGCAAATGGACTTCAGCACCGCTTGTTTAAATCTTTATTAGATGAGCTTGACGCCGCATATGGTGACTTGATTCTCCACGCTTGCGTAAGGTGGATGAGTCGCGGGAAAGTACTGCAGCGATTTGTTGACTTGCTGCCCGAGATCAAATCATTTCTGGAGTCACGAAATGAGGAGTATGAGGAATTGTCTGATGATGCATGACTGCTAGACTGAGGTTGCCTCACGGATATTTTCTATTGTATTTCACCTTTATTTATTTCACCTTTATTTATTTCACCTTTATTTAACCAGGTAGGCAAGTTGAGAACAAGTTCTCATTTACAATTGCGACCTGGCCAAGATAAAGCAAAGCAGTTCGACAACATACAACAACACAGAGTTACACATGGAGTAAAACAACATACAATCCAATGATGCAGTAGAAAAAAATAAGACTATATACAATGTGAGCAAATGATGTGAGATAAGGGAGGTAAAGGCAAAAAATGCCATGGTGGCAAAGTAAATAAAGTATAGCAAGAAAAACACTGGAATGGTAGATTTGTAGTTTGAAGAAAGTTCAAAGTTAAAATATAAATAATATGGTGCAAAGGATCTAAATAAATAAATACAGTAGGGGAAGAGGTAGAAGTTTGGGCTAAATTATAGATGGGCTATGTACAGGTGCAGTGATCTGTGAGCTGCTCTGACAGCTGGTGCTTAAAGCTAGTGAGGGAGATAAGTGTTTCCAGTTTCAGAGATTTTTGTAGTTCGTTCCAGTCATTGGCAGCAGAGAACTGGAAGGAGAGACGACCAAAGGAGGAGTTGGCTTTAGGGGTGACCAGAGAGATATACCTGTTGGAGCGCGTGCTACAGGTGGGTGCTGCTATGGTGACCAGTAGGCGGAGATAAGGGGGGACTTTACCTAGCAGGGTCTTGTAAATGACCTGGAGCCAATGTGTTTGGCGACGATTATGAAGCGAAGGCCAGCCAACGAGAGCATACAGGTCGCAGTGGTGGGTAGTATATGGGGCTTTGGTGACAAAACGGATGGCACTGTGATAGACTGCATCCAGCTTGTTGAGTAGGGTATTGGAGGCTATTTTGTAAATGACATCGCCGAAGTCGAGGATTGGTAGGATGGTCAGTTTTACGAGGGTATGTTTGGCAGCATGAGTGAAGGATGCTTTGTTGCGAAATAGGAAGCCAATTCTAGATTTCACTTTGGATTGGAGATGATTGATGTGAGTCTGGAAGGAGAGTTTACAGTCTAGACACCTAGGTATTTGTAGTTGTCCACAAATTCTAAGTTAGAACCGTCCAGAGAAGTTATGCTGGACGGGCGGGCAGGTGCAGGCAGCGATCGGTTGAAGAGCATGCATTTAGTTTTACTTGTGTTTAGCAGCAGTTGGAGACCACGGAAGGAGAGTTGAATGGCATTGAAGCTCGTCTGGAGGGTTGTTAACACAGTGTCCAAAGAAGGGCCAGAAGTATACAGAATGGTGTCGTCTGCGTAGAGGTGGATCAGAGATTCACCAGCAGCAAGAACGACATCATTTATGTATACAGAGAAAAGAGTTGGCCCAAGAATTGAACCCTGTGGTACCCCCATAGAGACTGCCAGAGGTCCAGACAGTAGGCCCTCCGATTTGACACACTGAACTCTGTCAGAGAAGTAGTTGGTGAACCAGGCGACGCAATCGGTTGAGAAACCAAGGCTACTGAGTCTGCCGATGAGGATGTGGTGATTAACAGAGTCAAAAGCTTTGGCCAGGTCAATGAATACGGCAGCACAGTATTGTTTCTTATCGATGGCGGTTACGATGTTGTTTAGGACCTTGAGCATGGCTGAGGTGCACCCATGACCAGCTCTGAACGAGCTCAACTATGAGCTTCAGGGAAAAGACAAAGACGTGGTACACATGATCAGCGCTGTCAATGCCTTTAAGGCCAAGGTGGGTGTGTGGGGTTCTCAGCTGAGGAATGGAAGGCTGGTGCACTTCCTAAACCTGGAGAAAATGTAGCAACACATCAGAAACAAAGATGCTTTTCTCCAGCAAGAATTCTGTTCCCACCTGGAGAAACTGGCATCTGAATTCAGGAGTTCAATGACGTAGGAGAGGTTGTTGCATTCATCTCAAACCTTTTCCTCCCCATTGAGATTGAGGGGGTGTCTGCCAAATTCCAGCAAGTATTTGCTTTACCAATCTGAGTTGACATGGAGATAATTTAATTGCAAAAGGACATAGAGTTGAAAGCAAGATCAAGAGACAGTGACTCTTGGGTTCTTGTAAACACTGAAAAGTTTCCCCTCCTTTCATCCTGCACACTTAAGGTGAAGGCCTACTTTGGATCAACATATCTCTGAGATGGCCTTTTCACAGATGAAAATGATCAAGTCAAAGAGCAGGTCTTGTCGAACTATTAGACGTCTCATGCAGTGTCAGACTTGCTGTGTCAAACTATGAGCCAGACTACAAAGCACTTGCTGATCGTGTGCCATCACATTGAATGTGTGTGTGTGGGGAGGGGATCTCATCCACAGCCATCAGTGAGTGAGTTTTGCCAGTTTGAAATCTATTGTAGGCTATATTGTTTACAAAAGGTTATGATCTGTGTTGTATGCTGTTCAAAAAAGGGAAAGTGAAACAGTACTGTACATGATTGGTTTAAGCCTGTAATTGACTGATTATTGAGGTTATATATGAATGGTAGTAGGCCTGTAATTGACTGATTATTGAGGTTATATATGAATGGTAGTAGGCCTGTAATTGACTGATTATTGAGGTTATATATAAATGGTAGTAGGCCTGTAATTGACTGATTATTGAGGTTATATGAATGGTAGTAGGCCTGTAATTGACTGATTATTGAGGTTATATATGAATGGTAGTAGGCCTGTAATTGACTGATTATTGAGGTTATATATGAATGGTGAATGGTAGTAGGCCTGTAATTGACTGATTATTGAGGTTATATATGAATGGTGAATGAGTAATAGGCCTGTGGAAATATTGAACAATGTAATATGACTGTTATAAAATGTTGAATGATAGTTGCACTTCTGATTATACTATTTGCATAATTAAATGAATACTTTGCTTGTGACTGACAGGTAACAAAATAAAGAATGTCAAAGTGGAACTATATTGTGGCCTTGTGTTTTCGTAATTCTTTTGCAAGTGGTAGATCTTGGTTTACATTTGGACTTGGGATGTGATCTTAGGCTTGAAAAGGTTGGGGACCACTGTTCTACATCATTCCCAAACATTCTATGAATTCAGGAAAATGATCATATCTAAGTGCTCGCTTGTCAAATGTGAAGAAAAAAAAAACAGTGTCATTCTTCCTGGGGGTGTAGTGAATACTACATGAATAAAACCATTTGGCAGCATTTGCATATGCATTTAGATCTTCTTGAATTACTGTTTTGTGAGAAAATTAGAAAAGATGGTGTAAAACTAAACAGCCTTCCTGTATTTTGTTTCAATCAAAGCACGTTCTGCCTGCTGGTGCACACTGTTATCTAACCTTACTAGGAGCACCATTGTGAGAAGTGGCGGAGCTCTGGCAGCACTACACACCCGCAGCCTGCTGCACTGAACCAGCAGGTGAAGTCTAGCCATTTATTTTGCCTTGTGCAAAATTTGGGGATGCAGAAACGAGACCACACGTTTAGCTGTTATATGAAAATCTGGGAATATTTGTCCAAGGAAGTATTTCTGGTTTGTCTCAGGGAATGTAAAACAGTTAGGATGGGAGATGTTTAAAATTGAGTGAAGTAGCAGAAATGTTAAATGACAACTATTGAGCATGGAGAGCCTCTCAAGTTTGACAAAATGAACTTATATCTTTCAGTCTAATATGGCTTTTTGTAGCTCTTACTCAGAAGCTTGCTTTTTAGGAGGCCTACCTGTCCTCTCCAAGTTCAGCTGGAATTTAGCCCGAATAGATAGGTAGAAATATTGTTTGACGAT
Source organism: Salmo trutta (assembly GCF_901001165.1). Lineage (NCBI taxonomy): Eukaryota > Metazoa > Chordata > Actinopteri > Salmoniformes > Salmonidae > Salmo > Salmo trutta. The sequence continues at coordinate 24,734,573 of NC_042994.1, forward strand.
AGGCCTATATACAGCATCCTATGTACATAAATGGACATTATAAAGAGACATATTTTTTGCAAATACAGCAATGGCAGTTGGGATTGCATGCAGGTTTTATTTACATTTTTACCTAATAGGATATGTCTGGCCTGCGAATTCGTAGTTTTTTTAATATGGCCGTGTTCTGATTGTTTGACAAGCCCTGGTTTAATTTAGCATCTGAAGCCTTAGACCCACCCATCTCTTAAATAATTCATTTGGAAGCATGTGACTGTGGCCATGTGCTAAAGCAGGGAGGTAGTGCTTAAAAAACTGAAAAGATTTCAACAATAAAATACTTTATTAACTTCACGTGCTAAAGGTAGTAGTCTACAATTAGGAAAAAATTAAAACACAAAAGGTAAAAGCACTATCTAGTCCTAGGCCTATATCATAAACTCCTGAGTAACTTTGGTTCATGTTATGATGTGGACAAAGCAATCTAGCCTGTGAGCATATTTCTGTCCTGCCCTTTTGGAGCAGGACATGTAATGTCCATGGCATTTTCATTGCAAAAGTCCTGATCTTCTCAAATGTTTGCCGGGTTGTGTCCAGTCCTGGGGATGTTTTCACATCTCTGGGAGGAAGGACGTCAACATTGCACAGCAGCTGAAACCTGGTTCCATCTGAGGGAAAGCTCATTGGCCACAACAACACCACGCTTCAGACAATTAAACCTGTAAAGGACGAAAGCAGACTAAAATAGACAAGACATTCAAACCTTGCATACCATAAATAACACTAATTGACCCCCAAGTCCAAGAAATAAGCTCAAAGACAAAATAGCTGAAGTGTTTCTTGTTCACCCTCGATCATCTCCTTGTACTGATGGTGGAGAGCAGGTTTATGCTGAAAGACAAATTACAGAAAAAGGTGTTGAAACATCTATGAATTAATCTCTTATAGATTGTTTTTTCCTGTTGACCTCTACAGCTGTAATAAAGCACCCTTTACACACTTAACCTGCTTTCTGTCCAATAATGGCAATGCAGACACAAGATTACTAGCTAGATTTACCAAACATTTAGCTTCATAATTACCAGCTGGCTAGATGTAAGTGGTATTCATCTAGCTGGCCAGCTAGTTGAACATGGGAAAAAAAATACCTTAATCTAAAATCTAATAGCTAGCTATTTAGCTATCATTTTATCGTGGCTCGCTAACTAGCCAACTTAGCATGTGTACCTAATCACTTAAAATGGGGTTTGATTAACTTGATAATTGATTAGCATTCGCACCACAGTGGCTATTTTCGGTAGCTAGCTCGTTGATCAAACATTAAAAATATTTTCATAATGTCATGCGTGGCTTAGCACATCAGCAATCAACATTAACAGCAGAATGCAACTGGTCAGCTCAGCTAGCTAGCTGGCTATAGCTTTACCTGTATGCAACTGTCTATCTAGCTAGCAATATAGCTAACAATTAAAAAAAAAAAAAAAAAAACAGTTTGCATAACATATGTAGAATTATGTATATGTCTTAGCATTTTAACTGTAGACTCTTACCGGTGTATGGATAATGATAATTCACGTCAGACTGAAACACTTTCAAAATAATCCTTCCCACTCAGCTTCAACCAGTCCAGACTGCTTTAGCCACAAAAGACAGAGCTGCATCGATACCAGCAGCTGTATTCAGGACAACACTGGTATTGAAAGCTGTAGCTACACGTTACATGTTGTCCATGATGAAAATATGAGTAAATCCAATGGACCTTTCAAATATCTGCTGCAGCAGAGAGCAGGAGGAGCCATTGACAGAGAAGCTTTCCACCCTATTAAGCGCCATCAACAGCTCGATTAACAAGTCTGGTTGTGCTCTAGACTTCCCTTCTCTCAGCGTGACCAGGGCAGCGGCAGTCTGAACACAAAGTAACCCTTTTAGGCCCCACTTCATCCACCCACCCCAATGCCCAGACTAGTGCCAACAACACAGCAGAGAAGACTGAAACTGTATCAGACATCTGCCTCCCCTGGTGTATCTGAAACCGGGGAACATGTATACCAAACCCTGCTCTCCCACTGCCTGGGCTCCTCTGTGAAGGTCTGCAAGTAGGGACCCCATGCCCGCCGTAATTGAAATGGCTCCCTTCCACAGATCTCCCTATATGATGTCATCTTAGTTCCTAGGTATTGATCCAACTAAGGCAAAACACAACAGACGTTAACCACGATCTCATCTTGACATGCATAGCCTTTTCATGTCATTTTGTGACTATACCAACATTAATATTTAATTTTAAAGATGCCTGTATATTCCTAAACCAATTTAACACTCAAAGTAAAAAGAAACAACATTTTAGGGTGAAATGACGGATGCAATCGTTAATGTGTTCTAATCTTTCATTTTCATTACAGGTCATCTAACTGAACTATATCTGTCTTGACATTGACTTCATTGCTGTTGTTGCCACGTGAGCAGGACAATATGAGTGGAGAGAGGGAAACGTTGATGGAGGAAATGGAACAGCGTTTATACACTTTAACCAACGACAGTTTACGCTGCCTGTGTGAACGCAGTGGAATAGGTGGCAAGGATGGCTCTGATGTTCAAGGAAAGAATCACCATCACTCATTGTGCCGTAAAATCCTGGAGGAACTTGGGAAAAATGCAGATTCAATGGAATCGGAGGAGCAGGGAATGTCTTGGTTACTCCGACTGAAAGAGGACATCAGAAAGATACAGGAGGATTGTATCGGTTCACCTTTGAGTCCCAGCCAATCCATTGATGATGATGCTGTAGACTGTGATGAAGAAGGGAACCAGAAGGACATGGATTGGTTACCTAGCAAAAGGTTGGAGGGGGAACCCATGAGTCCCAGCCAATCATTTGATGACGACGCTGCAGACTGTGATGAAGAATGGGATGAGGAGGACAGGGATTTGTTGCGTAGCAAAGGGCTGGAGGTGGAGTCAGCTCCAGAGAGACAGACACCAGAGCAGAGGGAGGAGAGCGTGAGTGGGTCCCCCTCTCTGTCCTCTCCTGGTAATGCCTTACTGCTGGGTCTGAAGAGGGTGTCTGTGCGGCTGGTTGACTGCAGGAAAACACCAGGGTTGAGCGGAACTGCTGGAGGAGACGAGGAGGAGGAAGGAGACGTGATTCATCGAAGTAAGTTTAGCAGGATACCTTTTGTTTTGGTTCTAAGTACCATTGTGAAGTTTAGTTGTTATCTAACATTACAGTGCAGTCCAGGGGCCTCTGATATCAACGTTTTGTAAGTTGCATCAACACATTTTTTCATTGTAGAATCCTTAAACATAGAAGAGAGCAACATGTTGCCAATGGTTTTGATACAATTAACGTATAACCGTGTATCTGACAGTTGTGGCTGAAGACCGAGACCCAGCATGCTTTGAACGTGTTTTGTTTTTACTTTTATATTTTGGTCATTCAGCAGGAGCTCTTATCCAGAGCGAATTTAGTCAGTGCATTCAACTAATGTAGATAAACAACATATCACAGTTGTAACAATAAAAATATATTTCTGTAACCGTTACTGAGAATGTTATTGAATACTGAACAAAAATATAAAATGCAACAGGCCCTGCCAGTCAGAGTTAGTTTTTCCCCATAAAAAGGCTTTATTACAGACAGAAATACTCAGTTTCATAAGCTGTCTGGGTGGCTAGTCAGACAATCCTGCAGATGAAGAAGCCGGATGTGGATGGCTTGGTCTGGCATTGTTACACATGATTTTCACTTGTGAGGCCGGTTGGACGTACTGCCAAATTCTGTAAAACGACTGTAAAATGCCTAGAAGGCTAGCATCCCGGAGTCGCCTCTTCACTGGTGTCGTTGAGACTGGTGTTTTGCGGGTACTATTTAATGAAGCTGCCAGTTGAGGACTTGTGAGGTGCCTGTTTCTCAAACTAGACACTCTAATGTACTTGTCCTCTTGCTCAGTTGTGCACCGGGGCCTCCCACTCCTCTTTCTATTCTGGTTAGAGACAGTTTGCGCTGTTCTTTGAAGGGAGTAGTACACAGCGTTGTACGAGATCTTCAGTTTCTTGGCAATTTCTCGCACGGAATAGCCTTCCTTTCTCAGAACAAGAATAGACTGATGAGTTTCAGAAGAAAGTTCTTTGTTTTTGGCCATTTTGCGCATGTAATTGAACCCACAAATACTGATGCTCCAGATACTCAACTAGTCTAAATAAGGACAGTTTTATTGCTTCTTTAATCAGGACAACAGTTTTCAGCTGTGCTAACATAATTGCAAAAGGGGTTTCTAATGATCAATTAGTCTTTTTTTAAATGATAAACTTCGATTAGCTAACACAATGTGCCATTGGAACACAAGAGTGATGGTTGCTGATAATAGGCCTCTGTACGCCTATGTAGATATTGCATTAAAAATCATCCGTTTCCAGCTACAATAGTCATTTACAACATTAACAATGTCTACACTGTATTTCTGATCAATTTGATGTTATTTTAATGGACAAAAAAATGTCCTTTTCTTTCAAAAACAAGGACATTTCTAAGTGACCCTAAACTTTTGTACGGTGGTGTATAAGTCAAGCAAACGTTCAACAACAGCCCTTTCGCTAAGAATCCTGTTGTCTGCTATCGTCTACTTTTACCTGACACCCACTTGAAACATAAAGGTCTGAGTCCAGATGTTTTTATCGGGTGAAGACTAAACATGAAAAGTGCTTGACCTTGTATATTATGAGATGTATCCTTTATTCCAGTTTTGTGAGACCTTTTATAATTTTTTAAATCCTAATTATGATTTGTAAAGCTCATTTCCCACACTCAATGCGCATACATTAAAACATATTATTATACTTACAAAATATATACAGTACCAGTGAAAAGTTTTAGAACACCTACTTATTCAAGGGTTTTCGTTATTTTTACTGTTTTCTACATTGTAGAATAATAATGAAGACATCAAACCTATGAAATAACACACATGGAATCATGTAGAAACCTAAAATGTGTTAAACAAATATTGATGACAGCTTTGCACTCTTGACATTCTCTCAACCAGCTTCATGAGGTAGTCACCTGGAATGCATTTCAATTAACAGGTGTGTTTGTGGAATTATATTCCTTCTTAACGCGTTTGTGTCAATTCAGTTGTGTTGTGACAACGTAGGGGTGGTATACAGAAGATTTGGTAAAAGACCAAGTCCATATTATGACGACAACAGCTCAAATAAGCAAAGAGAAACGACAGTCCATCATTACTTTAAGACATGAAGGTCAGTCAATCCGGAAAATTTAAAGAACTTTAAAAGTTTATTCTAGTGCAGTCGCAAAAACCATCAAGCGCTATGATGAAAATGGCTCTCATGAGGACCGCACAGGAAAGGAAGACCCAGAGTTATCTCTGCTGCAGAGGATAAGTTCATTAGAGTTAACTGCACTTCAGATAGCAGCCCAAATGAATGCTTCACTAGTTTCAAGTAACAGTCAGATATCAACATCAACTGTTCAGAGGAGACCGCGTGAATCGGGCCTTCATGGTCAAATTGCTGCAAAGAAACCCCTACTAAAGGACACCAATAATAAGAAGAGACTTGCTTTGGCCAAGAAACACTATCAATGGACATTAGACCGGTGGAAATCTGTCCTTTGGTCTGATGAGTCCAAATTTGAGATTTTTGGTTCCAACTGTTGTGTCTTTGTGAGACGCAGAGTAGGTGAACGGATGATCTCCGCAGGTGTGGTTGCCATCGTGAATCACGAAGGAGGAGGTGTCATGGTGTGGGGGTGCTTTGCTGGTGACACTGTTGGTGATTTTTATTGAGAATTCAAGGCACACAACCATTATGGCTACCACAGCATTCTGCAGCAATACGCCATCCCATCTGGTTTGCGCTTTGTGGGACCATCATTTGTTTTTCAACAGGACAATGATCCAAAACACACCTCCAGGCTGTGTAAGGGCTATTTGACCAAGGAGAGTGATGGAGTGCTGCATCATATAACCTGGCCTCCACAATCCCCCGACCTCAACCACTTTTAGATGGTTTGAGATGAGTTGGACTGCAGAGTGAAGGAAAAGCAGCCAACAAGTGCTCAGCGTATGTGGGAACACCTTCAAGACTGTTGGAAAAGCATTCCTCATGAAGCTGGTTGAGTGTGCAAAGCTGTCATTAAGGCAAAGTGTGGCTACTTTGAAGAATCTAAAATTACACTTTTTTGGCTACTACATGATTCCATATGTGTTCATAAATTTGATGTTTTCACAATTATTCTGCAAATATAGTGTCCCGTGTGGCTCAGTTGGTAGATCATGGTGTTTGCAACGCCAGGGTTGTGGGTTCAATTCCCACGGGGGACCAGTACGGAGAAAAAATGTATGAAATGTATGCATTCACTACTGTAAGTCGCTCTGGATAAGAGCGTCTGCTAAATGACTAAAATGTAAATGTAAAATAGTAAAAAATAAAGAAAAACCTTTGAGTGAGTACGTGTGTCCAAACTTTTGACTGGTACCGTGTGTATATATATCTTTGTTTTGTTATAAAAAAAAATGTTTTTAACGGTAACCGTAGTCCTTTAGTCGGCCTATAACCGTTATTCAAAATTCCATGAACTATTTGATAACAATACTTCTCAAGGACTGGTTTTGCATGAAGAAGATTTTTTTTAAATCCTAAATTACAGTGCAGTCTAGGGAATTCTATTATCTGATGAATGGTTTTGACAATACCTCAATATGATGTAACTTCTCTAGGACGATATTCAATGTTTTGATTGTTTTTCATTGTTCACACAGGAAAAAGACGTGGCTATTGTCGATCCTCTGGGGAGCCTCAACAACATCATGATGCTGATGACCCAGACTGGAGTCTCTCCAAATCAAAACACGTCAACAAACAACTGCAGAGACGTAAAGGGAAGAAACCTCACTACTGCTGCACTCAGTGTGGGAAGAGTTTAGCTGGTCCAGCGCAACTTAAAATGCACCAGAGAATCCATACAGGAGAGAAACCTTACCGTTGCTCACAGTGTGGAAAAAGTTTCAGTCTAAAAGGTTATCTTGAAATGCACCAGAAAACACATACAGGGGAAAAAATTCACCACTGCTCTGACTGCGGGAAAAGTTTTGCACAAAACTCCACTTTAAAAGCACACAAGCAAACACACAAGCCTGCTGCAGAAAGGCCTTACCAATGCTCCTTCTGCGAGAAGAGGTTTTGTATTTTGGCAACCTTTAATTTCCATATGAAAATGCACACCGAAGAGAAACCGTTCCGATGTTCTGACTGCGGAATGCGGTTCATTCATTTCAGTTTACTGAAATCACATGAACATAAACACAAGCCCTCCACCGAAAGGCCCTTCCACTGCTCTGAATGCGGGGTGCGTTTTACTACAAAAGGAAATCTTAAATTTCACCAGCTGACGCACAACCGGGGAGAGAGACCTTACCGCTGCTCTGAGTGTGGGAACTCTTTCTCTCATCCGGTGTATCTGAAGAATCACCAGAAAAGGCACAGTAAAGAGAAGTCTGTTGTCTGCGACCTGTGTGGAAAGATCTTCAACCATCCTGACGACTTCAGAATTCACATGAAGATACACCGAGGAGTGAAACCATACAACTGCTCCGACTGCGGCAGCAGCTTCATATTCCACCGCCGTTTAATAACACACCAGCGTGTGCATACTGGAGAGATGCCTTATGTTTGCAATCACTGTGGGAGGAGGTTTTCACTGTCTCGTACTCTGGTGAATCACCAGCGAACGCACACTGGGGAGAAACCTTACCACTGTTCTTTCTGCGGGAAGAGCTTCAGTCGGTCACAAAACCTAGCTGCACACAAGAGAACTCATACTGGAGAGAAGCCTCACGCTTGTGATCAGTGTGGGAAGAGGTTTTCCCGAACCGACGCATTGGCTGTACACAAACGCACCCACACCGGAGAGAAGCCTTACAGCTGTGATATATGCGGGGAGAGGTTCACATATTTAGTAGCCATGTTGAAACATAAGAAAGGACATGGACATCCTGCCGATGCACTCTATGCTGAACAGCCTTAGAATGATCGAAGCTCTATGAATAGACTTTTTTGTCCATTGTTTTACTTTTAAACTAAAGTGATTTGTCTTTTTGCTTACAATCTACCCCTCTAGAGAGACACAAGCCCACAGTGTGGCAGGTAGCCTAGCGGTTAGAGCTTAGGGCCTGTAACCGAAAAGTCACTTGTTCTAATCCCCGAGCCGATAAGGCAAAAAATCTGTTGCTGTGCCATTGAGCAAGGCACCTAACCCTAATTGCTCCTGGGTCGCCGTTGATAATGGCTGACCCTGGCCGCGACTCCACTCTGCGATGGCATTTCAGGGGAAGTTGGGATATACAAAAAACACATGACCAATTCACACGTGTATATAAGACACACTTGTACATGTGTGAAATAAGGACAATATAAACACCAAATTATTATTATTGTTACAAACACACAGGAAGACACACACACACACACATGGGTTGGGAGCAGAGGGTCCGCAGCTTTGCATTTGAGAGTGGTTACTTAAGGTTACGTTTCCTCAGCCCCGTCCCACAGCTGCCGTTGGACTGAAACACAAAGCCAGGATTGTGACTTTAAACTGCCTGAAATTACAGGGTTGTGTACATACATTCAGTATCTGACAGGGAGACCTAACCTCTGAGGCTCTCCTAGTCCTGGGTGGAGTTTCCCATAGCTACAGATCTATATAGGATCAGCTTCTTCACCACAAATCCTAGCCTTAAAGCCCCTGTCAGTCTTTGTAATTTTACACTATGAGGTCGAAAGAACACTCTGAAATTGTGAAAATTATGATAATGCCCATTTTGTGTAAGTGCATTTTATTTATTTATCAAAATGCCTTTTTGGGCAGAAATGCCTTCTGGAACATGTGAACTTTCATGTGCCTTAATAACAAACTTGTATTCCATCCATAAATATGAATACAATTGTTAAATTACGAGCCTAGTTGGTTCAACCACGGAAAAGACAGGAACCTTCCCGGTAGCCATGATTGGCTGAGGTAATGGATGGGCTGGACATGCCGGGAGATGAGTGTGGATTGGTCTGCCATGTAGCATGCTTCTGTCTATAACGTGAGCTGTTCAGTATGTCTTGATAGTCCTTTCTACCGTGCCGTTTTTGAAAGATATAACGTTAGCCATCGAGAACTACGAAAGTTTTGCTACTTTTCTCAACAACATTAATGCCCTGAATTTAGCAGGTGCTATCGACAAATCAGTTGGAAAAAGTGATGGGCTACTTTCTGCACACGCCATGGTCAGTGTGAACCAGAGTGACTTGACACAACGCTGGCCAAACAGGATGTAGCTACAAATAAAAGGGAGTTAAATGGTTCCAGTCTGCCGTGAAGCGTCTATGTATACGGGTAAGAGTCTAGCTCCATTTTCAGACACAAGTTTCTAATTTTGTCAGAAAGTCGCTTTATTGCAAGTTAAAGCGTACCGTTAGTTAGCTAGCGAACAATAGCTTGCTGGCTCTCTAGCTAACGTTACGTGTATGATCTGTGAAGTAACATTATTCTAATCAGAAAACCATTTGCATTGCTAGGTATAGCCTAATGCTACCTAGCTAACATTGAACCTAGTTTGTTAGCTTTAGCTACCTGCCGATTCATACCACAGCTAGCTACATGTCTGAACAAAAGACTCCACTTCAGCCGGATTATTACACGACCCATCAAATTAGCCAGGTGTGTCTTGGGGTGATTATGGCCATCTATTGTATTTCATAAACATGTGTACATGTCTAGACAAAAGTGACCCATCCACTTAGCTAGATGTGGCTGGGGAGTGGTTTGGCATTTCTTTCACATGACCCATCAATTTAGATAAATGTGTCGAGTAAGCTTCATCTAACAATTACAAAATATTTAAAATATTTTTATCTGGACACTTCCTGTTTTTGATATTGCTACTATGCAAGTAACCATTTCACTGTACCGTTTACACCTGCTGTATGCTGTGCATGTGACAAATAAACTTTTTGATTTGATATAGCGTGTGTTAAGGACATGGTCCACCCATCCTTTATAAAGAGCACACAGTGCCACCTACAGAACAGAAACAGATTAACTGACAAAAGCATTTCCAACGCGCTCCCCTCGGTTGAGTTAGATACAGTTATTTAAAAATATGCATATATATTAAAACATCTTGCATATCTTAATTTATTCCCACAATTAACAAATAATATGCATAATAAAGTTGGCAGTTCATACAAAGGATTGTTACCTATAACCTATAGTGTAAGGAAACCAATGTTATTTTGTCTTTCTTAACTACGTCTTTGTTGATTGTAATTGTGTGTTATCCTAATCTGATGGCAGTGCAAGTGATGTCCAATGTGATGGTTGATGCTGCTACTCTCATAGCTACAATAATATTGGTTTACACTTCAAATGTTGCATTGATATCAACTGTATGCAGATATGACCTGTATTTACTGTTTGTCTGATGTTCTCGTTCATTAACAAAGAACTTCAGTTAGTTTCAGAATGGGTGGCGAGGAATAAGTTAGTCCTAAATATTTAAAAACTAAAAGCAATGTATTTGGGACAAATCATTCACTATACTCTAAACCTCAACTAAATCTTGTAATAAATAATGTGGAAATTGAGCAAGTTGAGGTGACTAAACTGCTTGCAGTAACCCTGGATTGTAAACTGGCATGGTCAAAACATATTGAGTCAACAGTAGCTAAGATGGGGAGAAGTCTGTCTATAATAAAGCGCTTCTCTACCTTATTAACAACACTATCAACGAGGCAGGTCCTACAAGCTCTAGTTTTGTCGCACCTAGACTACTGTTCAGCCACAAAGAGGGACTTAGGAAAATTGCAATTGGCTCAGAACGGGACATCATGGCTGGCCCTTGGATGTACCCAGAGAGCAAACATTAATAATATGCATGTCAATCTCTCTTGGCTCAAAGTGGAGGAGAGATTGACTTCATCACTACTTGTATTTGAGAGAGGTGTCTGTTTAAACGACTAGCACACAGCTCAGACACCCGTACATACCCCACAAGACATACCACCAGAGGTCCCTTCACAATCCCCAAGTCCAGAACAGACTATGGGAGGCGCAAAGTACTATATAGAGCCATGACTACATGGAACTCTGTTCCACATCAGGTAACTGATGCAAGCAGTAGAATCAGATTTAAAAACAGATGAAAATACACCTTATCGGGCTCCCGAGTGGCTTAGCGGTCTAAGGCACTGCATCTCAGTGCTAGAGGCGTCACTTCAGACCCTGGTTCGATTCCAGGCTGTATCACAACTGGCCGTGATTGGGAGTCCTATAGGGCGGCGCACAATTGGCACAGCGTCGTCCGGGTTAGGGTTTGGCCGGGGTAGGCCGTCATTGTAAATAGGATTTTGTTCTTAACTGACTAGCCTAGTTAAAGGTTAAGTAAGGAACAGCAGGGACTGTGAAGCAACACAAAAAAGGCACAAACACATGCATACACACATGATAACAGATTTTGTGTCAGAGATATGTGGTAGTGGAGTAGGGGTCTGAGGGCACACACTTAGTGTGTTGTGAAATCTGTTATGAATGTATTGTAATGTTTTTTAAATTGTATAACTTCCTTAATTTTGCCAGACCCCAAGAAGAGTGGCTGCTGCCTTGGCAGGAACTAATGGGGATCCATAATAAATACAAGTACAAAATAAACGGCTCGGGGTAAGGCTTGAAATTGACATGCATATTTAGCCAGTGTCAGATTTTTACACACTAGAGTCATTATTTCCAATGGCAATCTACCAGCATTACCTTGTATAGAGAAGCAGCTTAAATGCCGAGGCTGGCTGAACTACATTGAATTCAATAAGTGTGACTAAGCAAGAACAAAGTTGCAGTCCTTGCATCCATACCTCAGTCTGATAATTTGAGAGTGGTTACATTTTTCCAGCCTCATCCCTCAGCCTTTTACACAAAAAACGGACTGCTTTTTCAGGGTGACCACTTTTGCTGTTGGAATCCCAGATTGCTCCATTATTTAAAGTACAATATTTGATGGTATTAAAAAGCTGTTTGCTGAGTAATAAGTCCACAGTCACAAAGGAAGTGTATGTAGATCCACATGTTTTTAATCAATGCTCAACATTTCAACATGAAAATCATATTTTATGCAACACAGGAAAATGGTAAGACTTTGATCTTCACTACTTTGGTCTTGTTTATTCAGCAACTTCTTTTCCCTGTAAGAAGAAAGATAGAATATAATGGAACAGTAATAATAATGAACATGATAGATATATGGATAGAATATAATGGATCAGTAATAATAATGAACATGGATAGAATATAATCGATCAAGTCTTTAATGCTCAGTGCTCAGCTTGGATTTTAGATGTTGAAGTACAAACTGAATTACTCTTATTAGATTGTTTAGCCCTTCCTGAAATGTTCTTCTTAGAGATCTTAAATACAGTTGAGTGTAAAAGGTCAGTATTGACATCTGAGAAGACTGAATCATAGGTAGTGTTGATGTGGTCATATCTGAACATGAGTCAGGTACAGGTTTAGAAGCAGTTCTGTACCTTTCCAGAGTCACGGGTCTTGGCTCTGAGCTTGTTGACCTGAGTCTCAGCGATGTCAGCACGCTCCTCAGCCTCCTCCAGCTCATGCTGAACCTTCCTGAACTTAGACATGTGCTGGTTTGCTGCTTCCTCCTGGGTGAGGAAAAGAGAGGGAGAGCAGAACATCAGCATTTAAAGTTTGAAGCTTCAGGTAGCAAATTAATAATCTGTTTTTAAAGGTATTTAAAAAACTAAATACAAAAAAAGACAGCTTTAGGATAGCAATGTATACAGGGAGATAGATGATACAGTAGAGTAAGTGAGTTAGCGGAACGGGGGATCAAACCGTTGCCTCCAGCACGATCACGAGACCAGCCCCCAGCGCAGCAAACACTCAGAAATGTTGATATTTTCTTAAGCAATTACTTGTAATATCAATTGAGTCATTGCTGACTGGTGTGCTGTAGCAACACTTCAACTAAACCACATGGACATTACGTTTTGTACGGAAAAATATTTTTTTCCCAGAGTATTTGACTGTGACTCACCGCTTCCTCAGAATGCCTCTTGTAGGCCTTCACTTTCATCTGCAGCTTATCTACCAGGTCCTGAAGTCTGTTAACGTTCTTCTTATCCTCCTCAGTCTGTGGGAGAAGAGCAAAGAATCAATGTCACAATAGTTTTATACACAAACCTGTCTGTTAGTGTCAAGTGTGTGAAGAAGGCACTTTCTCTTACCTGGTAAGTGAGCTCCTTGACTCTGCGCTCATACTTGCGGACTCCCTTTACTGCGTCTACACCTCTTCTCTGCTCTGCCTCCACCTCAGTCTCGAGCTCACGCACCTTTGTGGAGAAATACATTTAGGCATTTGTTTGAGGTGGTGAAACAAATCTTTGTAAAACAGAGGTAGAGTCTTCTACTCAGTCAAGTCATTTTATTATTTTAATTCAAGGGGTCTGTAATAATAACATCAACTTTTCAATATCTGGGTCAGTGGTTCTCAAAGTAAATCTAAATTTCAATGTGTTTATGAATTGTTATAGCAAGAACAGATTAAACAGCCAGGGATCTTTGGAAAACGTTTAGAGGGTGCAATACTGTACAATGTAATATTATTAATCCACAATTTATGTTATTAACTCTTAGATAAACAACGGGCCTGGGAGGCTCACAACTCAATTCTTCTTGTATTTGTAACATGACTATTTATCGATGTTGTCATGCGTTTAGTGGTGTATGGTGCAGTACCAGTAAGGCGACTAGAGGCCGCCACTCGCATGTTTTAATGTTGTGACATTTCTTCCATTATGGAGCTCGCGCTATGGCAGTTGAGAGTAGTTTGCCAAGTGAGCCAACAGCAAGAGAGAAGCACCGACATAAATACATTTGTATATCTTTATTTTGAAAGTAAGCGAGTGGAAAAGCACCATATTTAAGACGGCAATGTTTCTGGAGTGTGTACATATGTTTGTTAAGATGTTATGTTGTATTTTCAGGTTTTATGAACTTATTAAAGTCCGCTAGCCTACAAGCTAATTCAGCCATTAGCCCGCTAGCTGGTAGCCCCGCATAGCAACGCTAGCTTCCCTAGCAACGGCCAGTGAATGAGAGGTAACAAGAGAAATTATTACTATGACATTAATCGGATGAATGTATATTATATTGTGTGTTGATATTCATTGTGAATTATTATTATGAATGAAATGGCAGATTAGAAGAAGTCTGCTGAGACAACAATTTAAGCCTGAAGGAAGCAACTAGAGTAATACATTTGCGTTTATTTAAAGGTCTTGGATCAACTCCACTAAATAAGTGTAAAATTGTTATAATTGGTTTTGTTGTGATCATGAATGCACTGTAATGTAAGCTTTAAAACTGCAACATTTTCTCTCTGATGCAAAGAGGGGGGACTTAAAATGTTTATTTCCCAGGGCCTGAGACTTGATTAGTCCAGTCGTGGATGCTATTTGCTATTTTTATTGCACTTTAAAGTAGACGTTGTGTTCTGATATTATGAGGGGGGTCCCTGATGAATTCGCTATCACAAAAGGGGTGGTCCCCGATGCAAAGAAGTTTGGGAACCCCTGATCTAGGTGGGTTATTGAGATAAAAAGTAATTACAAAATGCTCCAGTGTATTTTTACATGATCAAATACATTTCCAGCAATCAGTCTTTCAATCCACCCTAATCCCCCCTGCTGATAACTCACCCTGGACTCCAGTTTCTGGAGCTGCTTCTTGCCTCCCTTCATGGCCAGATTCTCCGCCTCATCCAGGCGGTGCTGCAGGTCCTTGACTGTGACCTCCAGGTTCTTCTTCATCCTCTCCAGGTGAGAGCTGGTGTCCTGCTCCTTCTTCAGCTCCTCAGCCATCATGGCCGCCTGGAATAGTAGTTTGTTTAATTTATGCACCAATTGGCACCGATCATAACGTTCCTCTGAGATCTTTGTTGTTCTTAACCAGCCCAGCTACCATTGGCCCTTAGGAGCAAATCAAGATGATGTAATTCAAGGACTCACATCAGTGATTGCCTTCTTGGCCTTCTCTTCTGCATTCCTGGCCTCCTGGACGATGTCGTCTACCTCTCCCTGCACCTGCACCAGATCAGTCTCCAGCTTCTTCTTGGTGTTCAGAAGGCTGGTGTTCTGAAGAAGGAAACAAGATAATTTGTTTGTCTCTCAAGAGAACTTGCAAGTCACAAGGCTGAAATTATGAAAATCTAAGACACATTCCAGGTGTGTTTAAACTGTATGCTTGGTTGAGTTTCATTAGAAATGGCTTTGACCCATACCTGGGAGTGCAGCAGTCCAACACGCTCGCTGGCATCTACCAGCTCAGTCTCAGCCACTTTGCGGCCTCTCTCTGTCTGCTCCAGAGCAACTCTCAGCTCCTCGATTTCAGCCACCATCAGACCGTTTCTGCGCTCCACCATGGCTGCCTGCTCCTTCATGTCTTCTGCGACACGGACGGCGTCATCAAGGTGCAATTGGGCATCCTGTGGTTCACAATGACATACGTTCATTAGGACTTGTGGAAGTAGGGGTGATTCACAAACAAATCCCTAGCCATGTTCAGGTTTTTGAGCCTGATGTCCCAGTCCCTTTACCTTGAGCTGTCCCTGGACGTTCCTCAGTTGTTTCTGGGCCTCAGCGGCCTGCCTGTTGGAGTGGCTCAGCTGGATCTCCATTTCGTTCAGGTCTCCCTCCATCTTCTTCTTCACCCTCAGGGCATCATTCCTGCTCCTGACCTCAGAGTCCAGGGTGCTCTGCATGGAGTCAACCACCCTCTGGCTGTTCCTCTTGATCTGCTCCATCTCCTCGTCCTTCTCAGCGATCTTCCTGTCCACCTCACCCTTGATCTGGTTCAGCTCCAGCTGCACACGCAGAATCTTGGATTCCTCGTGCTCCAGTGTTCCCTGGATAAACAGAAGCAGTCAGGAAAGTTTTGTTCAGTACATTTGGATGTAGGAATTAAATATATATGACTACAATAAACACCAATACAGAGAGCCTTTCACTGTAGCTGGCATTGGTTAGTTAACACTGCTTTTCCCATCAAACAGCTGTAGTTTGTACCTCAGCCTCCTCCAGAGCGGTCTGGATCTCAGACTTCTCTGTCTCCACGGTCTTCTTGGCCTTCTCCAACTCATGGATGCTCTTGCCAGTCTCTCCGATCTGCTCAGTCAGGTCAGAGATCTCCTCTGCACACACACACACACACACACGAGCAGTTTAGACTTGGGGGATTTTAAGTGGATATGTCAATGTACTGAAGTTGATATTGAATCATGATTACACTTATTTAATTAACAGCAATTCATCTTGCTAATCAAACATAAGCCAAATAGAATCGCTGTCAAATAATCACGTTGCAGGTTCTTGTTCTCTCTCTTCAGAGTCTCCAGATGATCCAGAGCCTCCTCGTAGGAGTTCTTCATCTTGAAGAGTTCAGTGCTCATAGAGCGAGCCTCCTTCTGAGCTCCTTCCAGCTCAGCCTGGCCCTCCTCATACTTCTGCTTCCACTCTGCCAGAACCTAGGGGAATCCATGGGATTTTCATCAGAAGTCTTTGGTGAAGAGTTTTGATTTATAAATATGCAACAATTATAAAATTGATAAAAAATATAGCTTAATTCATTTTCACCTTGTCAAAGTTCCTCTGCTTCTTGTCGAGGTTGGCGGCCAATGCGTTGGCTCTCTCAACATCAATCATGAGGTCCTCCACCTCTCCCTGCAGCCTCTGCTTGGTCTTCTCCAGGGAGGCGCACTTGGAGTTGGTCGCCTCAATGGTCTCCTCGGCATCCTGCAGACGCTGGGCCAGCTTCTTCCTGTTGCACAACAGAGGGTGGTTTTGTGGAGTGGGAGATATGTTACAATACATATTGATGTGACATTTTGTCAGAGCCACCTACCACCCTCACCATCCACACCATATCTGAGTTTTTTCTGTTGCGTGTGACTCACTTGGCCTCCTCCAGCTCCTCTGTGCGCTGGATGGCATCAGTTTCATACTTAGTCCTCCACTGAGCCACCTCACTGTTGGCCTTGGACATGCCGCGTTGCAGCTCTGCCTTGGCCTCCTGCTCCTCCTCAAACTGCTCCCTCAGGAGGTCACAGTCATGGCGGGCAGACTGGACACCGTGGGCCAGTGCGTTTTTAGCCTGTGAGAGAGAAATACAAAGAGAGATTAGAGAGATAGTCAAACAAATTATGGTCGAAGTCTCTGAGTGTGGATAGACATTAGGAGTCTCAGAGGGTGGCGTAGTCACCGTCTACATGAAGATATAGCTCTAAACTCTGTGGACGTGGAGTCCGTTTTGGGTCCCTTACCTTGACCTCCTCCTCAATAGCCCTCTTCAGCTCCTCCACCTGCTGGGTGAAGGCCTGTTTTCCTCTGGTCAGCTGAGACACCAGGGCTTCCTTCTCCTCCAGCTGGCGACCAAACTCACCTGCAGGGACAGAGGGACATTTTGTTAATAGGGTCTCTGTTCTCTAAGATTGAAAATCTATTTTGAGGTATTTTAGGGCAATTGGGCAGCGAATAGTACAGTAGAATCTGTGTGGATACAGCCCACAACAAGTTTTGTTTTCTACTAAAGGAAAGCATTGTCTTGTTGTTCATTGTTGATGGTACCATTTTCTGTCAGGAGTCTGGCTCTCTGTCCGCTGATGTCGTTGACCTGGCGAACATTCTCATCATTCTTAGTCTTGAGCTCGCTCAGCTGGTCCTCAAGAGTACGGCACATCTTCTCCAGATTTCCCTGTTAGTGAAACATGTACCATCATTACTTTATATATGTGACTCCTGTCAACTTCAGTTCACTTGAATGGTAATGTAGTTGACCATCCTCAACACTGCTTGATCAAAACATTACTACTCACCTTAGCCTTGGCGACAGCCTCCATGTTGCTGGAGAGGTCATCAATCTCCATCTTGTACTCGCTCTTCTCCTTCTCCAGCTTCTGCTTGACGCGCTGCAGGTTGTCGATCTGCTCCCCGAGCTCAGCCACACTGTCGGCCTGCTTCTTGCGCAGAGCGGCAGCTGTGGCCTCATGCTGCAGGGTGGACTCTTCAAGATCACGACGCAGCTTCTGGAACTCAGCCTCACGCTTCTTGTTCATCTCAATCTGAGCAGCAGTGGCGCCTCCGGCCTCCTCCAGCCTCTCGCTGATTTCCTCAAGTTCCCTGGAGAGATCGGCCCTCTGCTTCTCAACCTTAGCCCTGGCAGCACGCTCAGCCTCAATTTCCTCCTCTAGCTCCTCAATACGGGCCTAGAACAGGGGGTAGGAGCAGGGGGATGAACACTACAATACAGTTGAAACAATTGAACCTCACAAAATAATAATAGTATGTATATTTTGCATAAATGTTGTTTAATACAAAGCCAGTTACACTAATGTATTCAGTAGATAGTGTCCCATGCAGGAGCCAAAACCACAATGTTAAGAAACACCATCTTCCAACCTACTCAGCTATCAGAAGCCACCTGGAAAAATGTGTGGTACCAGAATAATGTTTTTCAAGAAATGATTCAAGTCTGTGCTTTTCTGTACTGGAGCTTATATCCTCTACTGTACCTGGAGTTCCTTGATCTTCTTCTGCAGCTGAGCTCCCAGAGACTGCTCATCCTCAACCTTGCTGAGGAGCTGGGTGGTCTCAAACTCCTTCCTAAGAAACACAAACACGTTGATTGCAGAGTTGGTTTTGCTTTAATGTGTAAAGGGGGAGGATCATACTTTGCTTTTAAGAATCACATGTAAATGCTAATTCATAATTACAATAATTAGTCAAGAACAACCATTATAGCAGCTAATACTGTAGTCATTTGTTTGTGTTTACTTCTTGATTTTCTCATCAGCTTGCTGCTTGTCATTCTCCAGGTCCATTATGGACTCCTGGGCCAGTTTCAGATCTCCCTCCAGCTTTCTCTTGGATCTCTCAAGGTCCATACGGAGCTTCTTCTCTTGCTCCAGAGAACCTTCAAGCTAGAAGATAAAACACATATATTGTTCAAATCTAAACAACTGAAGATAATATCATCTTACATGCTATCGTGGCCAAAATGTCCAACTCCACTCACGTCGTCCACTTGCTGTTCCAGCTTGGTCTTGGCCTTGGTCAGAGTGTTGACTTTGTCCTCCTCTGCCTGCAGGTCATCCAGTGTCTGCTGGTGGGCCTCTTGGAGGGCTTTCTTCTCCTTGGTCAGCTTGGCAACACTCTCATCCATAGATGCCATCTCCTCAGTCAGGTTTTTAACCTGAAAACGGCAAAATGTGTCTTTTGTCACTTCACCGTAAATGGGAGGTTTAGTTTAATATACCATATATTGCATTAATTTCATTTAAATTAGAAATGTGTCAACAGTTACTGTACTATAGATTCAACACTAGATGGAAGTGTACACCATGCCAGTGTACTGAATTGAAGTCATAAATGTGGGCTAGCAGAACATACAATGAATGTGGGGAGTACCCCGCAACTGAAATTCCACTATTTTGTCAGAATTTTTTCCGCACCCACAATACAACTTGAATTCCATTTCTGTTAAGCTATGTTTCGAGTTGATTATTGTTTGGTTTGGCTGTCTATGGCAAGACACAAGACCTTGTTTTCAGTGGCATGCTTCTCCTTCTCCACTTTGGCCAGGGTGAGCTCCAGGTCATCAATGTCCTTCTTCAGCTCAGAGCACTCATCCTCCAGCTTCCTCTTCTTGGCAGTCAACTCAGCATTGATCTCCTCCTCATCCTCCAGCCTCTCGGTCGTCTCTTTGAGTTTGGCCTCCTGCTGGATCTTGCTCTTGATGAGCCCCTCGCACCTTTCCTCAGCATCGTTCAGACTCTCTCCTTCCTGATTTCAGAACAGGAGAAAAAAAATCAGAGGCCTCACTTTGTGTATTGAAGGTCAGAGTAAATCAATAGAAATTCATGGAATATATAACATGGGCAATAAAAATGTGTTAAACACATGCTTCACAGTGTGTTCATATGGGTTTGTATGTATGTCTGTGTGTGGATTTGTGTGTGTAGATGTGCCCTTATGAAGCTTGTTGCTGTCTCACAGATGCTACTTGGAGCGCCAGGTCGTTCTTCTCCTGCGTCAGGGATACCAACTTCTCCTCCATTTGCTTCTTTGTGGCCAGAGCCTTGGCCAGGTCTGCTGTCATCTTATCATAGTTCTCCTTCATGTTGGCCAGCTCCTTCTCAGTCTCAGCGCTCTGCAGCAGGGGCTTGATCTTGAAGTACAACTTCATCCATGGCCAGGTTTTCACATTCATGAATGAGCGGATGTTGTACTGGATGGCGTAAATTGATTCTCTGGTTGACAGAAAGGATAGAGTGGCATGGTGAGTGACATGCTTAAAGGTACATTCTGTGATTAGATGAACAACATAATGGGGCCCCACACCACTGTTTGTTTACAGCTGAGGAATGGGGCTAGGGAAATGTAACCCCTATTAAATTCATAGTGAGTGACCTAGATGCAACGACTGACAGTCATGCTAAGCTCATGAGACATTTTATATTCTTCAACAATTAATGGATCAATACCACAAATGTAAATGCCAATTGAACAGCTAAATCCCAAACTGCAACTATAAAGCTAGAATCCTTAGTTGCTACATCCATTTCTGGACTTATAAATGAATTAACCCAAAAGCTTTAGTAGACCATTATAAGACGTACTTTCTCATTCTGAACAGCTCACAGCATATACAGTATGTAATCATAATGCATTAGATACAGCTGGTTGACAGAAAGCTTTGCCAAGATGTCTACTATTCCTCACCTCCTCTCCATCATCTTGCTAAACTCTCTCCTCATGAGGAATCCACGGCTGAGAGCCTGGACCATGCCGACTAGAGAGGCCAGCTTCTCATCTCTCATCTCCTCTAGGACACCCAGCAGACCGGCTTTGAAGAAAACCTGAGACACAGGTTAACATGGTCAATGGAACCACAGATGGTGACAGATAGAAATGTTGGAATCAAAAGAGGGGAACAACACAACTAGATTGATTTAAACAACATTAACTTTGCTTTGGCTACAAACAAACCATGTGATATGTTGTTTCTAAGTTGTTAGTTATTGTACAGTTGTAGATTAATAATGTACACAGAATCAGATAACTGCAGCCATACCACTCTAACACAATGTACATGATAATGAGTTTAGTTTCTCATCTATACTTGTGATGAATGACTGACGAAAAAAAAACTACAATGTTTTTCCACCTTTTCCATTAGTGAAATGAAGAAGAAAGAACAAAAGGATGGATAGATCACCTGGAGAGATTTTATATGGTACGGGTTTAAATTATCATTGAAGTTGTGTTTTGTTGTCAGCTTTTGCTGGGGGTATTTAACTGACCTTGGTGTGTCCAAACTTGTAATCCTCGTGATTCACATCAATGGACCCAAGCAGCTTCTCAGAAGCCTTCTTGTTGTCCATGAACTGGCCCTCAGGGATGACACTGGCATTCAGTACTTTGTACCTGAATGAGGACAAATGTGTAATATATGTCAAGTTGTTTTTGTTTGGTTATATTACGTAAAAGGTAAGCCTATTCTGATGCTGGGAAAACCCTTGGAGCAGATATTTCTGTGGTTGTGTATGTATGTGTGTGTGTGTGTCAGTGTCTGTGTATGTGCGTGCGTGTACCTCTGCTTGAAGTCAGCATAGATGATTCTGCTAGGGAAGCCCTTTCTGCAGATCCTGATACCCTCCAGTACACCATTACACCTGAGCTGGTGGATAACCAGGAAGTTCTCCATCAGACCTGGTAAAACAAAACAAGTCTCTTTTAATACTCATAAACAGGTTAAAGATTGGAATGGTTGAGGTTACTGGTACTGTACTGATAAGATGACATATTTAACTCAATATTTATTGTACCTGGAGTCTTTGACTCGTTGGGGATCAGGCAGCGCACAAAGTGAGGATGAGTGCTCCTCAAGTTGGTCATCAGCTTATGTAAGTTCTCCTGTAAGAGGGTTACAAACCATTTTCTCAGAAACCATTTATAATAATTGCACCTTTGAAAGGACTGAATATGCAGATTTCAAAAGCTCACCCTGAACTGGGAGGACACAGTCTGCATGGAACCACCCTTCTTCTTGCCTCCTTTCTTGGCTTTATCTGTTAAAATGGGGGAAAGTAAAAGATAACTAGAAAAGTACATTTCCTAGAGTGGGTGGAATAAATAGAATAATAACACGATTATGTAAGAAATCTATAGTGGTCTTGTCTTCAGCAAGCACACTAATTATAAACCAGAGAATCTCTGGTTATGTCACGACTACCTCCGAAATCGGCTCCTCTCCTTGTTCGGGCGGTGTTCGGCGATCAACGTCACCGGCTTTCTAGCCATCGCCGCTCCATTTTTCATATTCCCATTTGTTTTGTCTTGTTCCATACACACCTGGTTTTCATTCCCTAGTCACACTGAATGTATTTAGTCCTCTGTTCCCCTCCATGTCTTTGTGTGAAATTGTTTTGATGTTATGTGGGTATTGTTATGCGCCAGACTTTTGTCTGTGTTCCGTGTTTTGGACACGTTATATGTACTTATGTGCTTTCGTTTGGACCGGAATAAAAAGTGTGCCTGTTAACTACACTCTGCTCTCCTGCACCTGACTTCGCTTCCAGTACACACCCTTAACAGGTTAACTTCACACTTATCTAGAGGCAAATGCTGCCAATGTCATTGTGTAAAATAACACCTATTGTATGATTTGAAAAAACAAGTGTATGAATAAATTAACCTGGTGAAAACACCCTGAGAAATTGGTATACATTCAAAGACTTTAAAGAACATTTGGTCTAAGTTATAAGTAGTGCTTAATTAAATAATTTGACGCGATGCTATTCTTACCCTCAGGTGGGGGAGCAGGATACAGGGCAGCCAGAATTTTGACTCCGGACTTCTGGTACAGCTGACAAACTGAGTCGTTCAGGGGGTCCTTGTTCTTCTCCAGCCAGCCAGTGATGTTGTAGTCCACAGTTCCGGCGTAGTGCACCAGGGAGAAGTGGGCCTCTGCCTTGCCTTTGGCAGGCTTGGGCTTTTCAAACGCCTTTGTTTTGCCAAGATGCTGGGCGTACAGCTTGTCCTTGAAGGTAGTGTCTGAAGACTTGGGGAACATGCACTCCTCTTCAAGGATGGAGAAGATGCCCAATGGCTTTACGAAAAGAGATGTATATCAAATTAGTAATATTTACATTTAGTTAACATGCTATTATAGGATTATATTCATTTAGGGACACATTATAGGAAACATATTGAGTTCTCAACAGTCAGTGGCATATATTAATGGGTGCCAAGGGAAGCGAGGTTTCCCACAAAAATTGACATATAATATAATGTATGTTTCGTCTCGCTTAGCAAGAGGCTGAATGTGTCTCACCAGGTAAAGCAAAACTGCGCTCCTCTGTCTCTGTATTTGTAGCCTTTCTATCTGATGCTGTCTGGTCAAAAAGAGTATGATATTGTAGCATTGAATGCAAGAGAAGCCAGAGAGCATTTGGCCTCCATTTATATTTTTTTAGGATGACATTTATTCCATTAGTAAACATGCTATTATAGGATTATATTATTTTAGGGACACATAATAGGAAACATATTGAGTTCTCAACAGTCAGATAACTTGTCAGTGGCATGTATTCATGGGTGCCAAGTGAAGCCAGGCTTCTCCCCCAAAAATGACACGTTATTTTATATATTTCGTCTCGCTTAGCAAGAGCCTGAATGTGTCTCACCAGGTAAAGCAAAACTGCGCCCCGCTTTCTCTGTATGTGTAGCTCTTCTATCTGATGCTGTCTGTCAAAACTAATATGATATTGTAGCATTGAATGCATGGGAAGAAGACGACGAACATTTGGCCTCTGTTTTTTTTTTATATACAATAACAGCGAATCAGAGTTGAGCTAAACTGAGCTTATCTGTGAATGGTCCTGGTGCACCAAAAAATTTGTGAAATGAAGCCAGTTTGAATTCGGCTTCACATCAATCCAAACATCATTGACAAAAAGAAAAACTTTATTTGTTGCATCTCATTGTTGTTGTCCTCCGGTGGATAGCTTGCTAGCTAAAATGGGCCCTTTCCTAAATTAGCCATGGATAGAGATAGGGATTTGTACTCGAAGTATTACTTAATTTGCTGTCCTGGCCAATGATTCTAACAGCAATTCTGATCCAACCATAAATTCATACATTGTTATTTTGGTCTGAGAGTATGGAAGTTCAATATGTAGCAAGGTGTAGAAGGCGAATGTTAACTAGCTGGCTAATCGTTGCCCAGGAAAGGAAGTTAGAATAGCGAGCAATGGTTTTAGCCAGGTAGCCTAGGACAACAAAAATGTAAAGCGTGTACTGTATGACAGAGACTGTTTCAGCAACATGAAAGACAGGAGGTTGGCATTGGCATTTCTCTACAAGTAGGGTGAGTCAACATGTTTTTTCTACTCGCATAAATTAGTACCATGGACACCCACATAATATTTAGCTGACATTGATTGGAATAAATTCGTTTTTGGAATCTTTTAGTTGTCACTGTATTAGACTAAGCATAGGTTATTTGATGACATTGAAAGGTTGAAGTTGAAATGGTGCCAGAATAGTGGAGGGAGGCAGGTCCTGTTTTCTTTGCAACTTGCAGTAACTCTCCGTGGTTCTAAATCAATAGATGTTTAGTGGTCCGAAAATGGCAGAGAAATGTACTTGACTGACCATGCTGTAGGTCATGTAACTGTTTGTTACATGCATTATGCTTTGTGGACTCCACGGGACAGATGTTGCTCTCCGGTTTTGTGATGAATCAAAGATGTGGTTGAATTTATTCTTATTCTATTCTTCTTATTGTCTCAGCCTTAGGCCTATATATCATGGTGGCAAGGCATATAAACTAACAGGTTATAGAGCAAACAATGCAATTATCACAACACATAGGTTGCAATATGGATTTATTTTGACTGGTTTGGCTTTCCCAGTAATTTAAACGCTACGCTGCTACTGTACGTTGTACCACAGTGATAATATATCACACAGTGCTCCATATGAGCTTTGCTGTTATGGTCCATTAAAATCCCCACAGACAGCTTACCTTCTCAATAAGCTCAATGCAGGCAGCCAAGTCCATGCCGAAGTCAATGAAGGCCCAGACGATTCCTTCCTTCTTGTACTCCTCTTGCTCCAGGACGAACATGGTGTGGTTGAAAAACTGTTGCAGTTTCTCATTGGTGAAGTTGATGCACAGCTGCTCCATGCTGTTGTACTGTTGATGGAGTTTTCAAAGGGATCATTTCATCATACAAGACTGTAATCAATCTGAATCACAACTAATTGTCTTGTTCTGGTCTCATACTCACATCAAAGATCTCAAACCCGGCAATGTCAAGCACACCGATATAGAACTGCCTTGGATTCTTGGTGTCCAACATCTCATTGATACGGATGACCATCCACAAGAACATCCTCTCATAGATGGACTTGGCCAGAGCCGAGACTGAGTTATTAACCTGCAATGATAATACCTCAAATTAATATGTGAGATATTGACCATGTCTAGTGATAAGGTGATACAAGCTTTGGAAAAACAAAAACAATGCACTCGCCCCAACAATAATTCCGGTGCTCAGAAAATGGTAGATTCTGTGTTTGGCCACCTTACCTGAGGCACAGTCTGTCCTTTGGTCACATACTCGTTGCCGACCTTCACTCTTGGGTAGCACAGAGCCTTCAACATCTCAGCTGAGTTCAGGCCCAGCAGGTAGGCGATTTTATCAGCCACTGGAGAGAGAACCAACAACAACAGACTCAGGGACACAAGATCACTTGTTTCTGATTTCACACTGACAAAATAGTTTGGTTAATTTCTTTGTGGCTTAGGTTTTGATTTACCCACATTTGTGGAGGTTGTAATTTGTTCTCCAAAAATGATCTCCTGCCTCACTTTCATGTGGCACTGTCTGTCTTAGGTGTTCTATTTCTATGTTGGGGACTGGGAATGGGACTAATGCTCTACATATTGTATATCTATGAGTGGGACTCACCCTCTGTGCCATCTGGCTCGGCCTGCTCCTCACGCTGCTTCTGCTTGAATTTCAAGTTTCCATGGTGCAATACAGCTCCTGTCAGCTTGTAGATGCCAATCTTCTCTTCATTAGTGAAGCCCAGGATGGTAATGGCATCCTGGCATTAAAGAGGAAGTACAACAGTGATGAACTGAACGGTAGTTTGCTCAGTTACACTACATTTCTGTGCTGCTCACTGCAGAACAAATGGGATGGATAGATTTGACTGGCTTCTCTGTTCCACATGATAACACTTGGCAAACACATTAGTAGATGGCAGCACAAAATTAGTTTTACACAGTTCCACAGGGCACTTAGTGGTGCTCTCTTGTGGAAGGCACGAAGAGTTCCTTGAGGCACATGCCTTAACTAACAAGACATTTAGTATCAAACAAAAACATACATGAACATTCACAGCTGCCACCAAGTTGGAATTGCACAGTACATTCGGTGTGTATGGTGGTCCTATCAATTCCATATCTAGAGTTTGTTTAACCCTTTGTTTTACTCACATCTGTGGCATCCAGCTCTTCATTGTCATTGATGCTGGCCACAGTGATCTGTCCCTGGCTGCACATGGGGAAGTCGTAGGGGTTAGTGGTGATGAGCGCCATTTCTGTGGACAACAGAGAACAGCTTGTCAGTTAAATCTCTTAGAATTCTGCTGTCCTACCTTTACAGTATCTCTCCCTCCTTTACTAAGTAGATGGACTCAATGATACATGTAGTATATATTGAAGTATATATAGCATCAAAAGAGGAGACTGAGACTTGTGGACTAGTGCATCACATTGATAGATCTTTCCCAAAGACCTTCCAAATGTCTAGATGCCTTGTTACCTTGGATGTACTCATTGTAATATTATTATTAGTGTGGATTATGAATATTGTATATATATTCCATAAATGGGGATGGGAATAATTTCCTCTGGCGTACCAACTAGCTCAGGTTTGTGGCCTGTCATCATCTGGAAGAAGATGTGGTAGCCTCTTTCATCGGGCAGCTGGAAGGATACTCTGGACTTCTCCAGCAGGTCTGAGGGAGAGGGAGAGAGCGTGAATGACACAAATAGAAAGAGTAGAGACAGAATGACACAAAGAGAAAGAGTAGAGAGAGAATGACACAGAGAAAGAGCAGAGAGAGAATGACACAAAGAGAAAGAGTAGAGAGAGAGAGAGAATGAGAGAGAGACACAGAGAGAGACACAGAGGGAGAGAATGACAAAGAGGAAGAGTAGAGAGAGAGCGAGAGAATGACACAAAGAGAAAGAGTAGAGAGAGAGAGAATGAGATCATTTGTTGGATATCATTACATTTAAATGTATCTGTGTGAATTTAGGAAAGCATTGAGAAACAGTCAAAACCAACTCACAGGTTTCAATGTCAGCTTTAGCCAGTTTGCCAGCTTGGAAGTGAATCCTGATGAATTTACCCTGTAGTAGAGCATGGGGGTTAGAAATAGGTCAACAAATACATCTAAACTTTTACTTTGATAGACCCCTTTAAATGTTACAGTTTGTTGGACAGATGTTGGATCTATTGATACAGATGTAGGATATTGATGTAGGATCCAGTTTGCTACAGCAGGAAAACAAATCCTGCAGCAACAGGAAATGTGAATTATTATGTGGTTTATAAATAATGGATTTGATGTTTTTTTTTTGTTCTTTTGTAGGGGTTGATGAAACAAAAATAATACAGCAAATCAAATCTGACATTTTAAAGAGGAAATTGCAAACTTTAGAACCTTGAAAACACAACAAGTTTGAATTTCAAATTTTCAGCAATGGAAAATATCTTAAATGTGTATAACAATAGGGAACTACTGAATAATAATTTTCCAATGTAAGGTAACTTCCACAGTTTGCCCTTCATACTTACAAAGCGAGACGAGTTGTCGTTCCTCACTGTCTTGGCATTACCGTAAGACTCCAGCAGAGGGTTAGCTGCAATGATCTGATCCTCAAGAGACCCCTGATTGAGACAAACACAAGTTGCTCAAAAACTGGTAACATTGTCAAGTTAGTTTCTCTCAATTGCTTGAAAGAGGATTCACCACTGGAAAACAAGTTTACACAGCCAACCAAACTGAAATGTGCTAAAAAGGCAAACATAAGAACAACCTACCTGCATTTTGCCAGGTTCTGCTTCCTTCTTGGCCCCAGACACTGCAATGGTGGCAAAGTACTGGATGACACGCTTGGTGTTGACAGTCTTTCCTGCACCGGATTCTCCACTGGTTTATATGACAGAGAAAGAGGGGTTTTAGTGAAAGCCAATCTGACACTCAAACATGTAACTAAGAAATAGCATAGAACAATACACTGTTAACCTGTGTTCTGACACAAGTCTTTAACAAATACTCCTTCTCATCGACTCGTTATTACACATAGCCTAATGCTCTAATCCATTCATATTGTCATGTATTTCATCACACCAAGTGACCCAACTTATTACAATAGAAACACTTTCTCAAGTGACATTTTAGTAAACAACTTACGTAATCAGGACGGACTGGTTCTCCTTATCTGGAACCAAAAAACACATTGCTTATCATACTCAAGCAACATTATGGGGACATTATTTAATTCATAGCATCATCATGAATTTCACTTTGGAACATTTTCCATACAAGGGTTAGTGAGATCAGATTTTCCAAGCAAACTGTTCTAACCTAGACTAGAAAACAGTAGATACCTCTCAAAAGCATATTTGAAATTTTATTGATACATACATCCATCCATCCATCTATAAGCACTTATGGACTTTGAGATCCATGCGCATTTATGGACATTCATCCCTCCCTCCCTCCCTCCCTCCCTCCCTCCCTCCCTCCCTCCCTCCCTCCCTCCCTCCCTCCCTCCCTCCCTCCCTCCATCCAATCATCTGTCCATCCCTCCATCTGTCCATGCCTCCCTCCATCCATCCAATCATCTGTCCCTCCCTCCATCCAACCAACCATCCATCCATCCATCCATCCATCCATGAGATATCGTACCAATCATCATGAACTGAAAGGCGTTGTCAGAGACGGAGAAGATATGGGGTGGAGCCTCCACTCTCTTCTTCCCTCTGTAGGCGTTTACAACCTCTGCGTCGTACACTGGGAGCCACTTGTAGGGGTTCACCGTGGCACAGAAGAGCCCAGAGTAGGTCTGGATGAAAGAATAATTAAATTAGGAGATTAACAAAGTCAGATTGACTTTTACCTGGATTTATGTGAGAATGTGGGTGTACTTTGGTATACTAATGTGGGTCTACTGTATTGATATGTTTTGGTTTCTACCATTCATTTATGTGTAGTACTGTATGTGTGTATTTCTTATGTTCATGTATGTGTGTGTTTGTATGTACAGGTTTCTTACATAGATCATCCATGCTGCATAACGCTCTTTGAGGTTATACAACACAGAGGCTTCATTCAGGTAGGTCATCATGGCCATGTCCTCAATCTTGTCGTACTTAGGGGGGTTCATCTCATAGATGTCTGCATCTTTGAACTCTTTTCCTTCCTGAAACAGTCAGAAATCTAGATTACACGCAGATCAAACTGGACATGACAGAATACTTTTTGCTGACAGAATGTATATCCACATTAATCCAACTACTTAGTTATCACCCACTGACACACAACTGGTGGTTCTTGACTAGTCAACATTCTATGTCATTTTTAATTAGCAGCAATAACAATGATGTGTTTGAAGGTTATATAATGTCTGCAAAAAACAATGAAATGCTTCTTTATATATTTCCTGTTAGTGATTTCTTATTGCCTATAGACATTGTTTGGATCATTTCAATGATTTTTCAAGAATTAGAGTAATTGCACAAACTTGAAACTTTTCAGATCAGACTTACCTCCTTACTGCCGTCAGGGTTGGTAACTGTCACAGTACACTTCCCGTCGGCCCTGGCAGTGACCAGACCCTTAAGGTACAGCTCCACCTTGTCTGCCACATAGCAGGCGTTCTTTGAATCAAAGGGTGCGGCTTGTGCCTCCATCCTCTCCTTCTCAGATTTACGGAGGTATATGGCAGCCTTGCCGTAGATTTGCATCTCAGCGTCCGTACTCATGGTGACGGATAACTAGGAAAGAGATGAAACAAGAAACATGATTTGACTCTGTGGTGCTTCCTCCCCAGTCAACAGAGTTAGGTGAGTGGTATCTCTAACAGAATATTCACATCACTTTTTATGTGAAGACTCAAACCATGTCTCACCTTCTTTTTCCCCTCCTACAGATGAATGTGTACTTCTTGGAGGACCCTGTGAAACATGAGAGTGTTGTGAAAACACACATATCTAAAGCCTTATCATTTATCCCCTAAAGGGCTAGAAAACATTGAACTAAATAATTACCGCAGTGTCAAATTCAACTACAGGTGTAACTGATAACCTTCGTTTTCCAAGTGGCAACTCACTTTACTACACACTCTGTAAATAATTCAAATAAATACCCCTGAAACCCCAGTTACATTCCAGAACACCACCTCAATTTACAAACAAGTGCAGGACTTTTGACCATAAATGGAAGTCACAGATTTAAGGTAAAAAATATGTCATTTTTATTTATTCTTTACTTATTAAACCAATGGCACTTGATTGCATATTGTCAAATCTTACAAGAGACATGCAGAAGTCAATTCAAACAGGGCAGTTAGCTGCTGCCTCAGTTGCTGAGTGCAAAGATGAGACAAATATACAACTTTAAGGAGGTGGAGAGGTCTTACCACAGAGGAAGAAGGTATCTGACTTATGGATGCTGGGGCCTCAGCCTCCTTATATCTGGTTGGAAGTGCCAACCAAGCAAAAGTTAATTATGGACCACTCTGGGAAAGGAAATGATTTGGATGAGAGACCTGTTTATTTCTGTGTATCACTAGCACCTCCCACTTCCAGGAACACCACACTCCCATTACATTACTTTTTAATGTCATATTTGTCTCTGAATTAAATTTCACAGAATTTATGTAAATGAGAGATGTCGTTTCCAATAATTATGACATTATCAAAAGTTTGATTCATCCCAATGTTACTTCTACTGAACCTCATATACTGTAATGGAATGAGTCCATGTTGCCCTACTACAACTAAAATAGTTTTCATTAAACCTAATCTGGCCTTATTTAGTTCCATTTGAGTGGCATTAATCCTGAACAACAACTTTATATATATGTTCACCTGTTATTTATAATATTTAGCTTGTAAACACATCTGAACTGTCTCCTCACCTCATAACATAGATGGCCATTACCTCGTGCTTTGCTCACTTTGATTTATCACTCTGGTGGAACCATATTAAATTAATATTTAAAAGCTAGAACAGAAACATTTAGGCTTTCAATAACAGCTTATAAAACTGTTCAATCTAATGTGTTATTTATCTACAGTATGATCTAATGAATTCTGGAGGCGCTTTTATTTGTCTCACATTTCAGTTGGCTAAAACGGTCCACTAGATTCTTATTACTTACATAACTCCAGTACAGTATTTCAATAATCTTATCCACTCATATTGCTGACAGTGATATAGCTGCCTCAAACTTTTATTACACTTTAAAGTTAACCACTTAGAAGCTGAGCTGGCGTCAATAAAACGGATATAAAATGAATAGTTACAATAAAGTCATTCCTTTACATTTACAATACATTTAAATGAATCCGTTACATTACAGTGTTTATATCCTTCTAAAAGACAGCTCTAGCAACTTGTAGAGAAATTGGTTTATATCATTTTTAATACATGTAATTGAACAAGTTTCACATTGTTCAGTGTCGATCCCATGTCTTCTGCTTTCAAACCTTTGCATTCAAATCATTGTTTCAATGCTATTTGGGTCTAATATGGTGCAGCCAAATTCAACTTTAATATGGTGAATCCTTACAGAACAACATTCAGATAGAAATGTATTGTGAAGAACAGATATGACTGTCTGTTAGGTAGAACAAAGAATCGTGTCAGCTCTATTTAATACATTTCTATCAGCAATGTTCAGAACATTTCACCTCCCTGAATACACCCTGTTTGTTCAGGTTCGGTGTCCTCCCAGCACATCAGTACAAGAAGCCCCATATCTGCTGGATACACTAGTTGAGCAGGGTGACCATCTGGAAGGATCCCATCAAGGCCTTTTCATTTCTTGGACTGTGCTCTCATCTTCACTGCAGCCAAGGTTTATTGTTTGGTATATCTGCCAACACAGCCTAATTCTGGCACCGATACCACTGTTATTAGACAATATATTTACTTGCCATGTTTGTGGGTGGAGGGAACATTAGCACCATGCAGATATTCAAGTTATTTTAATGTGCAAAGATCTTGCATGATATATGATCTGTGTTTTTGTATTTGAGGGACATGTTTAGCTCCAAACTTTCTCTGGGCAGAAGTTACCCTCCGGGATATAACTGACCTTAGATCAGTGTCAGAAGAATATGTACAGCTGTCATACCCAACTAGACAACTGTGCATTTCCCCCCAAAGACCTCAACTGACTTTACAGCCATGGTCTCCTCACAATGCAGTGATCACTGTATCGAGATCAGGGCTGGGGTCATTCCAGGTCAGTTCAGGAACCAAACTGAAATTATTTCTCATTTAAAAGCCTAGTGAACATTTTTCATTTCAGTTTACTTCCTGAATTAACTGAATTGTATTTCTTCATCTTCAGCACTAACATACTGGACTTGATTATGATCAGTTGTAAAATGAAGGAAGTATTAGGATGTTTTCTATAGAACTGACTGGTTTAGGATTTCTGCTGGAGTTGGGGCTTGTAAAGGAAACATATACAACACTCCTTCCGTGGCCTCCAACTGCTCTTAAACGCTAGTACAACCAGCTGCATGCTTTTCAACCGATCGCTGCCCGCCCACCTGACTAGCATCACTACTCTGGACGGTTCTGACTTAGAATATGTGGACAACTACAAATACCTAGGTGTCTGGCTAGACTGTAAACTCTCCTTCCAGACTCATATTACACATCTCCAATCCAAAATTAAATCTAGAATCGGCTTCATATTTCGCAAAAAAGCGTCCTTCATTCACGCCGCCAAACATACCCTCGTAAAACTGACTATCCTACCGATCCTCGACTTCGGCGATGTAATTTACAAAATAGCTTCCAATACTCTACTCAGCAAACTGAATGCAGTCTATCACAGTGCCATCCGTTTTGTCACCAAAGCCCCTTTTACCACCCACCACTGCGACCTGTATGCTACATATTCGTCGCCAGACCCACTGGCTCCAGGTCATCTATAAGTCTATGCTAGGTAAGCTCCGCCTTATCTCAGTGTAACCGATGTGAAATGGCTAGTTAGTTAGCGGTGGTGCGCGCTAATAGCGTTTCAATCGGGTGACGTCACTCGCTCTGAGACCGTCACTCGCTCTGCAAGGGCCGCGGCTTTTGTGGAGCGTTGGGTAACGATGCTTCGTGGGTGTCAGTTGTTGATGTGTGCAGAGGGTCCCTGGTTCAAGCCCAGGTTGGGGCAAGGAGAGGGACGGAAGCTATACTGTTACATCAGCTCACTGGTCACGATAACAACACCCACCCGTAGCAAGCACTGGTCACCCCCAAAGCCAATTATTCCTTTGGCCGCCTTTCCTTCCAGTTCTCTGTTGCCAATGACTGAAACTAATTGCAAAAATCACTGAACCTGGAGATTTATATTTCCCTCACCAACTTTAAGCACCAGCTGTCAGAGCAGCTCACAGATCACTGCACCTGTACATAGCCCATCTGTAAATAGCCCATCCAACAACCTCATCCCCATACTGTATTTAGTTATTTATCTTGCTCCTTTGCACCCCAGTATCTCTACTTGCACATTCATCTTCTGCACATCTACCATTCCAGTGTTTAATTGCTATATTGTAATTACTTCGCCACCATGGCCTATTTATTGCCTTACCTCCCTTATCCTACCTCATTTGCACATACTGTATATAGACTTTTTTCTCCTGTATTATTGACTGTATGTTTGTTTATTCCATGTGTAATTCTGTGTTGTTGTATGTGTCGAACTGCTTTGCTTTATCTTGGCCAGGTCGCAGTTGCAAATGAGAACTTGTTCTCAGCTAGCCTACCCGGTTAAATAAAGGTGAAATAAAAAAATTGTATAGGATACAGTATATACATATGAGATGTGTAATACAAGATATGTAGACATTATTAAAGTGACTAGTGTTCCATTTATTAAAGTGGCTAATGATTTCAAGTCTATGTATATAGGCAGCAGCCTCTATGTGTTAGTGATGGCTATTTAACAGTCTGATGGCTTTGAGATAGAAGCTGTTTTTCAGTCTCTCGGTCCATATGCTCTTGGCTGAGGTCTATATCAGAATCTTGATATGCATTTTGATATGGTAGATAAGGACAATTTCTGCTGCTTATTTGAGTTTTGAGGACATGCTCAATAATTTGACAAATATTAAATCCATATCATTCCTTCTAGATAAAGGTGCACGCAAACCGCAAGCTATAAGCAATGTAACTGATTTATACATTGGATTGTTTACGGACATATTCAATCTTTCCCTATCAAAGTCTGATGTCCACACTTCAAGATGTCCACCATTGTTCCTGTATCCAAGAAAGCGAAAGTTACTGAACTAAATTACTATCACCAAGTAGCACTTCTGTCTTCATGAAATGCTTTGAGAGGCTAGACCATATCACCTCCACCTTACCTGACACCCTAGATCTACCATTTGGTCCTATGTCTGAACCCCTTCATGTGCTACTGGGTCCTAGACTTGCTGATGGGCCGACCCCAGGTGGTGAAGGTAGGCAACAATACCTTCACCACGCTGATTCTCAACACAGGGGCACCACAGCGATGAGTTCTCAGCCCCTCCTGTACCGTCACATGACTGTGTGGATACGAATGACTCCAACTCAATCATCAAGTTTTCTGACAACACAACAGTGGTAGGCC
Source organism: Salmo trutta (assembly GCF_901001165.1). Taxonomy (NCBI): domain Eukaryota; kingdom Metazoa; phylum Chordata; class Actinopteri; order Salmoniformes; family Salmonidae; genus Salmo; species Salmo trutta. Next base: position 24,769,620 of record NC_042994.1, read on the forward strand.
TGATTACCAATAACAACAAGATTACAGGGACGAGGTGAGCGCCCTGGCAGAGTGGTGCTAAGGAAATAATCTCTCCCTCAACATCAACAGAATGAAGGAGATGATCGTGGACTACGGGAGACAGCAGAGAGTGCAGGACCTGAAATGGTCCCTCAACCCGACACCAAAATTCAGCTTTGTTCCTACTCACAGACTTCTACAGATGCACCATCGAGATAATTCTGTTGGACTGTATCACTCCCTGGTACGGCAACTTCCCCTCCCGCAACCGCAGGGCTCTCCACACACCACGCATTTATATCCCAGACTCTGACATTGCTAGTTCTGATTTTTCTTTTTCTTTTTTTCCTTGGGATTATTTGTGTATTAGTATTGTACTGTTAGACATTTACTGCTGGAGCAAGAAACACAATAATTTACTGCACTGCTGGAGCAAGAAACACAATCATTTAGTGCACTGCTGGAGCTAGAAACACAATCATTTACTGCACTGCTGAAACATAATAATTTACTGCACTGCTGAAACATAATAATTTACTGCGCTGCTGAAGCACAATAATTTACTGCACTGCTGAAACATAATAATTTACTGCGCTGCTGAAACACAATAATTTACTGCACTGCTGAAACATAATAATTTACTGCGCTGCTGAAACATAATAATTTACTGCGCTGCTGGAGCTAGGAACAAAAGCATTTTGCTGCACTTACTTAAGCATCTGCCAATTTGAGTACACAACAAATAAACTTAGATTTTCATTTGATGGGATTTAGAAGACAACGATACCAAAACAAACATTTTTTTCCATTGGAATTTGGTTGTCCTTTTTGATGCATAGTGATAACACATTGGGAATTCAACAAAATTCTGTCTGTGTTTTAGATTGGGCGAAAAGAGGTTGAAATAGTGTTACTCGACACCGGTGTTACCGTCACTGGTGTTACACAATAGACCATTACACATATCTGTTTTAAAGTAAATTATTGCTAATCAAAACATTTTCTTAATATTATCATTAACCTTTCCTGTCTTTGATTATACAGTGCCTTTACGTTATAGCCTTATTCTAAAATTGATTAAATTGTCTTCCATTTAATAATGATGGAGGCCACTGTGTTCTTGGGGACCTTAAATGATGCAGACATTTTTTTGGTACCGTTTCCCAGATCTGTGCCTCGACAATCCGAGACAGGATAAAATGAAATTCTTAAATGGAATTGTTTTGGAACCACTAAGACTCTTCTTAGAGTTGGCAGAGTTCCTCTGTGGAGATGGGAGAACAGTCCAAAAGGACACCCATCTCTGCAGCACTCCACAAATCAGGCCTTTATGGTAGGGTGGCCAGACAGAAGCCACTCCTCAGTAAAAGGCACATGACAGCCTGCTTGGAGTTTGCCAAAAGACACCTAAAGGACTCTCAGACCATGAGAAACAAGATTCTCATGTCTAATGAAACCAGGATTGAACTATTTGGCCTGAATGCCAAGCATCATGTCTGGAGGAAACCTGGCACCATCCCTACGGTGAAGCATAGTGGTGGCAGTATCATGCTGTGGGGATGTTTTTCAGAGGCAGGGACTGGGAGACTAGTCAGGATCGAGGGAAAGATGAACAGAGCAAAGTACATAGAGATCCTTGATGAAAACCTGCTCCAGACCGCTCAGGACCTCAGACTAGGGCGAAGGTTCACATTCCAACAGGACAACGACCCTAAGCACACAGCCAAGACAAAGCAGGAGTGGCTTCGGGATAAGTCTCTGAATGTCCTTGAGTGGCCCAGCCAGAGCCCGGACTTGAACCCAATCGAACACCTCTGGAGAGACCTGAAAATAGCTGTGCAGTGACACTCCCCATCCAACCTGACAGAGCTTGCAAGGATCTCTAGAGAAGAATGGGAGAAACTCCCAAAATATACGTGTGCCATACCCAAGAAGACTCGAGGCTGTAATCGCTGCCAAAGGTGCTTCAACAAAGTACTGAGTAAAGGGTCTGAATACTTATGTACATTTGATATTTCAGTTTTTTATATTGTATACGTTTTAAAAAGAATGTTTTTTTGCCTTGTCATTATGGGGTATTGTGTGTAGATTGATGAAGGAAAATAACAATTTAATCAATTTTAGAAAAAGGCTGTAAGGTAACAAAATTTTTAAAGTCAAGAGGTCTGAATACTTTCCGAAGACACTGTAGGTTACATCAGTGACAACAAGGCAGTGGAGGCATAAAACATTTGTAAAAATATGAAAATGCATTATGCTTTCATTTATATTGTTTTCTAATGCTAAGTGATTAACTACTGTCATTTTGTAAAGAATCCACTTGGCTAACATACGGCTGGCTATCTTTCATTTGGACAGTTAAACATCCCAGAAAGCATACATTTTTTGTCCCAAATCCAATCTTGAAATATTTTTTTTAGATATATTAGATGTTCGGTAGTGGCACTACTGAAAAAAAACATGAAGATTTAACAACTTGCTCACAAATGTTCTCCAAAATGTTGGCAGACAGACTACTCACGATGTGGCCATCCTGGAGAGGGATCAAATCCCATCACCTTTTGATATTTGTAGGGGCGTGGCTTAAGGCACATTCATTCGACAGTCTTTTAATGTTTGTTTCAGTAGTAACATCAAAAGGGGACAGCATTTTTTTTTGAAATATGTTACTAAATAAACAAACTATTAATAAGATTAGTATCTTTCAATGTAATAATAGAACAGTCCTGTAGGAGTGGCATGACCCTTCACAACAGGTTGATTCAGTTGGAGCCGCTGTGTTAGTGCTGGGGTGGAACAAGAGCCCTGCACACCATGTAGATGGGCTGTCCAGAGCAGGAGTTGAAGGCCCCTGATATACTGTTAACTGCCAGATGTCATTAAGCAGTTGAGTAAACTGTCATTATAAAATTGTTATTGTACATTTCTTTACTTATATTAGGGTATTGGAAGGATTGGACAGTAACTCTTGATCCAATACATTTTTAAGGGTGCTTTAAACGACTCTGTCTGTGCTCACAAAGTAGTTTTATCACCAGGAGTTTGACCTGAGACACCCCAGCGCCTTGGCTCACTTCAGAATTATTTTCATGATTCAATCCATTCAAATGTCACAGCCAGTAAAAATCTAAATCTGGATATGAAATGTCAAATGCTGTGCCATGGATCCACAAAACAACCAATCTTGGCTTGGTTAATTGAGATCTTATTTTCCAGGTCACATATCTCACTATAAATCTATTACGGTAGCAGCAATGTGAGGACCTGCTGGTCGACTAATAAGGTCAAAATAATGTGCTGGCCTGTATCAGATCTCACTGTGGTCTACAGTATAGGTATGAGGTCTTCACCTTCAGCATGCAGTGTGAAGTCAATAGAGGGCTAAATGTAATATTAATCTAATACATTTACAAGGAGAAACACTTGGATCAAATGCGGAGCTGTTGTGTTTTTCAGCAAGCTTTACAGATCTTTAGACAAACAACTCCAACATTATTACCCCGTCAGTAACCTTCTCCAAACATGGCCGTGATCCAAAACTGGGTGTCAGAAATACATGCAGCCTAAAGTCGTTTAGGATTGCTTTATGACCCTCCGTCATAGAGATGGTATCAAACCTGCTGAGCTGTTCTTGAAAGTCCAATTTGATCCCATACAGTCAAAGATAAAGTTTCAAGAAGCGAGCCAAAGTAAGACATTATTTAAAATCCAAATATGGCCATGTTGAAAAACAGGTGTGTCAGAAATACATCCAGCTTCCACAGCAATATATCTCAGGTAATTTGGCATTGCTTTATTGGCAGATCTGATGCCATTTGAGCTGTGCACCAGAGGATATGACCAAATACAAAACAGACTTATACCTGATATGGCTATTAAATGGACCAGTCAAATACTGGAAATCCCTCAACCTCCCTTCAGCTGCAGCTGTTGGAACACAACCGTCTCTGGGGGAGCAGGGGACTCGTCCTAGCCAAGCCTTTTGAAGAGTCAGGAGTGACAGCCCAATCCACTAGATGACCCCATCAACGATCAATGTTTAGAACAGGGTCGTTAAAACCTCTTGTGGGGGCCCCCCGAGTGGCGCAGCGCTCTACGGCACTGCATCTCAGTGCTAGAGGTGTCACTAAAGACCCTGGTTCGATTCCAGGCTGTATCACAACCGGCCGTGACTGGGAGGCTCATAGGGTTTAGTCGGGGTAGGCCGTCATTGTAAATAAGAATTTGTTCCTTACTGACTTGCCTGTTAAAATAAAATAAAAAGTCAGAATTTTCCAACTTGTATTCATTATTTATCAATTATGCTTTAAGATATAAATGTCAAATATATGTCAACAATCCTTCCTCCAAAGGACCCTTCTCTGATTTGAAAATTCCCAAATCTGTATTTTGTTGTTGTTGTTTGGTGAGGAATCACCCCAATAACATTCTAATAGCTACAATAATGTGGCATACAGACTGACTTTCTAGTTAACCTTCCTTTCTACATTACATTACATTATATTTTAGTCATTTAGCAGACGCTCTTATCCAGAGCGACTTACAGTTTCTCAAGCAGATAATGTTTCCTCTTTCAGAACCTGTTCATAATCCACTTCCCTCTTCCTATGTACATGTTGAACACTAAATCTGTTCAAATTCACAACATTGAAATGACGTCAGTGTGGAACCAATGTGTCTGATCAACTTTCCCTCACACTCCATGACCCTGGGGCAGGATCTTTCTCTTTAGGTTATATAGGATCATGATTCCAGAGTCTCTTATTGGTTGCGTTGCATCAATGAATGGTTAAGTGCCACGTCAGATTGCAATACCATATGACGTAGTTAACTGATCTGTGAATGAACATCAATCCAGGCATTGTGAGATCTGGCATGCTTCTCCAATGTAGTCAGCATAGAGGGGGGTCATTGTGTTTAAGAACCACAGATTTCACAAAACCTGCAACTAAAGTAATCTGACAGAGTAGGTAACTGCTCACTGCTCCATGACTGCCTTCTGACACCATGTATCTAGTCTGTGGTGGCTGACTGTTTGGCCTTCATTCCATCCTCTCCCGCCACTATGGATTCTATTTATAGCCTGCTCATAAAACTGTGAAGCCTCCGTTATGTGTTTGATAGGCCTATGCTGACAAAGATATCTAGCATCTAACTCATTGCAATTTGAACACTCTGGTAAATGTGGATAAGTGTAACATTACCGAACACATGAAATGCTTTTTTCCTAAACGGGTATAGACTTATTGCTTGTCTAATAATATATTATTGAATTATTGTAAGCAACCCTACGCAACAACCAAGCCACCCTCTGTGAAAAAGTATTGGTGTTGCCACTGCGTCACATGCTATCTACTCCTTTCAATACACCAATGGTAACGTATTAAAAATATTATCTTACCAAATTTAAATATCCACCACCTTGTAACCATCATCACTAGGTACTGTAGTCTACTGGTGTGAAAACCTGACTGTAGGGTGTTAGCAAAGATACTTTGCAAAGATAGCAAAGATACAGTGAGGGGGAAAAGTATTTGATCCCCTGCTGATTTTGTACGTTTGCCCACTGACAAAGAAATGATCAGTCTATAATTTTAATGGTAGGTTTATTTGAACAGTGAGAGACAGAATAACAACAAAAAAAATCCAGAAAAACGCATGTCAAAATTTGTATTAATTGATTTGCATTTTAATGAGGGAAATAAGTATTTGACCCCTCTGCAAAACATGACTTAGTACTTGGTGGCAAAACCCTTGTTGGCAATCACAGGTCAGATGTTTCTTGTAGTTGGCCACCAGGTTTGCACACATCTCAGGAGGGATTTTGTCCCACTCCTCTTTGCAGATCTTCTCCAAGTCATTAAGGTTTCGAGGCTGACATTTGGCAACTCGAACCTTCAGCTCCCTCCACAGATTTTCTATGGGATTAAGGTCTGGAGACTGGCTAGGCCACTCCAGGACCTTAATGTGCTTAATGTGTATGATCTAATGAATTCTGAAGGCGCTTTTATTTGTCTCACATTTCAGTTGGCTAAAACAGTCCAGTAGGATTATTGTGACTTACATAACATCATACCAGTATTTCAATCATCTTATCCACTCACATTGCTGACATCGATATAACTCCCTCAAACTTTTATTACACTCTGAAGTTCACCGCTTAGCAGCTGGGTTGGCTTCAATAAAACTGATATAAAATGATTAGTTACAATACAGTAACAAATTCTTTTACATCAGGGGAGGCTGCTGAGGGGAGGATGGCTCATAATAATGGCTGGAACGGAGCAAAGGGAATGGCATCAAACACATGGAAACCATATGTTGGATGTATTTGATACCATTCCACCAATTCCGCTTCAGCCATTACCACAAGCCCGTCCTCCCCAATTAAGGTGCCACCAACCTCCTGTGCTTTACACTTACAATACGTTTAAATGAATCCTTTACATTACAGTGTTTATATCCTTCTAAAAGACAGCTCTAGCAACTTGTAGAGAAATTGGTTTATATCATTTTTAATACATGTAATTGAACACATTTCACATTCTTCAATGTTGATCAATGTTTTCAAACCTTTGCATTTAAAATTGTTGTTTAAATGCACTTTGTGTCTAATATGGTGCAGCTAAATTAATCTTTAATATGGTGAAACCTCAGAGAACGTTCAGATAGAAATGGATTGTGAAGAACAGATATGACTGTCTGTCAGGTAGAACAAGGAATCATGTCAGCTCTATTCAATACATTTCTATCAGCAATGTTCAGAACATTTCACCTTCCTGAATACACCCTGTTTGTTCAGGTTCAGTGTCCACCCAACACATCAGTACAAGAAGCCCCATATCTGCTGGATACACAAGTTGAGCAGGGTGACCATCTGGAAGGACCCCATTAAGGCCTTTTCATTTCTTGGACTGTGCTCTCATCTTCACTGCAGCCAAGGTTTATTGTTTGGTATATCTGCCAACACAGCCTAATTCTGGCACCGATGCCACTGTTATTAGACAATATATTTACTTGTCGTGTTTGTGGGTGGAGGGAACATTAGCACCATGCAGATATTCAAGTTATTTTAATGTGCAAAGATCTTGCATGATATATGACCTGTGTTTTTGTATTTGAGGGACATGTTTAGCTCCAAACTTTCTCTGGGCAGAAGTTACCCTCCGGGATATAACTGACCTTAGATCAGTGTCAGAGGAATATGTACAGCTGTCATACCCAACTAGACAACTGTGCATTTCCCCCCAAAGACCTCAACTGACTTTACAGCCATGGTCTCCTCACAATGCAGTGATCACTGTATCGAGATCAGGGCTGGGGTCATTCCAGGTCAATTCAGGAAGCGAACTGAAATTATTTCTCATTTAAAAGCCTAGTGAACATTTTTTATTTCAGTTTACTTCCTGAATTAAATTAATTGTATTTCTTCCACTTCAGCACCAACATACTGGACCTTATTTCAAGTAATTAAGGGCCAAATTGAATATTATGGTCAGTTGTAAAATGAAGGAAGTATTAAGATGTTTTCTATAGAACTGACTGGTTTAGGATTTCTGCTGCCACCATGGCGCATTGGTCAGAATGAAATACCTCTGTAACCCTATAAAATGGAATCGGCCATTTCAAATCGAATCAAATTGTATTGGTCACATACACATGTTTAGCAGATGTTATTGCGGGTGTAGCAAAATGCTTGTGTTCCTAGCTCCAACAGTACAGTAATATCTAACAATTTCACAACAATACACACAAATCTAAAGTAAAGGAATGGAATTAAGAATATACACATATGTGGACGAGCAATGTCGGAGCGGCATAGACTAAAATACAGTGGAATAGAATACATATGAGATGAGTAATGCAAAATATGTAAACATTATTAAAGTGACTAGTGTTCCATTATTAAAGTGGCCAGTGATTTCAAGTCTATGTATTTCGGGCAGCAGCCTGTGGTTGTGGGCGGTGCAGTTGCCATACCAGGTGGTAATACATCCTGACAGGATGCTCTCAATTGTGCATCTGTAAAAATTTGTGAGGGTTTTCGGTGCCAAGCCAAATTTCTTCAGTCTACTGAGGTTGAAGAGGCGCTGTTGCGTCCTCTTCACCACACTGTTTGTGTGGGTGGACCATTTCAGTTTGTCAGTGATGTGTATCCCGAGGAACTTGAAGCTTTTCACCTTCTCCACTGCTGTCCCATCGATGTGGATAGGGGGGTGCTCCCTCTGCTGTTTCCTGAATTCCACGATCAGCTCCTTTGTTTTGTTGACATTGAGTGAGAGGTTATTTTCCTGGCACCAGACTCCCAGGGCCCTCATCTCCTCCCTGTAGCCTGTCTCGTCATTGTTGGTAATCAAGCCTACTACTGTTGTGTCGTCTATAAACTTGAGGTTTGAGTTGGTGGCGTGTGTGGCCACGCAGTCATGGGTGAACAGGGAGTACAGGAGGGGGCTGAGCACACACCCTTGTGGGGCCCCTGTGTTGAGGATTAGCGAAGTGGAGTTGTTTCTTACCTTCACCACCTGGGGGCTTTCCCGTCAGGAAATCCAAGACATAGTTGCACAGGGCGGGGATCAGACCCAGGTCCCCAAGCTTAATGATGAGCTTGGAGGGTACTATGGTGTTGAATAATGAGCTATAGTCAATGAACAGCATTCTTACATAGGTATTCCTCTTGTCCAGATGGGATAGGGCAGTGTGCAGTGCGAAGGTGATTGCATCGTCTGTGGATCTATTGGGGCGGTAAGCAAATTGAAGTGGGGGCTTAGTTCAGTTACCTTTGCTTTCTTTTGTACAGAAACAATGGTGCACATATTAAAGCATGTAGGGATAGCAGACAAGGATAGAGAGAGATTACATATGTCTGTAAACACTCCAGCCAGCTGGCCTGCACATGCTCTGTGGACGCGTCTATGGATGCCTTCTGGGCCGTCAGCCTTGAGGATTAACACGCTTAAATGTCTTACTCACGTCTGCCACGGAGAAGGAGAGCCCACAGTCCTTGGTAGCTGGCCGGTGTCACTGTGTTATCTTCAAAGCGGGCTAAAAAGTTGTTTAGCTTATCTGGAAGCATGACGTCAGTGTCCACGATGTGGCTGGTTTTCCCTTTGTAGTCTGTGATTGTCCCCACCACATACGTTTTGTGTCTGAGCAATTGAATTGCGACTCCACTTTGTCTCTGTACTGACATTTTGCCTGTTTGATTACATTACGGAGGGAATAACTACACTGTTTGTATTCAGCCATATTCCCAGTAACCTTGCCATGGTTAAATGCAATGGTTCGCGCATTCAGTTTTGCGCGAATACTGCCATCTATCCACGGTTTCTGGTGTGGGTAGGTTTTAATAGTCACTTTGGGTATAACATCTCCTATACATTTCCTGATAAACTCAGTCACTGTATCCGGTCGATATCATCAATATTACTCTGAGGCTACCCGGGAACGTATCCCAGTCCGTGTGATCAAAACAATCTTGAAGCATGGATTCCAATTGGTCAGACTAGTGTTGAATAGTCCGTAGCACAGGTACTTCCTGTTTTGGGTTTCTGCCTATAGGAAGGGAGGAGCAAAATATCGTGATCCGATTTGCCGAAGGGAGGGCGGGGGAGGGCCTTGTAGGCGTTTCAAGAAGTTGTGCAGCAGTAGTCCAATGTTTTCTCAGAGCGAGTGCTACAGTCAATGTGTTGCTAGAAATTCATTGGCGTTTTCTTCAGATTTGCTTTGTTAAAATCCCCGGCTACAATAAATGCGGCCTCAGGATATGTGTTTTCCAGTTTGCATAGAGTCCAGTGTAGTTCTTTGAGGGCCGTCATAGTATCGGCTTGAGGAGAAATGTACACGGATGTGACTTTAACCGAAGAAAATTCTCTTGGGAGGTAATACGGTCGGCATTTGATTGTGAGGTATTCTAGGTCGGGTGAACAAAAGGACTTGAGTTTCTGTATGTTATCACACTCACACCATGAGTTAATCATGAAACATATTGGAAGCCATCTTCCCTCATTCTGTTGGGCCATGTGCTGTGTGTCTGTGGTTTTACGTGTCATGTTGGAAGGTAGGCCTTAATTCATCTGCAATTCTATTTGTATGATTGAGATTCTGTAATCAATGTATCTAACATGTCTTGTCATTTTCTAGATGTTGATGAACACTTTGGGACAGACTTGAGAAGCCTTGTTAAAGTAAAGACGACCTATTTGTATGTTTTCAAGTAAACTTTGACAGCTTTATTGTGATTAATGGTAAAGCTTCTTAAGGCATATTTTGTTATTGGGTTGAAGATAAAAAGGCAACTCCAGCCACTGTTCTTTGTCCATTGTTTTTAGTATAGAAACATCCCACTGGGCACAAACTGGTTGAATCAATGTTGTTTCCAACGTAGTTTGCCAAAGTCATCAATGTAAACTGTTGTTTTGAGAGTGAAATTTTAACCACAGGATTAATTCATCATTGTAACCAATTTTCAATGGTTAGTGTTAGGACATAGACAGTCACACTGTCCAGGTTCCACACCATTTCCCCGGGGGGCAGCAGCAACCTTACCCATGTGCTGAGCTGGTTGATAAGCACATCAGGTGCTGCCAATAAATGGAGCTACATGTAGAATTGTTGCACTGTAATTTCAGAAAATCTCCATCGTGCAGTAATAGTGAAATGATAGTGTTTTAGAATCTTCTTTCACCTCAAAAATGTTTTGATCCAATACAAAATCTCCTTCAAAAATGCAGACGTTCTATTTGACAACAAAAGCCAGACCGGCTTCTAGATGGGAAAACGGCACCCTTCCACTGCACCCTCCCTCTCGGCATCATTAAAAGGCGTGGTCATCTCCTCCTCGAGCACAACGAACAATGGCAGACTGGGTCAAGCGGCGAATGTAGAAATCGCTCTGCCATTTTCTGGTTGCTAAAATTCTGCACCACTTGTCGAAAAGGGTCCATATTTTGGGGATATCTTTACATGACCCATTTTTGATATTGTAGAGAATACAGACCATTTCCAATGTATATCTGTAGTTTTGTGGATTTGCACTGTATCCTGACAAATTCTGAATACAGATGTCTTTTAGACATGTACAATACTGGGAATACTCCGAATATCACACATGGACATTTCCTATGGCCGGATATGGACTCATTCAATATCCTGAGATATGTGACATCCTATTTTCTCTCTTCATGTTGAAAAATACTGACTGTATACATAACATAGCTGTATTTTCTCTGCACATTCAACGTGCAAAGCTATATTGAGTCCAGATATGCTGAGGTTCATACCCGGATCTTGATAAACTAAAATAAGGACGATTTCTAATGCATTTCTGAGTTTTTAGCACATGCTCAATAATTTGACAAATATGAAATCAAAAAGGTCTACATAGTATATTTTCTCAGCACATGTACAATGCATATTCTCTTGGCTGAGGTCTATATCAGGATTTTGATATGCATTTTGATATGGTAGCTAGGCTTGATAAAAATGTTCTTCCCTGAAGGGAATTTCGATATTTGTTAGCTAGCTAGGCTACCAGGTAGCTATACCCCTGTATCAAGCCTAACAAATATCGAAATTCCCTTCAGGGAATAACATTTTTACCCTCTATCAACCCTCAAGGTGACAGCTAATGTTTTAAAACATTTAGGCGTATTTTGTATTACTGCTTAATATAGGTTAACTAGCTGGCAACTTGGCTAGCTAGCTAGTTCCAGTTAGTTTTCTTGTCATGAATGAAGCAGGTAACATAAACTCACCCCATTCCGTACAAATGTGCGAAACTGCGACATTCAAACGAGGCTGCAAAGAAAACTAATGGGACTGTAGCGACCGTGTTGACTTCAAAATCTAGAGTGTGATCTACATTTCTATTCAAGCGTTGTTCGACATGGTAATGGCTCTATAGTATTGGAGAAAAGTTGAAAAAACTGACCCTCCGTTACATCGTGACGTGTCATGCCATAACGTACAGCACGCATAAAGCAACTATTTCTGTCTTACAATCTCTCTCCACCAGGTATAGCACTTCTCTCATCGTTTAAAAACAAGAAAGGGACAGTGACGGGGTAAGGGGGGGATACCTAGTCATTTTTTGTGTCATCACTGTAAGCGATCATGACTCTCAAAGCCGCTGTTTACTTCTGAAGATCACTTTAGCACCGCCCTAAAAACTGATTCAAATTCGACACAAACCTTCAAATGGGTATGTAATGACACATTATATAAACTGTTTATAGTGTTTTATTTACATTTTAGAGGCGATAAGGTGATAAGTTGGACAGATCGAGTGAAAAAAAGTTGTTTTCCCACACATATCCTCTCCTCACTACCACGCATTAGTTTCGCTTCCCCACCCGCCATTTTTAAAAAGACCCGACGGAGCTCATTGCCTTCTTGAATAATGCAGAAACGGGCAGCTTGGAGGTCATGTCATTAAATTTGTTGGAAAGCCGAGAAATTGTGCTTTACAAAGGTATTGACATTACAGTTGGTCTGGAAGTATTACGTTTTTGGGACGCTAAAATAAGGTCAATTGTACGGACCAAGGCAATGTACAAAAGTGAGTGAGTTTACGTTAGCTACCTTGTGGTATGGTTATGTGAAAATACAATATTTTCTTTCAAAATTGACACATTTTGATTTATGATTTATACATTGGATTGTTTACGGACATATTCAAACTTTCCCTATCCCAGTCTATTGTCCCCACTTGCTTCAAGATGTCCACCATTGTTCCTGTATCCAAGAAAGCGAAAGTAACTGAACTAAATTACTATCACCACATAGCAATTCTGTCATCATGAAATGCTATGAGGGGCTAGACCATATCACCTACACCTTACCTGACACCCTAGACCCACTACAATTTGCATACCGCTCCAACAGATCCGCGGAATCGCAATTAGGTCATATGTCTGAACCCCTTCCTGTGCAACTGGGTCCTAGACTTCCTGATGGGCCGACCCCAGGTGATGAAGGTAGCAAACAATACCTCCACCACTTTGATCCTCAACACAGGGGCACCACAGCGGTGAGGTCTCAGCCCCCTCCTGTACCCTCACATGACTTTGTGGATACGCACGACTCCAACTTAATCATCTAGTTTGCTGACGACACAACAGTGGTAAGCCTGATTACCAATAACAACAAGAGTACAGGGACAAGGCGAGCGCCCTGGCAGAGTGGTAATTGGAAAATAACCTCTACAGGAGACCGCAAAGGGAGCCCGCCTCCAAATCGGCGGGCACATCACTGAGTACTGGAAATGGTCCCTCTACCGCTACACCAAATATTCGGCTTGGTTCCTAAGAACCTCACAAACTTCTACAGATGCACCATCGAGATTATTCTGTTGGGCTATATCACTCCTTGGTAAGGCAATTGCACTGCCCGCAAGCACAGGGCTCTCCAGAGGGTGGTGCAGTCAAACCAACGCATCACCGGAGGCACACTGCATGCCCTCCGAGACATCTACAGTACCCGGTGTCACAGGAAGGCCAAGAAGATCAAGGACCTCAGCCACCCGAACCAAGGCCTGCTCACCCTGCTACCATCTACAGTGCCTTCTGAAAGTATTCAGACCCGTTGACTTTTTCCACATTTTGTTATGTTACAGCCTTATTCTAAAATGGATTAAATAAATAGAAAATCAGAGCCTTTGCTATGAGACTCTGAATTGAGCTCAGCTGCATCCTGTTTCCATCGATCATTCTTGAGATGTTTCTACAACATGATTGGAGTCCACCTGTGGTAAATTCAATTGATTGGACATGATTTGGAAAGACACACACCTGTCTATATAAGGTCCCATCATTGACAATGCATGTCAGAGCAAAAACCAAGCCATGAGGTCGAAGGAATTGTCCGTAGAGTTTCGAGACAGGTTTGTGTTAAGGCACAGATCTGGGGAAGGGTAATAAAAGCAGCATTAAAGGTCCCCAAGAAAACAGTGGCCTCCATCATTCTTAAATGGAAGAAGTTTGGAACCACCGAAACTCTTCCTAGAGCTGGCCGCCGTGGCAGAGCTCTAGAGTTCCTCTGTGGAGATGGGAGAACCAGAAGGAAGCCACTCCTCAGTAAAAGGCATATGACAGCCCGCTTGGAGTTTGCAAAAAGGCACCTAAAGATTCTCAGACCATAAGAAACAAGATTCTCTGGTCTGATGAAACCAAGATTGAACTCTTTGGCCTGAATGCCAAGCCTCACGTCTGGATGAAACCTGGCACCATCCCAATGGTGAAGCATGGTGGTGGCAGCATCATGCTGTAGGGATGTTTTTCAGAGACAGGGACTGGGAGACTAGTCGGGATCGAGGAAAAGATGAACGGAGCAAAGTACAGAGAGATCCTTGATGAAAACCTTCTCCAGAGTGCTCAGGATGTCAGACTGGAGCAAAGATTCACCTTCCAACAAGACAACGGCCCTAAGCACACAGCCAAGACAATGCAGGAGTTGCTTCGGGACAAGTCTCTGAATGTCCTTGAGAGGCCCAGCCAGAGCCCGGACTTGAACCCAATGAAACATCTTTGGAGAGACCTGAAAATAGCTGTGCAGCGACGCTCCCCATCCAACCTGACAGAGCTTGTGAGGATCTGCAGAGAAGAATGGGAGAAACTCCACAAATACAGCTGTGCTAAGCTTATAGAATCATACCCAAGAAGACTCAAGGCTGTAATCGCTGCCAAAGGTGCTTCAACAAAGTACTGAGTAAAGGGTCTGAATACTTACGTAAATGTGATTTTTCAGTTTTTAATGTTGTGTAAATTTGCAACAACAAAAAAAAAACTGATTTTGCTTTGTCATTATGGTGTGCAGATTGATGAAGGAAAAAAACTATTTAATACATTTTAGAATAAGGCTGTAACGTTCAATATGTGGAAACAGGTAATACTTTCCGAAGGCAATGTGGGTTACATCAGTGACAACAAGGCAGTGGAGGCATAAAACATTTGTAAAAATATCAAAATACATTAAGTTGTCATTTATGTTGCTTTATAATGCTAAGTGTTTAACTACTATAACTGTAAAAAAATCCCCTTGGCTAACATATGGCTGGTTATCTTTCATTTGGACAGACGAACATCCCAGAAATCATACATTTTAGTCCCAAAACCATACTTGACATATTTTTCGATATATTAGATGTTCGGTAGTGACACTACTGAAAAATACATGAAGATTTACAAACTTGCTCACAAATGTTCTCCAAAATGTTGGCAGACACACTACTCACGATGTGGCTATGCTGGAGTTTGTTTCAGATGTCATTAAGCAGTTGAGTAAACTGTCATTATAAAACTTATTATACATTGTTTACATATTTTAGCAGAGTATTGGAAGGATTGGATAGTAACTCTTGATCCAATACATTTTAAGGGTGCTTTAAACGACTCTGTCTGTGCTCACAAAGTAGTTTTATCACCAGGAGTTTGACCTGAGACACCCCAGCGCCTTGGCTCACATCAGAATTATTTTCATGATTCAATCCATTCAAATGTCACAGCCAGTAAAAATCTAAAACTGGATATGAAATGTCACATGCTGTGCCATGGATCCACAAAACAACCAATCTTGGCTCGGATAATTCAGATCTTATTTCCCAGGTCACATGTCTCGCTGTAAATGTATTATGGTGTCAGCAATATGAGGACCTCATGGTCGACTAATAAGGTCAAAATAATGTGATGGCCTGTATCAGATATCTCAGTATAGGTATGAGGTCTTCACTTTTCAGCTTACGGTGTGAAGTTAATGGAGGGCTAAATGTAATATTAATCTAATACATTTACAAGGAGAAACACTTGGATCAGATGGGGAGCTGTTGATCTACAGATCAACTCCAGTGAGATCTACAGATCAACTCCAAAAGTATTACCCCCTGCCAGTGACCTTTTCCAAACATGGCCTTGTTCCAAAACTGGGTGTCAGAAATACATGCAGCCTAAAGTAGTTTGGGATTGATTCATGACCCTGCGTCATAGAGATGGTATCAAACAACATCTGCTGAACTGTTCTTGAAACTCCAATTTGATCCCATACAGTCGATGGTAAAGTTACAAGAAGAGTGCCAAAGCAACACATAATTTACAATCCCAATATGGCCATGTTCAAAAACGGGTGTGTCCGAAATACATCCAGCTTCCACAGCAATATATCTCAGGTAATTTGTCATTGGTTTATTGGCAGATCTGATGCCATTTGAGCCGTATACCAGAGGATAAGACCATATAAGAAACAGATGTATAACTGATATGGCCATTAAATGGACCAGTCAAATACTGGAAATCCCACAACCTCCCTTCAGCTGTAGCTGTTGGATCACAAGCGTCTGGGGGAGCAGGGGACTCATTCTAGCCAAGCCTTTTGAAAGGTCAGGACAAGTGACAGCCCAATCCACTATATCCACCAACGATCATTGTTTAGAACAGGGTTGTTAAAAGTCACAAATGTTCCAACTTTAATGAATTAATTATGTTCTAAGATATAAATGTCCAATATATGTCAACAATCCTTCCTCCAAAGGACCCTTCTATGGATTAAATTATTTGAAAATTCCCAAATCTGTATTTTGTTGTTCTAGTTTGGTGAGGAACCACCCCAATAGCTTTCTAATAGCTACAATAATGTGGCATACAGACTGTGACTTTCTAGTTAACCTTCCTTTCTCAAGTAGTTAATGTTTCCTCTTTCAGAACCTATTCATAATCCACTTCATTTTTACGTGTTGAACGCTAAATATGTTCAAAATCACATTGAAGTGACGTTAGTGTGGAACCAATGTGTCTGATCAACTTTACCTCACACTCCATGACCCTGGGACAGGATCTTTCTCTTTAGGTCATATTGGATCATGATTCCAGAGTCTCTTATTGGTTGCGTTGCATCAACATATGGTTGCGCGCCACGTCAGATTGCTAAAACATATGATGTGGTTAGCTGATATGTTAATGAACATCAATCCAGGCGTTCTGGGATCTGGCATGCGTCTTCAATGTAGTCAGCATGGAGGGTGGCCATTGTGTTTCAGAACCACAGATTACCACAGAACCACAGTAATCTGACAGAGTAGGTAACTGCTCACTGCTCCAAAAACGACCTTCTGACCCCATGTATCTAGTCTGTGTTTGCTGACTGTTTGACCTTCATTCCAACCTCTCCCGCCACTGTAATTTATATTTATAGCCTTCTCATAAAACTGGGAAGACTCTGTTACGTGTTTGATAGGCCTATGCTGAAAAAGCTATCTTGCCTCCAAGTCATTGTAATTTGAACCCTCTGGTAAATGTGGATAAGTATAACATTACCGAAGACATTAACTGTTTTTTTTCTAAACGGGTATGGACTTGTTATTGCTTGTCTGATAATATATTATTGAATTATTGCAAGCACCCCTACTCAATGACCAAGCCAACCCTCAGGGAAATATTCCTGGTGCCGCCACTGCGTCACATGCTTTCTGCTCCTTTTAATACACCAATGGTAACATTAAAAATATTATCTTAACAAATGTAAATATGCACTGCC
Source organism: Salmo trutta (assembly GCF_901001165.1). Lineage (NCBI taxonomy): Eukaryota > Metazoa > Chordata > Actinopteri > Salmoniformes > Salmonidae > Salmo > Salmo trutta. Next base: position 24,787,140 of record NC_042994.1, read on the forward strand.
TTGTAACCATCATCACATGTCCGCAGAAGGCGTTGCTTATGTAGCTAGCTAGTCTACTGGTGTGAAAACCTGACTGCAGGATGTTAGCAAAGATACTGGTTTCCCCATATCTGTGCTGAATGGTGTAGTCATCACTGATTCATGAATTTAAACACTGAGTAATGTTACACATATCATGAAATGTATATTTTCTCATTGAATTGCACAATCTCTGTAAATATTTACATGTGTAACCTTAATTTAACTAGGCAAGTCAGTTAAGAACACATTCTTATTTGCAATGACAGCCTAGCCCAGACAACACTGGGCCAATTGTGCACCGTCCTATGGGACTTCCAATCACAGCCAGATGTGATGCAGCCTGGATTTGAACCAGGGATTACAGTGAAACCTCTAGCACTGAGATGCAGCACCTTGGACCACTACACCACTCAGGATGTTTAAGTGTTTTTAATAGTTATATGTTTAGGTATTTTGTTTTTGGTAACATGTAGTTTTTATTGCATATATCTGGTGGTTTTCACCCACAGATTTGCAGATTGTCTGGCAGGTTAACTCTTTATTGACCTCCTCTCTTCTCCAGACCATTTTCGGAGACCTTCTCCCCTACCTCACCTCGCTCATCAACTCATCCTTGACCGCTGGATACGTCCCTTACGTCTTCAAGAGAGCGAGAGTTGCACCCCTTCTGAAAAAACCTACACTCGATCCCTCCCATGTCAACAACTACAGACCAGTATCCCTTCTTTCTTTTCTCTCCAAAACTCTTGAACGTGCCGTCCTTGGCCAGCTCTCCTGCTATCTCTCTCAGAATGACCTTCTTGATCCTAATCAGTCAGGTTTCAAGACTGGGCATTCAACTGAGACTGCTCTTCTCTGTGTCACGGAGGCTCTCCGCACTGCTAAAGCTAACTCTCTCTCCTCTGCTCTCATCCTTCTAGACCTATCTGCTGCCTTCGATACTGTGAACCATCAGATCCTCCTCTCCACCCTCTCCGAGTTGGGCATCTCCGGCGCGGCCCACGCTTGGATTGCGTCCTACCTGACAGCTCCTACCAGGTGGCGTGGCGAGAATCTGTCTCCGCACCACGCACTCTCACCACTGGTGTCCCCCAGGGCTCTGTTCTAGGCCCTCTCCTATTCTCGCTATACACCAAGTCACTTGGCTCTGTCATATCCTCACATGGTCTCTCCTATCATTGCTATGCAGACGACACACAATTAATCTTCTCCTTTCCCCCTTCTGATAACCAGGCGGCGAATCGCATCTCTGCATGTCTGGCAGACATATCAGTGTGGATGACGGATCACCACCTCAAGCTGAACCTCGGCAAGACGGAGCTGCTCTTCCTCCCGGGGAAGGACTGCCCGTTCCATGATCTCGCCATCACGGTTGACAACTCCCTTGTGTCCTCCTCCCAGAGTGCTAAGAACCTTGGCGTGATCCTGGACAACACCCTGTCGTTCTCCACTAACATCAAGGCGGTGACCCGATCCTGTAGGTTCATGCTCTACAACATTCGCAGAGTACGACCCTGCCTCACACAGGAAGCGACGCAGGTCCTAATCCAGGCACTTGTCATCTCCCGTCTGGATTACTGCAACTCGCTGTTGGCTGGGCTCCCTGCCTGTGCCATTAAACCCCTACAACTCATCCAGAACGCCGCAGCCCGTCTGGTGTTCAACCTTCCCAAGTTCTCTCACGTCACCCCGCTCCTCCGCTCTCTCCACTGGCTTCTAGTTGAAGCTCGCATCCGCTACAAGACCATGGTGCTTGCCTACGGAGCTGTGAGGGGAACGGCACCTCCATACCTTCAGGCTCTGATCAGGCCCTACACCCAAACAAGGGCACTGTGTTCATCCACCTCTGGCCTGCTGGCCTCCCTACCTCTGAGGAAGCACGGTTCCCGCTCAGCCCAGTCCAAACTGTTCGCTACTCTGGCACCCCAATGGTGGAACAAGCTCCCTCACGACGCCAGGACAGCGGAGTCAATCACCACCTTCCAGAGACACCTGAAACCCCACCTCTTTAAGGAATACCTGGGATAGGATAAAGTAATCCTTCTAACCCCCCCCTTAAAAGATTTAGATGCACTATTGTAAAGTGGTTGTTCCACTGGATATCATAAGGTGAATGCACCAATTTGTAAGTCGCTCTGGATAAGAGCGTCTGCTGAATGACTTAAATGTAATGTAATGTAATGTTATTGCTAGCAAGCTGTCTTATGTTTTTGTTTGAAATGCATCTGGACACAGTACCAGCTTCTTGTTTCACCTGGCTGCTGGTTCCTTCATTTGAGGAGTCACCTGAAGCTTGAGAGGAATAGGAACTCCGGTAGGAATGCAGTGCTGAGGCACAGGGCTCAGTGAGGACGACTGGCTACTACTCTGAACTGTATATGTGGTGAGCTTTCTGGCACCCAGAGCTGCTGAGGAATCACCAAAGTGGGTGCTACACATTGCGAAGGAGGAGAATTCCAGTGGCTACATGACTCAGGCTGGTTCCCAGAGTAGCCCTCTACAAGGTCGTCACTAGACTCCATCTTCATCAACCATCTCTCTGACCACCTTCCTCTGATCAAGCCAGGAACTGTCTCTCTCCATGCATGCACCAAAAGACTTGGCCTCTATTGGTTGACCTAGCTAGCTATAGCTAGGATACTCATGATTGGTTGACCTACCTATGATGTATTGGTTGACCTAACTATCTATAGCTAAGCTACTCATGATTGTGTATTGGTTGACCTAGCTAGCATAGCTATACTACTCATGATGATGTATTGGTTGTTTGTTTCTTGCTCTTGAAGCACCTTAAGATTTCTTTCTGTTGAAAAATCGCTATAGAAGTTTAATATATTATTATTATTATTATTATTCATAATTATTACCCCTTTGCACTGCTCATGCTAATTAAGATTTTAAAAAACTGGGTGGGAAAATAATTCAATTTCCTTCTATGCACACACGTACAGCGGTGATCCCCTGTCTGTTTCTTAAAGAGCACACACACCACGGTAGACCATAAATACTGCCAGCCAGCCTAGGGGAAGCCCTTGCTGAGTAAAGCCGTGATCCCCAGTTTCCTAAAACACTCACACATGTTGTCTATAAATATGCTAGCCAACCAACTGTCAGGGAAAGCCCTCACTACATGCTGACTCTCAGACAGTCAGGGTGGAGAGGTTAACAGTGGTTATTATTAACCGTTTGTTTTGGCAATGCTTCAGGCTCCTCCGATTCCACAATGCTTTAGGCTCCTCTGATTACCCTCCAGGATCTCTGTCAGACACCTCCAGAAACTTTGCAGTGGCAGGCAAAAAAAGGCCCGTCATGTAGCTTCTTCTAACCTTGGTGTTTTAGTGCCCTCTATTGGAGAATAGTTATACTACAGGTGTTTGGAGATACTTGTAGACACCATAGACTTCCAGTCATTGTGCTAACGCTAGTTGGCATTGTCTTGCGAAACTCTAAGTTCCTTTATACTGGATGTATAGACATATTAATGGTATCCATGAGTCATTTGACTCTGGGGAAGTAGACAAAGTGCCTCATTATCAAAATTCTGAAGTATCCCTTTAAGTTGAGGTTTAGGGTAAGGGCAGGGGTCAGTCTCAGGGTTTAAGGCTGGAGTCAAGGTCAGGATAATGGTAGGGGTCAAGGTCAGGTTTAGGGTAGGGAAGTCCCAAGGATCCCGGATAGCACTGGCCTAAATAAGGCCCATGAGCAAGGTCATGTTCATTAGGGCATGCAACGAAACACATCTTGAATCATTTTGCAATGGAAAACAATAATTAGAAGGCAAGACCACTAGATTTCCACTAGAATGCTTACTTACAAGCCCTTAACCAACAATGCAGTTGTAAGAAAAATACGTGTCAAGAAAGTATTTAAAATAACAGATTTAAAAAACAGATAAAAATTCACCTTATTGAACAGCGGGGACTGTGAAGCAACACAACCATTGTCACAGACACATGATAATAGATTTTGTGTTGTAGATATGTGGTAGTAGAGTAGTGGCCTGAAGGCACACAGTGTGTTGTGAAATCTGTTATGAATGTATTGTAATGTATTTCAAATTATATAACTGCCTTAATTTTGACGGATGCCAGGAAGAGTGGCTGCTGCCTGGGCAGGAACAAATGGGGATCCATAATAAATACAAGTACAAAATAAATGGCTGGGGGTAAGGCTCAAAATTGACATGCATATTTAGCCAGTGTCAGATTTTTACACACTAGAGTCATTATTTCCAATGGCAATCTACCAGCATTACCTTGTATAAAGAAGCAGCTTAAATGCAGAGGCTGGCTGAACTACATTGAATTCAATAAATGTAAGACTCAGCAAGAACAAACTTGCTGTCTTTGCCTCCATAGCTCAGTCTGAGAATTTGAGAGTGGTTCAATTTCTCCAGCCTCATTCCTCATCTGTTTACTCAAAAAACGGACTGCTTTGTCGGGGTGACTTTTGCTGTTGGAATCCCAGATTTCTCCATTAATTAAAGTACAATATTTTATGGTATTAAAAATCTGTTTGCTGAGTAATAAGTCCACAGTCACAAAGGAAGTGTATGTCGGCCTACATGTTTTTAATCAATGCTCAACATTTCACCATGAAAATCATATTTTATGGAACACAGGAAAATGGTAAGACTTTGATCTTCAATACTTTGGTCTTGTTTATTCAGCAACTTCTTTTCCCTGTAAGAAGAAAGATAGAATATAATGGAACAGTAATAATAATGAACATGATAAATATATGGATATAATATAATGGATCAGCAATAATAATGAACATGATAAATATATGGATAGACTTGGGCAGAATATAATATATCAAGTATTTAATGCTCAGTGCTCAGCTTGGATTTTCAATTTTGAACTACCAACAGAATTAACCTTTCTTTTTTAGCAATTCTTGAAATGTGCTGCTTGGTGATCTTAAATACAGCTGAACAAGTGTAAAAGGTCTGTATTGACCTCTGAGAAGACTGAATCATAGGTGGTGTTGATGTGTTCATATCTGAACATGAGTCAGGTACAGGTTTAGCAGCAGTTCTGTACCTTTCCAGAGTCACGGGTCTTGGCTCTGAGCTTGTTGACCTGAGTCTCAGCGATGTCAGCACGCTCCTCAGCCTCCTCCAGCTCATGCTGAACCTTCCTGAACTTAGACATGTGCTGGTTTGCTGCTTCCTCCTGGGTGAGGAAAAGAGAGGGAGAGCAGAACATCCGCATTTCAAGTTTGAAGCTTCAGGTAGTAAATTAAAATATTATTTTTCACAAAACACATATTGGCAGATTTAGGATAGCAATGTATATTGGGAGATAGAAGATACTGCAGAGAAAGTGAGTGTCAGAACTGGGGATCAAACCGCTGCTTCCAGCACTACCACTAGACCAGCAAATTCATATTCAACCCCCTCTCCTTTAAGTTAGTAACACATAGGCATAGGAGGCACTCAGAAATGTGTGTAATTTCTTCAGCAATTACTTGTAATATCAATTGAGTCATTGTTTACTGGTGTGCTGTAGTAACACTTCAGCTAAACTGTATGGACATTACGTTTTGTAGAGAAAAACTACATTTTCGATTGCCCTCTGTGACTCACCGCTTCCTCAGAATGCCTCTTGTAGGCCTTCACTTTCATCTGCAGCTTATCTACCAGGTCCTGAAGTCTGTTAACGTTCTTCTTATCCTCCTCAGTCTGTGGGAGAAGATCAAAGAATCAATGTCCCATAGTTATATACACAAACCTGTCTGTTAGTGTCAAGTGTGTGAAGAAGGCACTTTCTCTTACCTGGTAAGTGAGCTCCTTGACTCTGCGCTCATACTTGCGGACTCCCTTTACTGCGTCTACACCTCTTCTCTGCTCTGCCTCCACCTCAGTCTCGAGCTCACGCACCTTTGTGGAGAAATACATTTAGGCATTTGTTTGAGGTGGTGAAACAAATCTTTGTAAAACAGAGGTAGAGTCTTCTACTCAGTCAAGTCATTTTATTATTTTAATTGAAGGGGTCTGTAATAATAACATCAACTTTTCAATATCTGGGTCAGTGGTTCTCAAAGTAAATCTAAATTTCAATGTGTTTATGAATTTTTATAGCAAGAACAGATTAAACAGCCAGGGATCTTTCAAACGTTTAGAGGGTGCAATACTGTACAATGTAATATTATTAATCCACAATTTATGTTATTAACTCTTAGATAAACAACGGGCCTGGGAGGCTCACAACTCAATTCTTCTTGTATTTGTAACATGACTATTTATCGATTTTGTCATGCGTTTAGTGGTGTATGGTGCAGTACCAGTAAGGCGACTAGAGGCCGCCACTCGCATGTTTTAATGTTGGGACATTTCCTCCATTATAGAGCTCGCGCTATGGTAGTTGAGAGTAGTTTGACCGAGTGAGCCAACAGCAAGAGAGAAGCACCGACATAAACACATATGTATATCTTTATTTTGAAAGTAAGCGACTGGAAAAGCACCATATTTAAGACGGTAATGTTTCTGGAGTGTGTACATATGTTTGTTAAGATGTTATGTTGTATTTTCAGGTTTTATGAACTCATTAAAGTCCGCTAGCCTACAAGCTAATTCAGCCATTAGCCCGCTAGCTGGTAGCCCCGCATAGCAACGCTAGCTTCCCTAGCAACGGCCAGTGAATGAGACGTAACAAGAGAGAAATTATTACTATGACATTAATCGGATGAATGTATATTATATTGTGTGTTGATATTCATTGTGAATTATTATTATGAATGAAATGGCAGATTAGAAGAAGTCTGCTGAGACAACAATTTAAGCCTGAAGGAAGCAACTAGAGTAATACATTTGCGTTTATTTAAAGGTCTTGGATCAACTCCACTAAATAAGTGTAAAATTGTTATAATTGGTTTTGTTGTGATCATGAATGCACTGTAATGTAAGCTTTAAAACTGCAACATTTTCTCTCTGATGCAAAGAGGGGGGACTTAAAATGTTTATTTCCCAGGGCCTGAGACTTGATTAGTCCAGTCGTGCACTGCAGAAATCACAGTAAATCTGAGTGGATGCTATTTTTATTGCACTTTAAAGTAGAAGTTGTGTTATGATATAATGAGGGGGGTCCCTGATGAATTCGCTATCACAAAAGGGGTGGTCCCCGATGCAAAGAAGTTTGGGAACCCCTGATCTAGGTGGGTTATTGAGATAAAAAGTAATTACAAAATGCTCCAGTGTATTTTTACATGATCAAATACATTTCCAGCAATCAGTCTTTCAATCCACCCTAATCCCCCCTGCTGATAACTCACCCTGGACTCCAGTTTCTGGAGCTGCTTCTTGCCTCCCTTCATGGCCAGATTCTCAGCCTCATCCAGGCGGTGCTGCAGGTCCTTGACTGTGACCTCCAGGTTCTTCTTCATCCTCTCCAGGTGAGAGCTGGTGTCCTGCTCCTTCTTCAGCTCCTCAGCCATCATGGCCGCCTGGAATAGTAGTTTGTTTAATTTATGCACCAATTGGCACCGATCATAACGTTCCTCTGAGATCTTTGTTGTTCTTAACCAGCCCAGCTACCATTGGCCCTTAGGGACAAATCAAGATGATGTATTTCAAGGACTCACATCAGTGATTGCCTTCTTGGCCTTCTCTTCTGCATTCCTGGCCTCCTGGACGATGTCGTCTACCTCTCCCTGCACCTGCACCAGATCAGTCTCCAGCTTCTTCTTGGTGTTCAGAAGGCTGGTGTTCTGAAGAAGGAAACAAGATGTTTGTCTCTCAAGAGAACTTGCAAGTCACAAGGCTGAAATTAGGAAAATCTAAGACACATTCCAGGTGTGTTTAAACTGTATGCTTGGTTGAGTTTCATTAGAAATGGCTTTGACCCATACCTGGGAGTGCAGCAGTCCAACACGCTCGCTGGCATCTACCAGCTCAGTCTCAGCCACTTTGCGGCCTCTCTCTGTCTGCTCCAGAGCAACTCTGAGCTCCTCGATTTCAGCCACCATCAGACCGTTTCTGCGCTCCACCATGGCTGCCTGCTCCTTCATGTCTTCTGCGACACGGATGGCGTCATCAAGGTGCAATTGGGCATCCTGTGGTTCACAATGACATACGTTCATTAGGACTTGTGGGAGTAGGGGTGATTCACAAACAAATCCCTAGCCATGTTCAGGTTGTTGAGCCTGATGTCCCAGTCCCTTTACCTTGAGCTGTCCCTGGACGTTCCTCAGTTGTTTCTGGGCCTCAGCGGCCTGCCTGTTGGAGTGGCTCAGCTGGATCTCCATTTCGTTCAGGTCTCCCTCCATCTTCTTCTTCACCCTCAGGGCATCATTCCTGCTCCTGACCTCAGAGTCCAGGGTGCTCTGCATGGAGTCAACCATCCTCTGGCTGTTCCTCTTGATCTGCTCCATCTCCTCGTCCTTCTCAGCGATCTTCCTGTCCACCTCACCCTTGATCTGGTTCAGCTCCAGCTGCACACGCAGAATCTTGGATTCCTCGTGCTCCAGTGTTCCCTGGATAAACAGAAGCAGTCAGGAAAGTTTTGTTCAGTACATTTGGATGTAGGAATTAAATATATATGACTACAATAAACACCAATACAGAGAGCCTTTCACTGTAGCTGGCATTGGTTAGTTAACACTGCTTTTCCCATCAAACAGCTGTAGTTTGTACCTCAGCCTCCTCCAGAGCGGTCTGGATCTCAGACTTCTCTGTCTCCACGGTCTTCTTGGCCTTCTCCAACTCATGGATGCTCTTGCCAGTCTCTCCAATCTGCTCAGTCAGGTCAGAGATCTCCTCTGCACACACACACACACACACACGAGCAGTTTAGACTTGGGGGATTTTAAGTGGATATGTCAATGTACTGAAGTTGATATTGAATCATGATTACACTTATTTAATTAACAGCAATTCATCTTGCTAATCAAACATAAGCCAAATAGAATCGCTGTCAAATAATCACGTTGCAGGTTCTTGTTCTCTCTCTTCAGAGTCTCCAGATGATCCAGAGCCTCCTCGTAGGAGTTCTTCATCTTGAAGAGTTCAGTGCTCATAGAGCGAGCCTCCTTCTGAGCTCCTTCCAGCTCAGCCTGGCCCTCCTCATACTTCTGCTTCCACTCTGCCAGAACCTAGGGGAATCCATGGGATTTTCATCAGAAGTCTTTGGTGAAGAGTTTTGAATTATAAATATGCAACAATTATAAAATTGATAAAAAATATAGCTTAATTCATTTTCACCTTGTCAAAGTTCCTCTGCTTCTTGTCGAGGTTGGCGGCCAATGCGTTGGCTCTCTCAACATCAATCATGAGGTCCTCCACCTCTCCCTGCAGCCTCTGCTTGGTCTTCTCCAGGGAGGCGCACTTGGAGTTGGTCGCCTCAATGGTCTCCTCGGCATCCTGCAGACGCTGGGCCAGCTTCTTCCTGTTGCACAACAGAGGGTGGTTTTGTGGAGTGGGAGATATGTTACAATACATATTGATGTAACATTTTGTCAGAGCCACCTACCACCCTCACCATCCACACCATATCTGAGTTTTTTCTGTTGCGTGTGACTCACTTGGCCTCCTCCAGCTCCTCTGTGCGCTGGATGGCATCAGTTTCATACTTAGTCCTCCACTGAGCCACCTCACTGTTGGCCTTGGACATGCCGCGTTGCAGCTCTGCCTTGGCCTCCTGCTCCTCCTCAAACTGCTCCCTCAGGAGGTCACAGTCATGGCGGGCAGACTGGACACCGTGGGCCAGTGCGTTTTTAGCCTGTGAGAGAGAAATACAAAGAGAGATTAGAGAGATAGTCAAACAAATTATGGTCGAAGTCTCTGAGGGTGGAGAGAAAATAGGAGTCTCTGAGGGTGGAGAGACAGTAGGAGTCTCTGAGTGTGGATAGACATTAGGAGTCTCAGGGGGTGGCGTAGTCACCGTCTACATGAAGATATAGCTCTAAACTCTGTGGACGTGGAGTCCGTTTTGGGTCCCTTACCTTGACCTCCTCCTCAATAGCCCTCTTCAGCTCCTCCACCTGCTGAGTGAAGGCCTGTTTTCCTCTGGTCAGCTGAGACACCAGGGCTTCCTTCTCCTCCAGCTGGCGACCAAACTCACCTGCAGGGACAGAGGGACATTTTGTTAATAGGGTCTCTGTTCTCTAAGATTGAAAATCTATTTTGAGGTATTGTAGGGCAATTGGGCAGCGAATAGTACAGTAGAATCTGTGTGGATACAGCCCACAACAAGTTTTGTTTTCTACTAAAGGAAAGCATTGTCTTGTTGTTCATTGTTGATGGTACCATTTTCTGTCAGGAGTCTGGCTCTCTGTCCGCTGATGTCGTTGACCTGGCGAACATTCTCATCATTCTTAGTCTTGAGCTCGCTCAGCTGGTCCTCAAGAGTACGGCACATCTTCTCCAGATTGCCCTGTTAGTGAAACATGTACCATCATTACTTTATATATGTGACTCCTGTCAACTTCAGTTCACTTGAATGGTAATGTAGTTGACCATCCTCAACACTGCTTGATCAAAACATTACTACTCACCTTAGCCTTGGCGACGGCCTCCATGTTGCTGGAGAGGTCATCAATCTCCATCTTGTACTCGCTCTTCTCCTTCTCCAGCTTCTGCTTGACGCGCTGCAGGTTGTCGATCTGCTCCCCGAGCTCAGCCACACTGTCGGCCTGCTTCTTGCGCAGAGCGGCAGCTGTGGCCTCATGCTGCAGGGTGGACTCTTCAAGATCACGACGCAGCTTCTGGAACTCAGCCTCACGCTTCTTGTTCATCTCAATCTGAGCAGCAGTGGCGCCTCCGGCCTCCTCCAGCCTCTCGCTGATTTCCTCAAGTTCCCTGGAGAGATCAGCCCTCTGCTTCTCAACCTTAGCCCTAGCAGCACGCTCAGCCTCAATTTCCTCCTCCAGCTCCTCAATACGGGCCTAGAACAGGGGTAGGAGCAGGGGGATGAACACTACAATATAGTTGAAACAATTGAACTTCACAAAATAATAATAGTATGTATATTTTGCATAAATGTTGTTTAATACGAAGCCAGTTACACTAATATATTCAGTAGACAGTGTCCCATGCAGGAGCCAAAACCACAATGTCAAGAAACACCATCTTCCAACCTACTCAGCTATCAGAAGCCACCTGGAAAAATGTGTGGTACCAGAATAATGTTTTTCAAGAAATGATTCAAGTCTGTGCTTTTCTGTACTGGAGCTTATATCCTCTACTGTACCTGGAGTTCCTTGATCTTCTTCTGCAGCTGAGCTCCCAGAGACTGCTCATCCTCAACCTTGCTGAGGAGCTGGGTGGTCTCAAACTCCTTCCTAAGAAACACAAACACGTTGACTGCAGAGTTGGTTTTGCTTTGATAGTGAAATGGCAGAGGATCATACCATTCACTTTGCTTTTAAGAATCACATGTAAATGCTAATTCATAATTACAAGAATTAGTCAAGAACAACCATTATAGCAGCTAATACTGTAGTCATTTGTTTGTGTTTACTTCTTGATTTTCTCATCAGCTTGCTGCTTGTCATTCTCCAGGTCCATTATGGACTCCTGGGCCAGTTTCAGATCTCCCTCCAGCTTTCTCTTGGATCTCTCAAGGTCCATACGGAGCTTCTTCTCTTGCTCCAGAGAACCCTCAAGCTAGAAGATAAAAACACACATATTGTTCAAATCTAAATAACTGAAGATAATATCATCTTACATGCTATCATGGCCAAAATGTCAAACTTCACTCACGTCGTCCACTTGCTGTTCCAGCTTGGTCTTGGCCTTGGTCAGAGTGTTGACTTTGTCCTCCTCTGCCTGCAGGTCATCCAGTGTCTGCTGGTGGGCCTCTTGGAGGGCTTTCTTCTCCTTGGTCAGCTTGGCAACACTCTCATCCATAGACGCCATCTCCTCTGTCAGGTTTTTAACCTGAAAACGGCAAAATTTGTCTTTTGTCACTTCACCGTAAATGGGAGGTTTAGTTTAATATACCATATATTGCATTAATTTCATTTAAATTAGAAATGTGTCAACAGTTACTGTACTATAGATTCAACACTAGATGGAAGTGTACACCATGCCAGTGTACTGAATTGATGTCATAAATGTGGGCTAGCAGAACATACAATGAATGTGGGGAGTACCCCGCAACTGAAATTCCACTATTTTGTCAGAATTTTTTCTGCACCCACAATACAACTTGAATTCCATTTCTGTTAAGCTATGTTTCGAGTTGATTATTGTTTGGTTAGACTGCCTATGGTAAGACACAAGACCTTGTTTTCAGTGGCATGCTTCTCCTTCTCCACTTTGGCCAGGGTGAGCTCCAGGTCATCAATGTCCTTCTTCAGCTCAGAGCACTCATCCTCCAGCTTCCTCTTCTTGGCAGTCAACTCAGCATTGATCTCCTCCTCATCCTCCAGCCTCTCGGTCGTCTCTTTGAGTTTGGCCTCCTGCTGGATCTTGCTCTTGATGAGCCCCTCGCACCTTTCCTCAGCATCGTTCAGACTCTCTCCTTCCTGGTTTCAGAACAGGAGAAATAAATCAGAGGCCTCACTTTGTGTATTGAAGGTCAGAGTAAATCAATAGAAATTCATGGAATATATAACATGAGCAATAAAAATGTGTTAAACACATGCTTCACAGTGTGTTCATATGGGTTTGTATGTATGTCTGTGTGTGGATTTGTGTGTGTAGATGTGCCCTTATGAAGCTTGTTGCTGTCTCACAGATGCTACTTGGAGCGCCAGGTCGTTCTTCTCCTGCGTCAGGGATACCAACTTCTCCTCCATTTGCTTCTTTGTGGCCAGAGCCTTGGCCAGGTCTGCTGTCATCTTATCATAGTTCTCCTTCATGTTGGCCAGCTCCTTCTCAGTCTCAGCGCTCTGCAGCAGGGGCTTGATCTTGAAGTACAACTTCATCCATGGCCAGGTTTTCACATTCATGAATGAGCGGATGTTGTACTGGATGGCGTAAATTGATTCTCTGGTCGACAGAAAGGATACAGTAGCATGGTGAGTGACATGCTTAAAGGTACATTCTGTGACTTGAAGAACAACATAATGGGGCCCCACACCACTGTTTGTTTACAGCTGAGGAATGGGGCTAGGGAAATGTAACCCCTATTAAATTCATAGTGAGTGACCTAGATGCAACGACTGACAGTCATGCTAAGCTCATGAGACATTTTATATTCTTCAACAATTAATGGATCAATACCACAAATGTAAATGCCAATTGAACAGCTAAATCCCAAACTGCAACTATAAAGCTAGAATCCTTAGTTGCTACATCCATTTCTGGACTTATAAATGAATTAACCCAAAAGCTTTAGTAGACCATTATAAGACGTACTTTCTCATTCTGAACAGCTCACAGCATATACAGTACGTAATCATAATGCATTAGATACAGCTGGTTGACAGAAAGCTTTGCCAAGATGTCTACTATTCCTCACCTCCTCTCCATCATCTTGCTAAACTCTCTCCTCATGAGGAATCCACGGCTGAGAGCCTGGACCATGCCGACTAGAGAGGCCAGCTTCTCATCTCTCATCTCCTCCAGGACACCCAGCAGACCGGCTTTGAAGAACACCTGAGACACAGGTTACCATGGTCAATGGAACCACAGATGGTGACAGACAGAAATGTTGAATCAAAAGAGGGGAACAACACAACTAGATTGATTTAAACAACATTAACTTTGCAATAGTTGCAAACATACCATGGGATATGTTGTTTCTAAGTTGTTAGTTATTGTACAGTTGTAGATTAATAATGTACACGGATACAGATAACTGCAGCCATACCACTCTAACACAATGTACATGATAATGAGTTTAGTTTCTCTCTTGTGATGAATGACTGAAGAAAAAAAAACTACAATGTTTTTCCACCTTTTCCATTAGTGAAATGAATAAGAAAGAACAAAAGGATGGATAGATCACCTGGAGAGATTTTATATGGTACGGGTTTAAATTATCATTGAAGTTGTGTTATGTTGTCAGCTTTTATTGGGGGTATTTAACTGACCTTGGTGTGTCCAAACTTGTAATCCTCGTGATTCACATCAATGGATCCAAGCAGCTTCTCAGAAGCCTTCTTGTTGTCCATGAACTGGCCCTCAGGGATGACACTGGCATTCAGTACTTTGTACCTGAATGAGGACAAATGTGTAACATATGTCAAGTTGTTTTTGTTTGGTTATATTACGTAAAAGGTAAGCCTATTCTGATGCTGGGAAAACCCTTGGAGCAGATATTTCTGTGGTTGTGTATGTATGTGTGTGTGTGTGTCAGTGTCTGTGTATGTGCGTGCGTGTACCTCTGCTTGAAGTCAGCATAGATGATTCTGCTGGGGAAGCCCTTTCTGCAGATCCTGATACCCTCCAGTACACCATTACACCTGAGCTGGTGGATAACCAGGAAGTTCTCCATCAGACCTGGTAAAACAAAACAAGTCTCTTTTAATACTCATAAACAGGTTAAAGATTGGAATGGTTAAGGTTACTGGTACTGTACTGATAAGATGACATATTTAACTCAATATTTATTGTACCTGGAGTCTTTGATTCGTTGGGGATCAGGCAGCGCACAAAGTGAGGATGAGTGCTCCTCAAGTTGGTCATCAGCTTATGTAAGTTCTCCTGTAAGAGGGTTACAAACCATTTTCTCAGACATACTGTAATTTATGATAATTGCACCTTTTGAAGGACTGAATCTACACATTTCAAAAGCTCACCCTGAACTGGGAGGACACAGTCTGCATGGAACCACCCTTCTTCTTGCCTCCTTTCTTGGCTTTATCTGTTAAAATGGGGAAAAGTTAAAGATAACTAGAAAAGTACATTTCCTAGAGTGGGTGGAATAAATAGAATAATAACACGATTATGTAAGAAATCTAGAGTGGTCTTGTCTTCAGCAAGCACACTAATTATAAACCAGAGAATCTCTGGTTATGTCACGACTACCTCCGAAATCGGCTCCTCTCCTTGTTCGGGCGGTGTTCGGCGATCAACGTCACCGGCTTTCTAGCCATCGCCGCTCCATTTTTCATATTCCCATTTGTTTTGTCTTGTTCCATACACACCTGGTTTTCATTCCCTAGTCACACTGAATGTATTTAGTCCTCTGTTCCCCTCCATGCCTTTGTGTGAAATTGTTTTGATGTTATGTGGGTATTGTTATGCGCCAGACTTTTGTCTGTGTTCCGTGTTTTGGACACGTTATATGTACTTATGTGCTTTCGTTTGGACCGGAATAAAAAGTGTGCCTGTTAACTACACTCTGCTCTCCTGCACCTGACTTCGCTTCCAGTACACACCCTTAACAGGTTAACTTCACACTTATCTAGAGGCAAATGCTGCCAATGTCATTGTGTAAAATAACATCTATTGTATGATTTGAAAAAAACAAGTGTATGAATAAATTAACCTGGTGAAAACACCCTGAGAAATTGGTATACATTCAAAGACTTTAAAGAACATTCGGTCTAAGTTATAAGTAGTGCTTAATTAAATAATTTGACGCGATGCTATTCTTACCCTCGGGTGGGGGAGCAGGATACAGGGCAGCCAGAATTTTGACTCCGGACTTCTGGTACAGCTGACAAACTGAGTCGTTCAGGGGGTCCTTGTTCTTCTCCAGCCAGCCAGTGATGTTGTAGTCCACAGTTCCGGCGTAGTGCACCAGGGAGAAGTGGGCCTCTGCCTTGCCTTTGGCAGGCTTGGGCTTTTCAAACGCCTTTGTTTTGCCAAGATGCTGGGCGTACAGCTTGTCCTTGAAGGTAGTGTCTGAAGACTTGGGGAACATGCACTCCTCTTCAAGGATGGAGAAGATGCCCAATGGCTTTACGAAAAGAGATGTATAACAAATTAGTGATATTTACATTTAGTTAACATGCTATTATAGGATTATATTCATTTAGGGACCCATTATAGGAAATATATTGAGTTCTCAACAGTCAGTGGCATATATTAATGGGTGCCAAGGGAAGCGAGGTTTCCCACAAAAATTGACATATAATATAATGTATGTTTCGTCTCGCTTAGCAAGAGGCTGAATGTGTCTCACCAGGTAAAGCAAAACTGCGCTCCTCTGTCTCTGTATTTGTAGCCTTTCTATCTGATGCTGTCTGGTCAAAAAGAGTATGATATTGTAGCATTGAATGCAAGAGAAGCCAGAGAGCATTTGGCCTCCATTTATATTTTTTTAGGATGACATTTATTCCATTAGTAAACATGCTATTATAGGATTATATTATTTTAGGGACACATAATAGGAAACATATTGAGTTCTCAACAGTCAGATAACTTGTCAGTGGCATGTATTCATGGGTGCCAAGTGAAGCCAGGCTTCCCCCCAAAAAATGACACGTTATTTTATATATTTCGTCTCGCTTAGCAAGAGCCTGAATGTATCTCACCAGGTAAAGCAAAACTGCGCCCCGCTTTCTCTGTATGTGTAGCTCTTCTATCTGATGCTGTCTGTCAAAACTAATATGATATTGTAACATTGAATGCATGGGAAGAAGACGACGAACATTTGGCCTCCGTTGATATTTTTTTTATACAATAACAGCGAATCAGAGTTGAGCTAAACTGAGTGAGCTTATCTGTGAATGGTCCTGGTGCACCAAAAAATTTGTGAAATGAAGCCAGTTTGAATTTGGCTTCACATCAATCCAAACATCATTGACAAAAAGAAAAACTTTAATTGTTGCATCTCATTGTTGTTGTCCTCCGGTGGATAGCTTGCTAGCTAAAATGGGCCCTTTCCTAAATTAGCCATGGATAGAGATAGGGATTTGTACTCAAAGTATTACTTAATTTGCTGTCCTGGCCAATGATTTTAACAGCAATTCTGATCCAACCATAAATTCATACATTGTTCTTTTGGTCTGAGAGTATGGAAGTTCAATATGTAGCAAGGTGTAGAAGGCGAATGTTAACTAGCTGGCTAATCGTTGCCCAGGAAAGGAAGTTAGAATAGCGAGCAATGGTTTTAGCCAGGTAGCCTAGGACAACAAAAATGTAAAGCGTGTACTGTATGACAGAGACTGTTTCAGCAACATGAAAGAGAGGAGGATGGTATTGGCGTTTCTCTACAAGTAGGGTGAGTCAACATGTTTTTTCTACTCGCATAAATTAGTACCATGGACACCCACATAATATTTAGCTGACATTGATTGGAATAAACTCGTTTTTGGAATCTTTTAGTTGTCACTGTATTAGACTAAGCATAGGTTATTTGATGACATTGAAAGGTTGAAGTTGAAATGGTGCCAGAATAGTGGAGGGAGGCAGGTCCTGTTTTCTTTGCAACTTGCAGTAACTCTCCGTGGTTCTAAATCAATAGATGTTTAGTGGTCCGAAAATGGCAGAGAAATGTACTTGACTGACCATGCTGTAGGTCATGTAACTGTTTGTTACATGCATTATGCTTTGTGGACTCCACGGGACAGATGTTGCTCTCCGGTTTTGTGATGAATCAAAGATGTGGTTGAATTTATTCTGCCACTGTGTCTTCTTATTGTCTCAGCCTTAGGCCTATATATCATGGTGGCAAGGCATATAAACTAACAGGTTATAGAGCAAACAATGCAATTATCACAACACATAGGTTGCAATATGGATTTATTTTGACTGGTTTGGCTTTCCCAGTAATTTAAACGTTACGCTGCTACTGTACGTTGTACCACAGTGATAATATATCACACAGTGCTCCATATGAGCTTTGCTGTTATGGTCCATTAAAATCCCCACAGACAGCTTACCTTCTCAATAAGCTCAATGCAGGCAGCCAAATCCATGCCGAAGTCAATGAAGGCCCAGACGATTCCCTCCTTCTTGTACTCCTCTTGCTCCAGGACAAACATGGTGTGGTTGAAAAACTGTTGCAGTTTCTCATTGGTGAAGTTGATGCACAGCTGCTCCATGCTGTTGTACTGTTGATGGAGTTTTCAAAGGGATCATTTCATCATACAAGACTATAATCAATCTGAATCACAACTAATTGTCTTGTTCTGGTCTCATACTCACATCAAAGATCTCAAACCCGGCAATGTCAAGCACACCGATATAGAACTGCCTTGGATTCTTGGTGTCCAACATCTCATTGATACGGATGACCATCCACAAGAACATCCTCTCATAGATGGACTTGGCCAGAGCCGAGACTGAGTTATTAACCTGCAATGATAATACCTCAAATTAATATGTGAGATATTGACCATGTCTAGTGATAAGGTGATACAAGCTTTGGAAAAACAAAAACAATGCACTCGCCCCAACAATAATTCCGGTGCTCAGAAAATGGTAGATTCTGTGTTTGGCCGCCTTACCTGAGGCACAGTCTGTCCTTTGGTCACATACTCGTTGCCGACCTTCACTCTTGGGTAGCACAGAGCCTTCAACATCTCAGCTGAGTTCAGGCCCAGCAGGTAGGCGATTTTATCAGCCACTGGAGAGAGAACCAACAACAACAGACTCAGGGACACAAGATCACTTGTTTCTGATTTCACACTGACAAAATAGTTTGGTTAATTTCTTTGTGGCTTAGGTTTTGATTTACCCACATTTGTGGAGGTTGTAATTTGTTCTCCAAAAATGATCTCCTGCCTCACTTTCATGTGGCACTGTCTGTCTTAGGTGTTCTATTTCTATGTTGGGGACTGGGAATGGGACTAATGCTCTACATATTGTATATCTATGAGTGGGACTCACCCTCTGTGCCATCTGGCTCGGCCTGCTCCTCACGCTGCTTCTGCTTGAATTTCAAGTTTCCATGGTGCAATACAGCTCCTGTCAGCTTGTAGATGCCAATCTTCTCTTCATTAGTGAAGCCCAGGATGGTAATGGCATCCTGGCATTAAAGAGGAAGTACAACAGTGATGAACTGAACGGTAGTTTGCTCAGTTACACTACATTTCTGTGCTGCTCACTGCAGAACAAATGGGATGGATAGATTTGACTGGCTTCTCTGTTCCACATGATAACACTTGGCAAACACATTAGTAGATGGCAGCACAAAATTAGTTTTACACAGTTCCACAGGGCACTTAGTGGTGCTCTCTTGTGGAAGGCACGAAGAGTTCCTTGAGGCACATGCCTTAACTAACAAGACATTTAGTATCAAACAAAAACATACATGAACATTCACAGCTGCCACCAAGTTGGAATTGCACAGTACATTCGGTGTGTATGGTGGTCCTATCAATTCCATATCTAGAGTTTGTTTAACCCTTTGTTTTACTCACATCTGTGGCATCCAGCTCTTCATTGTCATTGATGCTGGCCACAGTGATCTGTCCCTGGCTGCACATGGGGAAGTCGTAGGGGTTAGTGGTGATGAGCGCCATTTCTGTGGACAACAGAGAACAGCTTGTCAGTTAAATCTCTTAGAATTCTGCTGTCCTACCTTTACAGTATCTCTCCCTCCTTTACTAAGTAGATGGACTCAATGATACATGTAGTATATATTGAAGTATATATAGCATCAAAAGAGGAGACTGAGACTTGTGGACTAGTGCATCACATTGATAGATCTTTCCCAAAGACCTTCCAAATGTCTAGATGCCTTGTTACCTTGGATGTACTCATTGTAATATTATTATTATTAGTGTGGATTATGAATATTGTATATATATTCCATAAATGGGGATGGGAATAATTTCCTCTGGCGTACCAACTAGCTCAGGTTTGTGGCCTGTCATCATCTGGAAGAAGATGTGGTAGCCTCTTTCATCGGGCAGCTGGAAGGACACTCTGGACTTCTCCAGCAGGTCTGAGGGAGAGGGAGAGAGCGTGAATGACACAAATAGAAAGAGTAGAGACAGAATGACACAAAGAGAAAGAGTAGAGAGAGAATGACACAGAGAAAGAGCAGAGAGAGAAGGACACAAAGTGAAAGAGTAGAGAGAGAGAGAGAGAGAGAATGAGAGAGAGAATGACACAGAGAAAGTAGAAAGAGAGAGAGACACAGAGAGAGACACAGAGGGAGAGAATGACAAAGAGGAAGAGTAGAGAGAGAGCGAGAGAATGACACAAAGAGAAAGAGTAGAGAGAGAGAGAATGAGATCATTTGTTGGATATCATTACATTTAAATGTATCTGTGTGAATTTAGGAAAGCATTGAGAAACAGTCAAAACCAACTCACAGGTTTCAATGTCAGCTTTAGCCAGTTTGCCAGCTTGGAAGTGAATCCTGATGAATTTACCCTATAGTTGAGCATGGGGGTTAGAAATAGGTCAACAAATAAATCTAACATTTTACTTTGATAGACCCCTTTAAATGTTACAGTTTGTTGGACAAATGTTGGATCTATTGATACAGATGTAGGATATTGATGTAGGATCCAGTTTGCTACAGCAGGAAAACAAATCCTGCAGCATCAGGAAATGTGAATTATTATGTGGATTATAAATAATGGATTTGATGGTTCTTTTGTAGGGGTTGATGAAACAAAAATAATACAGCAAATCAAATCTGACATTTTAAAGAGGAAATTGCAAACTTTAGAACCTTGAAAACACAACAAGTTTGAATTTCAAATTTTCAGCAATGGAAAATATCTTAAATGTGTATAACAATAGGGAACTACTGAATAATAATTTTCCAATATAAGGTAACTTCCACAGTATGCCCTTCATACTTACAAAGCGAGACGAGTTGTCGTTCCTCACTGTCTTGGCATTACCGTAAGACTCCAGCAGAGGGTTAGCTGCAATGATCTGATCCTCAAGAGACCCCTGATTGAGACAAACACAAGTTGCTCAAAAACTGGTAACATTGTCAAGTTAGTTTCTCTCAATTGCTTGAAAGAGGATTCACCCCTGGAAAACAAGTTTACACAGCCAACCAAACTGAAATGTGCTAAAAAGGCAAACATAACAACAACCTACCTGCATTTTGCCAGGTTCTGCTTCCTTCTTGGCCCCAGACACTGCAATGGTGGCAAAGTACTGGATGACACGCTTGGTGTTGACAGTCTTTCCTGCACCGGATTCTCCACTGGTTTATATGGCAGAGAAAGAGGGGTTTTAGTGAAAGCCAATCTGACACTCAAACATGTAACTAAGAAATAGCATAGAACAATACACTGTTAACCTTTGTTCTGACACAAGTCTTTAACAAATACTCCTTCTCATCGACTCGTTATTACACATATCCTAATGCTCTAATCCATTCATATTGTCATGTATTTCATCACACCAAGTGACCCAACTTATTACAATAGAAATACTTTCTCAAGTGACATTTTAGTAAACAACTTACGTAATCAGGACGGACTGGTTCTCCTTATCTGGAACCAAAAAACACATTGCTTATCATACTCAAGCAACATTATGGGGACATTATTTAAGTCATAGCATCATCATGAATTTCACTTTGGAACATTTTCCATTCAAGGGTTAGTGAGATCAGATTTTCCCAGCAAACTGTTCTAACCTAGACTAGAAAACAGTAGATACCTCTCAAAAGCATATTTGAAATTTTATTGATACATACATCCATCTATAAGCACTTATGGACTTTGAGATCCATGCGCATTTATGGACATTCATCCCTCCCTCCCTCCCTCCCTCCCTTCCTCCCTCCCTCCCTCCCTCCCTCCCTCCCTCCCTCCCTCCCTCCCTCCCTCCCTCCATCCAATCATCTGTCCATCCATCCATCTGTCCATGCCTCCCTCCATCCATCCAATCATCTGTCCCTCCATCCAACCAACCATCCATCCATCCATCCATCCATCCATCCATCCATCCATCCATCCATGAGATATCGTACCAATCATCATGAACTGAAAGGCGTTGTCAGAGACGGAGAAGATATGGGGTGGAGCCTCCACTCTCTTCTTCCCTCTGTAGGCGTTGACAACCTCTGCGTCGTACACTGGGAGCCATTTGTAGGGGTTCACCGTGGCACAGAAGAGCCCAGAGTAGGTCTGGATGAAAGAATAATTAAATTAGGAGATTAACAAAGTCAGATGTTCTTTTACCTGGATTTATGTGAGGATGTGGGTGTACTTTGGTATACTAATGTGGGTCTACTGTATTGATATGTTTTGGTTTCTACCATTCATTTATGTGTAGTACTGTATGTGTGTATTTCTTATGTTCATGTATGTGTGTGTTTGTATGTACAGGTTTCTTACATAGATCATCCATGCTGCATAACGCTCTTTGAGGTTATACAACACAGAGGCTTCATTCAGGTAGGTCATCATGGCCATGTCCTCAATCTTGTCGTACTTAGGGGGGTTCATCTCATAGATGTCTGCATCTTTGAACTCTTTTCCTTCCTGAAACAGTCAGAAATCTAGATTACACGCAGATCAAACTGGACATGACAGAATACTTTTTGCTGACAGAATGTATATCCACATTAATCCAACTACTTAGTTATCACCCACTGACACACAACTGGTGGTTCTTGACTAGTCAACATTCTATGTCATTTTTAATTAGCAGCAATAACAATGATGTGTTTGAAGGTTATATAATGTCTGCAAAAAACAATTAAATGCTTCTTTATATATTTTCTATTAGTGATTTCTTATTGCCTATAGACATTGTTTGGATCATTTCAATGATTTTTCAAGAATTAGAGTAATTGCACAAACTTGAAACTTTTCAGATCAGACTTACCTCCTTACTGCCGTCAGGGTTGGTAACTGTCACAGTACACTTCCCGTCTGCCCTGGCAGTGACTAAACCCTTAAGGTACAGCTCCACCTTGTCTGCCACATAGCAGGCGTTCTTTGAATCAAAGGGTGCGGCTTGTGCCTCCATCCTCTCCTTCTCAGATTTACGGAGGTATATGGCAGCCTTGCCGTAGATTTGCATCTCAGCGTCCGTACTCATGGTGACGGATAACTAGGAAAGAGATGAAACAAGAAACATGATTTGACTCTGTGGTGCTTCCTCCCCAGTCAACAGAGTTAGGTGAGTGGTATCTCTAACAGAATATTCACATCACTTTTTATGTGAAGACTCAAACCATGTCTCACCTTCTTTTTCCCCTCCTACAGATGAATGTGTACTTCTTGGAGGACCCTGTGAAACATGAGAGTGTTGTGAAAACACACATATCTAAAGCCTTATCATTTATCCCCTAAAGGGCTAGAAAACATTGAACTAAATAATTACCGCCGTGTCAAATTCAAATACAGGTGTAACTGATAACCTTCGTTTTCCAAGTGGCAACTCACTTTACTACACACTCTGTAAATAATTCAAATAAATACCCCTGAAAACCCAGTTACATTCCAGAACACCACCTCAATTTACAAACAAGTGCAGGAGCACCACTTTTGACCATAAATGGAAGTCACAGATTTAAGGTAAAAAATATGTCATTTTTTTAATTCTTTACTTATTAAACCAATGGCACTTGATTGCATATTGTCAAATCTTACAAGAGACATGCAGAAGTCAATTCAAACAGTGCAGTTAGCTGCTGCCTCAGTTGCTGAGTGCAAAGATGAGACAAATATACAACTTTAAGGAGGTGGAGAGGTCTTACCACAGAGGAAGAAGGTATCTGACTTATGGATGCTGGGGCCTCAGCCTCCTTATATCTGGTTGGAAGTGCCAACCAAGCAAAAGTTAATTATGGACCACTCTGGGAAAGGAAATGAATTGCAGGAGAGACCTCTGTGTATCTGTCTCACTAGCACCTCCCACTTCCAGGAGCACCACACTCCCATTACATTACTTTTTAATGTCATATTTGTCTCTGAATTGAATTTCACTGAACTTTACGTAAATGAGAGATATCATTACTAATAATTATGACAATATCAAAGTTTGATTCATCCCAATGTTACTTCTACTGAACCTCATATACTGTAATGGAGTGAGTCCATGTTGCCCCACTACAACTAAAATAGTTTTCATTAAATCTAATCTGACTTTATTTAGTTCCATTTTAGTGGCATTAATCCTCATCAACAACTTTATATATATGTTCACCAGTTATTTCTATTATTTAGCTTGTAAACACATCTGAACTGTCTCCTCACCTCATAACATAGATGGCCATTACCTCGTGCTTTGCTCACTTTGATTTATCACTCTGGTGGAACCATATTAAATTCATATTTAAAATCTAAAACAGAAACATTTAGGCTTTCAGTAACAGCTTATAAAACTGTTACATCTAATGTGTTATTTATCTACAGTATCATCTAATGAATTCTGGAGGCGCTTTTATTTGTCTCACATTTCAGTTGGCTAAAACGGTCCAGTAGATTCTTATTACTTACATAACTCCAGTACAGTATTTCAATAATCTTATCCACTCATATTGCTGACAGTGATATAGCTGCCTCAAACTTTTATTACACTTTAAAGTTAACCACTTAGAAGCTGAGCTGGCGTCAATAAAACTGATATAAAATGAATAGTTACAATAAAGTCATTCCTTTACATTTACAATACATTTAAATGAATCCGTTACATTACAGTGTTTATATCCTTCTAAAAGACAGCTCTAGCAACTTGTAGAGAAATTGGTTTATATCATTTTTAATACATGTAATTGAACAAGTTTCACATTCTTCAGTGTCGATCCCATGTCTTCTGCTTTCAAACCTTTGCATTCAAATCATTGTTTCAATGCTATTTGGGTCCAATATGGTGCAGCCAAATTCATCTTTAATATGGTGAATCCTTACAGGACAACATTCAGATAGAAATGTATTGTGAAGAACAGATATGACTGTCTGTTAGGTAGAACAAAGAATCGTGTCAGCTCTATTTAATACATTTCTATCAGCAATGTTCAGAACATTTCACCTCCCTGAATACACCCTGTTTGTTCAGGTTCAGTGTCCACCCAGCACATCAGTGCAAGAAGCCCCATATCTGCTGGATACACTAGTTGAGCAGGGTGACCATCTGGAAGGATCCCATCAAGGCCTTTTCATTTCTTGGACTGTGCTCTCATCTTCACTGCAGCCAAGGTTTATTGTTTGGTATATCTGCCAACACAGCCTAATTCTGGCACCGATACCACTGTTATTAGACAATATATTTACTTACAAATTCATGTTTGTGGGTGGAGGGAACATTAGCACCATGCAGACATTCAAGTTATTTTAATGTGCGAAGATCTTGCATGATATATGACCTGTGTTTTTGTATTTGAGGGACATGTTTAGCTCCAAACTTTCTCTGGGCAGAAGTTACCCTCTGGGATATAACTGACCTTAGATCAGTGTCAGAGGAATATGTACAGCTGTCATACCCAACTAGACAACTGTGCATTTTCCCCCAAAGACCTCAACTGACTTTACAGCCATGGTCTCCTCACAATGCAGTGATCACTGTATCGAGATCAGGGCTGGGGTCATTCCAGGTCAGTTCAGGAACCAAACTGAATTTTTTTTCTCATTTAAAAGCCTAGTGAACATTTTTCATTTCAGTTTACTTCCTGAATTAACTGAATTGTATTTCTTCATCTTCAGCACTAACATACTGGACTTGATTATGATCAGTTGTAAAATGAAGGAAGTATTAGGATGTTTTCTATAGAACTGACTGGTTTAGGATTTCTGCTGGAGTTGGGGCTTGTAAAGGAAACATATACAACACTCCTTCTGTGGCCTCCAACTGCTCTTAAACGCTAGTACAACCAGCTGCATGCTTTTCAACCGATCGCTGCCCGCCCGCCTGACTAGCATCACTACTCTGGACGGTTCTGACTTAGAATATGTGGACAACTACAAATACCTAGGTGTCTGGCTAGACTAAACTCTCCTTCCAGACTCATATTACACATCTCCAATCCAAAATTAAATCTAGAATCGGCTTCATATTTCGCAAAAAAGCATCCTTCATTCACGCCGCCAAACATACCCTCGTAAAACTGACTATCCTACCGATCCTCGACTTCAGCGATGTAATTTACAAAATAGCTTCCAATACTCTACTCAGCAAACTGAATGCAGTCTATCACAGTGCCATCCGTTTTGTCACCAAAGCCCCTTTTACCACCCACCACTGCGACCTGTATGCTCTAGTCGGCTGGCCCCCGCTACATATTCGTCGCCAGACCCACTGGCTCCAGGTCATCTATAAGTCTATGCTAGGTAAGCTCCGCCTTATCTCAGTGTAACCGATGTGAAATGGCTAGTTAGTTAGCGGTGGTGCGCGCTAATAGCGTTTCAATCGGGTGACGTCACTCGCTCTGAGACCGTCACTCGCTCTGCAAGGGCCGCGGCTTTTGTGGAGCGTTGGGTAACGATGCTTCGTGGGTGTCAGTTGTTGATGTGTGCAGAGGGTCCCTGGTTCAAGCCCAGGTTGGGGCGAGGAGAGGGACGGAAGCTATACTGTTACATCAGCTCACTGGTCACGATAACAACACCCACCCGTAGCAAGCACTGGTCACCCCCAAAGCCAATTATTCCTTTGGCCGCCTTTCCTTCCAGTTCTCTGTTGCCAATGACTGAAACGAATTGCAAAAATCACTGAACCTGGAGATTTATATTTCCCTCACCAACTTTAAGCACCAGCTGTCAGAACAGCTCACAGATCACTGCACCTGTACATAGCCCATCTGTAAATAGCCCATCCAACAACCTCATCCCCATACTGTATTTAGTTATTTATCTTGCTCCTTTGCACCCCAGTATCTCTACTTGCACATTCATCTTCTGCACATCTACCATTCCAGTGTTTAATTGCTATATTGTAATTACTTCGCCACCATGGCCTATTTATTGCCTTACCTCCCTTATCCTACCTCATTTGCACATACTGTATATAGACTTTTTTCTCCTGTATTATTGAGTGTATGTTTGTTTATTCCATGTGTAATTCTGTGTTGTTGTATGTGTCGAACTGCTTTGCTTTATCTTGGCCAGGTCGCAGTTGCAAATGAGAACTTGTTCTCAGCTAGCCTACCCGGTTAAATAAAGGTGAAATAAAAAAATTGTATAGGATACAGTATATACATATGAGATGGGTAATACAAGATATGTAGACATTATTAAAGTGACTAGTGTTCCATTTATTAAAGTGGCTAATGATTTCAAGTCTATGTATATAGGCAGCAGCCTCTATGTGCTAGTGATGGCTATTTAACAGTCTGATGGCTTTGAGTTAGAAGCTGTTTTTCACTCTCTCGGTCCCAGCTTTGATGCACCTGTACTGAACTCGCCTTCTGGACGATATAAATCTCTTGGCTGAGGTCTATATCCGGATCTTGATATGCTTTATGATATGCTGACAATGAGGAGGATTTCTGAGTTTTCAGCACATGCTCAGTAATTTGACAAATATGAAATCAAAAAGGTCTACATGGTATATTTTCTCAGCACAATGTACAATGCATATGCTCTTGGCTGAGGTCTATATCAGGATCTTGATATGCATTTTGATATGGTAGATAAGGACAATTTCTGCTGCTTATTTGAGTTTTGAGGACATGCTCAATAATTTGACAAATATTACATCCAAATCATTCCTTCTAGATAAAGGTGCACGCAAACCGCAAGCTATAAGCAATGTAACTGATTTATACATTGGATTGTTAACGGACATATTCAATCTTTCCCTATCAAAGTCTGATGTCCCCACTTCAAGATGTCCACCATCGTTCCTGTATCCAAGAAAGCGAAAGTAACTGAACTAAATTACTATCACCAAGTAGCACTTCTGTCATCATGAAATGCTTTGAGAGGCTAGACCATATCACCTCCACCTTACCTGACACCCTAGATCTGCCATTTGGTCCTATGTCTGAACCCCTTCATGTGCTACTGGGTCCTAGACTTGCTGATGGGCCGACCCCAGGTGGTGAAGGTAGGCAACAATACCTTCACCACGCTGATCCTCAACACAGGGGCACCACAGCGATGAGTTCTCAGCCCCCTCCTGTACCCTCACATGACTGTGTGGATACGAATGAATCCAACTCCAATCATCAAGTTTTCTGACAACACAATAGTGGTAGGCCTGATTACCAAAAACGGCAAGAGTACAGGGACAAGGTGAGCGCCCTGGCAGAGTGGTGCTAAGGAAATAATCTCTCCCTCAACATCAACAGAATGAAGGAGATGATCGTGGACTACGGGAGACAGCAGAGAGTGCAGGACCTGAAATGGTCCCTCAACCCGACACCAAAATTCGGCTTTGTTCCTACTCACAGACTTCTACAGATGCACCATCGAGATTATTCTGTTGGACTGTATCACTCCCTGGTACGGCAACTTCCCCTCCCGCAACCGCAGGGCTCTCCACACACCACGCATTTATATCCCAGACTCTGACATTGCTAGTTCTGATTTTTCTTTTTCTTTTTTTCCTTGGGATTATTTGTGTATTAGTATTGTACTGTTAGACATTTACTGCTGGAGCTAGAAACACAATCATTTACTGCACTGCTGGAGCAAGAAACACAATCATTTACTGCACTGCTGGAGCAAGAAACACAATCATTTACTGCTGGAGCTAGAAACACAATCATTTACTGCACTGCTGGAGCTAGAAACACAATCATTTACTGCACTGCTGAAACATAATAATTTACTGCGCTGCTGGAGCTAGGAACAAAAGCATTTCGCTGCACTTACTTAAGCATCTGCCAATTTGTGTACACAACAAATAAACTTAGATTTTCATTTGATGGGATTTAGAAGACAACGAAACCAAAACAAACATTTTTTTCCATTGGAATTTGGTTGTCCTTTTTGATGCATAGTGATAACACATTGGGAATTCAACAAAATTCTGTCTGTGTTTTAGATTGGGCGAAAAGAGGTTGAAATAGTGTTACTCGACACCGGTGTTACCGTCACTGGTGTTACACAATAGACCATTACACATATCTGTTTTAAAGTAAATTATTGCTAATCAAAACATTTTCTTAATATTATCATTAACCTTTTCTGTCTTTGATTATACAGTGCCTTTACGTTATAGCCTTATTCTAAAATTGATTAAATTGTCTTCCATTTAATAATGATGGAGGCCACTGTGTTCTTGGGGACCTTAAATGATGCAGACATTTTTTTGGTACCGTTTGCCAGATCTGTGCCTCGACAATCCGAGACAGGATAAAATGAAATTCTTAAATGGAATTGTTTTGGAACCACTAAGCCTCTTCTTAGAGTTGGCAGAGTTCCTCTGTGGAGATGGGAGAACAGTCCAAAAGGACACCCATCT
Source organism: Salmo trutta (assembly GCF_901001165.1). NCBI lineage: Eukaryota > Metazoa > Chordata > Actinopteri > Salmoniformes > Salmonidae > Salmo > Salmo trutta. The sequence continues at coordinate 24,816,274 of NC_042994.1, forward strand.
CTGCAGCACTCCACAAATCAGGCCTTTATGGTAGGGTGGCCAGACAGAAGCCACTCCTCAGTAAAAGGCACATGACAGCCTGCTTGGAGTTTGCCAAAAGACACCTAAAGGACTCTCAGACCATGAGAAACAAGATTCTCATGTCTAATGAAACCAGGATTGAACTATTTGGCCTGAATGCCAAGCATCATGTCTGGAGGAAACCTGGCACCATCCCTACGGTGAAGCATAGTGGTGGCAGTATCATGCTGTGGGGATGTTTTTCAGAGGCAGGGACTGGGAGACTAGTCAGGATCGAGGGAAAGATGAACAGAGCAAAGTACATAGAGATCCTTGATGAAAACCTGCTCCAGACCGCTCAGGACCTCAGACTAGGGCGAAGGTTCACATTCCAACAGGACAACGACCCTAAGCACACAGCCAAGACAAAGCAGGAGTGGCTTCGGGATAAGTCTCTGAATGTCCTTGAGTGGCCCAGCCAGAGCCCGGACTTGAACCCAATCGAACACCTCTGGAGAGACCTGAAAATAGCTGTGCAGTGACACTCCCCATCCAACCTGACAGAGCTTGCAAGGATCTCTAGAGAAGAATGGGAGAAACTCCCAAAATATACGTGTGCCATACCCAAGAAGACTCGAGGCTGTAATCGCTGCCAAAGGTGCTTCAACAAAGTACTGAGTAAAGGGTCTGAATACTTATGTACATTTGATATTTCAGTTTTTTATATTGTATACGTTTTAAAAAGAACGTTTTTTTGCTTTGTCATTATGGGGTATTGTGTGTAGATTGATGAAGGAAAATAACAATTTAATCAATTTTAGAAAAAGGCTGTAAGGTAACAAAATGTTTTAAAAGTCAAGAGGTCTGAATACTTTCCGAAGGCACTGTAGGTTACATCAGTGACAACAAGGCAGTGGAGGCATAAAACATTTGTAAAAATATGAAAATGCATTATGCTTTCATTTATATTGTTTTCTAATGCTAAGTGATTAACTACTGTCATTTTGTAAAGAATCCACTTGGCTAACATACGGCTGGCTATCTTTCATTTGGACAGTTAAACATCCCAGAAAGCATACATTTTTTGTCCCAAATCCAATCTTGAAATATTTTTTTTAGATATATTAGATGTTCGGTAGTGGCACTACTGAAAAAAAACATGAAGATTTAACAACTTGCTCACAAATGTTCTCCACAATGTTGGCAGACAGACTACTCACGATGTGGCCATCCTGGAGAGGGATCAAATCCCATCACCTTTTGATATTTGTAGGGGCGTGGCTTAAGGCACATTCATTCGACAGTCTTTTAATGTTTGTTTCAGTAGTAACATCAAAAGGGGACAGCATTTTTTTTTTGAAATATGTTACTAAATAAACAAACTATTAATAAGATTAGTATCTTTCAATGTAATAATAGAACAGTCCTGTAGGAGTGGCATGACCCTTCACAACAGGTTGATTCAGTTGGAGCCGCTGTGTTAGTGCTGGGGTGGAACAAGAGCCCTGCACACCATGTAGATGGGCTGTCCAGAGCAGGAGTTGAAGGCCCCTGATATACTGTTAACTGCCAGATGTCATTAAGCAGTTGAGTAAACTGTCATTATAAAATTGTTATTGTACATTTCTTTACTTATATTAGGGTATTGGAAGGATTGGACAGTAACTCTTGATCCAATACATTTTTAAGGGTGCTTTAAACAACTCTGTCTGTGCTCACAAAGTAGTTTTATCACCAGGAGTTTGACCTGAGACACCCCAGCGCCTTGGCTCACTTCAGAATTATTTTCATGATTCAATCCATTAAAATGTCACAGCCAGTAAAAATCTAAATCTGGATATGAAATGTCACATGCTGTGCCATGGATCCACAAAACAACCAATCTTGGCTTGGTTAATTGAGATCTTATTTTCCAGGTCACATATCTCACTATAAATCTATTACGGTAGCAGCAATGTGAGGACCTGCTGGTCGACTAATAAGGTCAAAATAATGTGCTGGCCTGTATCAGATCTCACTGTGGTCTACAGTATAGGTATGAGGTCTTCACCTTCAGCATGCAGTGTGAAGTCAATAGAGGGCTAAATGTAATATTAATCTAATACATTTACAAGGAGAAACACTTGGATCAAATGCGGAGCTTTACAGATCTTTAGACAAACAACTCCAACATTATTACCCTGTCAGTAACCTTCTCCAAACATGGCCGTGATCCAAAACTGGGTGTCAGAAATACATGCAGCCTAAAGTCGTTTAGGATTGCTTTATGACCCTCCGTCATAGAGATGGTATCAAACCTGCTGAGCTGTTCTTGAAAGTCCAATTTGATCCCATACAGTCAAAGATAAAGTTTCAAGAAGCGAGCCAAAGTAAGACATTATTTAAAATCCAAATATGGCCATGTTGAAAAACGGGTGTGTCAGAAATACATCCAGCTTCCACAGCAATATATCTCAGGTAATTTGGCATTGCTTTATTGGCAGATCTGATGCCATTTGAGCTGTGCACCAGAGGATATGACCAAATACAAAACAGACTTATACCTGATATGGCTATTAAATGGACCAGTCAAATACTGGAAATCCCTCAACCTCCCTTCAGCTGCAGCTGTTGGAACACAACCGTCTCTGGGGGAGCAGGGGACTCGTCCTAGCCAAGCCTTTTGAAGAGTCAGGAGTGACAGCCCAATCCACTAGATGACCCCATCAACGATCAATGTTTAGAACAGGGTCGTTAAAACCTCTTGTGGGGGCCCCCCGAGTGGCGCAGCGCTCTACGGCACTGCATCTCAGTGCTAGAGGTGTCACTAAAGACCCTGGTTCGATTCCAGGCTGTATCACAACCGGCCGTGACTGGGAGGCTCATAGGGTTTAGTCGGGGAAGGCCGTCATTGTAAATAAGAATTTGTTCCTTACTGACTTGCCTGTTTAAATAAAATAAAAAGTCAGAATTTTCCAACTTTTATTCATTATTTATCAATTATGCTTTAAGATATAAATGTCAAATATATGTCAACAATCCTTCCTCCAAAGGACCCTTCTCTGATTTGAAAATTCCCAAATCTGTATTTTGTTGTTGTTGTTTGGTGAGGAATAACCCCAATAACATTCTAATAGCTACAATAATGTGGCATACAGACTGACTTTCTAGTTAACCTTCCTTTCTACATTACATTACATTACATTTTAGTCATTTAGCAGACGCTCTTATCCAGAGCGACTTACAGTTTCTCAAGCAGATAATGTTTCCTCTTTCAGAACCTGTTCATAATCCACTTCCCTCTTCCTATGTACATGTTGAACACTAAATCTGTTCAAATTCACAACATTGAAATGACGTCAGTGTGGAACCAATGTGTCTGATCAACTTTCCCTCACACTCCATGACCCTGGGGCAGGATCTTTCTCTTTAGGTTATATAGGATCATGATTCCAGAGTCTCTTATTGGTTGCGTTGCATCAATGAATGGTTAAGTGCCACGTCAGATTGCAATACCATATGACGTAGTTAACTGATCTGTGAATGAACATCAATCCAGGCATTGTGAGATCTGGCATGCGTCTTCAATGTAGTCAGCATAGAGGGGGGTCATTGTGTTTCAGAACCACAGATTTCACAAAACCTGCAACTAAAGTAATCTGACAGAGTGGGTAACTGCTCACTGCTCCATGACTGCCTTCTGACACCATGTATCTAGTCTGTGGTGGCTGACTGTTTGGCCTTCATTCCATCCTCTCCCGCCACTATGGATTCTATTTATAGCCTGCTCATAAAACTGTGAAGCCTCCGTTATGTGTTTGGTAGGCCTATGCTGACAAAGATATCTAGCATCTAACTCATTGCAATTTGAACACTCTGGTAAATGTGGATAAGTGTAACATTACCGAACACATGAAATGCTTTTTTCCTAAACGGGTATAGACTTATTGCTTGTCTAATAATATATTATTGAATTATTGTAAGCAACCCTACGCAACAACCAAGCCACCCTCTGTGAAAAAGTATTGGTGTTGCCACTGCGTCACATGCTATCTACTCCTTTCAATACACCAATGGTAACGTATTAAAAATATTATCTTACCAAATTTAAATATCCACCACCTTGTAACCATCATCACTAGGTACTGTAGTCTACTGGTGTGAAAACCTGACTGTAGGGTGTTAGCAAAGATACTTTGCAAAGATAGCAAAGATACAGTGAGGGGAAAAAGTATTTGATCCCCTGCTGATTTTGTACGTTTGCCCACTGACAAAGAAATGATCAGTCTATAATTTTAATGGTAGGTTTATTTGAACAGTGAGAGACAGAATAACAACAAAAAAATCCAGAAAAACGCATGTCAAAATTTGTATTAATTGATTTGCATTTTAATGAGGGAAATAAGTATTTGACCCCTCTGCAAAACATGACTTAGTACTTGGTGGCAAAACCCTTGTTGGCAATCACAGGTCAGATGTTTCTTGTAGTTGGCCACCAGGTTTGCACACATCTCAGGAGGGATTTTGTCCCACTCCTCTTTGCAGATCTTCTCCAAGTCATTAAGGTTTCGAGGCTGACGTTTGGCAACTCGAACCTTCAGCTCCCTCCACAGATTTTCTATGGGATTAAGGTCTGGAGACTGGCTAGGCCACTCCAGGACCTTAATGTGCTTAATGTGTATGATCTAATGAATTCTGAAGGCGCTTTTATTTGTCTCACATTTCAGTTGGCTAAAACAGTCCAGTAGGATTATTGTGACTTACATAACATCATACCAGTATTTCAATCATCTTATCCACTCACATTGCTGACAGCGATATAACTCCCTCAAACTTTTATTACACTCTGAAGTTCACAGCTTAGCAGCTGGGTTGGCTTCAATAAAACTGATATAAAATGATTAGTTACAATACAGTAACAAATTCTTTTACATCAGGGGAGGCTGCTGAGGGGAGGATGGCTCATAATAATGGCTGGAACGGAGCAAAGGGAATGGCATCAAACACATGTATTTGATACCATTCCACCAATTCCGCTTCAGCCATTACCACAAGCCCGTCCTCCCCAATTAAGGTGCCACCAACCTCCTGTGCTTTACACTTACAATACGTTTAAATGAATCCTTTACATTACAGTGTTTATATCCTTCTAAAAGACAGCTCTAGCAACTTGTAGAGAAATTGGTTTATATCATTTTTAATACATGTAATTGAACACATTTCACATTCTTCAATGTTGATCAATGTTTTCAAACCTTTGCATTTAAAATTGTTGTTTAAATGCACTTTGTGTCTAATATGATGCAGCTAAATTAATCTTTAATATGGTGAAACCTCAGAGAACATTCAGATAGAAATGTATTGTGAAGAACAGATATGACTGTCTGTCAGGTAGAACAAGGAATCATGTCAGCTCTATTCAATACATTTCTATCAGCAATGTTCAGAACATTTCACCTTCCTGAATACACCCTGTTTGTTCAGGTTCAGTGTCCACCCAGCACATCAGTACAAGAAGCCCCATATCTGCTGGATACACTAGTTGAGCAGGGTGACCATCTGGAAGGATCCCATCAAGGCCTTTTCATTTCTTGGACTGTGCTCTCATCTTCACTGCAGCCAAGGTTTATTGTTTGGTATATCTGCCAACACAGCCTAATTCTGGCACCGATGCCACTGTTATTAGACAATATATTTACTTGTCGTGTTTGTGGGTGGAGGGAACATTAGCACCATGCAGATATTCAAGTTATTTTAATGTGCAAAGATCTTGCATGATATATGACCTGTGTTTTTGTATTTGAGGGACATGTTTAGCTCCAAACTTTCTCTGGGCAGAAGTTACCCTCCGGGATATAACTGACCTTAGATCAGTGTCAGAGGAATATGTACAGCTGTCATACCCAACTAGACAACTGTGCATTTCCCCCCAAAGACCTCAACTGACTTTACAGCCATGGTCTCCTCACAATGCAGTGATCACTGTATCGAGATCAGGGCTGGGGTCATTCCAGGTCAATTCAGGAAGCGAACTGAAATTATTTCTCATTTAAAAGCCTAGTGAACATTTTTTATTTCAGTTTACTTCCTGAATTAAATTAATTGTATTTCTTCCACTTCAGCACCAACATACTGGACCTTATTTCAAGTAATTAAGGGCCAAATTGAATATTATGGTCAGTTGTAAAATGAAGGAAATATTAAGATGTTTTCTATAGAACTGACTGGTTTAGGATTTCTGCTGCCACCATGGCGCATTGGTCAGAATGAAATACCTCTGTAACCCTATAAAATGGAATCGGCCATTTCAAATCGAATCAAATTGTATTGGTCACATACACATGTTTAGCAGATGTTATTGCGGGTGTAGCAAAATGCTTGTGTTCCTAGCTCCAACAGTACAGTAATATCTAACAATTTCACAACAATACACACAAATCTAAAGTAAAGGAATGGAATTAAGAATATACACATATGTGGACGAGCAATGTCGGAGCGGCATAGACTAAAATACAGTGGAATAGAATACATATGAGATGAGTAATGCAAAATATGTAAACATTATTAAAGTGACTAGTGTTCCATTATTAAAGTGGCCAGTGATTTCAAGTCTATGTATTTCGGGCAGCAGCCTGTGGTTGTGGGCGGTGCAGTTGCCATACCAGGTGGTAATACATCCTGACAGGATGCTCTCAATTGTGCATCTGTAAAAATTTGTGAGGGTTTTCGGTGCCAAGCCAAATTTCTTCAGTCTACTGAGGTTGAAGAGGCGCTGTTGCGTCCTCTTCACCACACTGTTTGTGTGGGTGGACCATTTCAGTTTGTCAGTGATGTGTATCCCGAGGAACTTGAAGCTTTCCACCTTCTCCACTGCTGTCCCATCGATGTGGATAGGGGGGTGCTCCCTCTGCTGTTTCCTGAATTCCACGATCAGCTCCTTTGTTTTGTTGACATTGAGTGAGAGGTTATTTTCCTGGCACCAGACTCCCAGGGCCCTCATCTCCTCCCTGTAGCCTGTCTCATCATTGTTGGTAATCAAGCCTACTACTGTTGTGTCGTCTATAAACTTGAGGTTTGAGTTGGTGGCGTGTGTGGCCACGCAGTCATGGGTGAACAGGGAGTACAGGAGGGGGCTGAGCACACACCCTTGTGGGGCCCCTGTGTTGAGGATTAGCGAAGTGGAGTTGTTTCTTACCTTCACCACCTGGGGGCTTTCCCGTCAGGAAATCCAAGACATAGTTGCACAGGGCGGGGATCAGACCCAGGTCCCCAAGCTTAATGATGAGCTTGGAGGGTACTATGGTGTTGAATAATGAGCTATAGTCAATGAACAGCATTCTTACATAGGTATTCCTCTTGTCCAGATGGGATAGGGCAGTGTGCAGTGCGAAGGTGATTGCATCGTCTGTGGATCTATTGGGGCGGTAAGCAAATTGAAGTGGGGGCTTAGTTCAGTTACCTTTGCTTTCTTTTGTACAGAAACAATGGTGCACATATTAAAGCATGTAGGGATAGCAGACAAGGATAGGGAGAGATTGCATATGTCTGTAAACACTCCAGCCAGCTGGCCTGCACATGCTCTGTGGACGCGTCTATGGATGCCTTCTGGGCCGTCAGCCTTGAGGATTAACACGCTTAAATGTCTTACTCACGTCTGCCATGGAGAAGGAGAGCCCACAGTCCTTGGTAGCTGGCCGGTGTCACTGTGTTATCTTCAAAGCGGGCTAAAAAGTTGTTTAGCTTATCTGGAAGCATGACGTCAGTGTCCACGATGTGGCTGGTTTTCCCTTTGTAGTCTGTGATTGTCCCCACCACATACGTTTTGTGTCTGAGCAATTGAATTGCGACTCCACTTTGTCTCTGTACTGACATTTTGCCTGTTTGATTACATTACGGAGGGAATAACTACACTGTTTGTATTCAGCCATATTCCCAGTAACCTTGCCATGGTTAAATGCAATGGTTCGCGCATTCAGTTTTGCGCGAATACTGCCATCTATCCACGGTTTCTGGTGTGGGTAGGTTTTAATAGTCACGGTGGGTATAACATCTCCTATACATTTCCTGATAAACTCAGTCACTGTATCCGGTCGATATCATCAATATTACTCTGAGGCTACCCGGGAACGTATCCCAGTCCGTGTGATCAAAACAATCTTGAAGCATGGATTCCAATTGGTCAGACTAGTGTTGAATAGTCCGTAGCACAGGTACTTCCTGTTTTGGGTTTCTGCCTATAGGAAGGGAGGAGCAAAATATCGTGATCCGATTTGCCGAAGGGAGGGCGGGGGAGGGCCTTGTAGGCGTTTCAAGAAGTTGTGCAGCAGTAGTCCAATGTTTTCTCAGAGCGAGTGCTACAGTCAATGTGTTGCTAGAAATTCATTGGCGTTTTCTTCAGATTTGCTTTGTTAAAATCCCCGGCTACAATAAATGCGGCCTCAGGATATGTGTTTTCCAGTTTGCATAGAGTCCAGTGTAGTTCTTTGAGGGCCGTCATAGTATCGGCTTGAGGAGAAATGTACACGGATGTGACTTTAACCGAAGAAAATTCTCTTGGGAGGTAATACGGTCGGCATTTGATTGTGAGGTATTCTAGGTCGGGTGAACAAAAGGACTTGAGTTTCTGTATGTTATCACACTCACACCATGAGTTAATCATGAAACATATTGGAAGCCATCTTCCCTCATTCTGTTGGGCCATGTGCTGTGTGTCTGTGGTTTTACGTGTCATGTTGGAAGGTAGGCCTTAATTCATCTGCAATTCTATTTGTATGATTGAGATTCTGTAATCAATGTATCTAACATGTCTTGTCATTTTCTAGATGTTGATGAACACTTTGGGACAGACTTGAGAAGCCTTGTTAAAGTAAAGACGACCTATTTGTATGTTTTCAAGTAAACTTTGACAGCTTTATTGTGATTAATGGTAAAGCTTCTTAAGGCATATTTTGTTATTGGGTTGAAGATAAAAAGGCAACTCCAGCCACTGTTCTTTGTCCATTGTTTTTAGTATAGAAACATCCCACTGGGCACAAACTGGTTGAATCAATGTTGTTTCCAACGTAGTTTGCCAAAGTCATCAATGTAAACTGTTGTTTTGAGAGTGAAATTTTAACCACAGGATTAATTCATCATTGTAACCAATTTTCAATGGTTAGTGTTAGGACATAGACAGTCACACTGTCCAGGTTCCACACCATTTCCCCGGGGGGCAGCAGCAACCTTACCCATGTGCTGAGCTGGTTGATAAGCACATCAGGTGCTGCCAATAAATGGAGCTACATGTAGAATTGTTGCACTGTAATTTCAGAAAATCTCCATCATGCAGTAATTGTGAAATGATAGTGTTTTAGAATCTTCTTTCACCTCAAAAATGTTTTGATCCAATACAAAATCTCCTTCAAAAATGCAGACGTTCTATTTGACAACAAAAGCCAGCCTGGCTTCTAGATCGGAAAACGGCACCCTTCCACTGCACCCTTCCTCTCGGCATCATTAAAAGGCGTGGTCATCTCCTCCTCGAGCACAACGAACAATGGCAGACTGGGTCAAGCGGCCAATGTAGAAATCGCTCTGCCATTTTCTGGTTGCTAAAATTCTGCACCACTTGTCGAAAAGGGTCCATATTTTGGGGATATCTTTACATGACCCATTTTTGATATTGTAGAGAATACAGACCATTTCCAATGTATATCTGTAGTTTTGTGGATTTGCACTGTATCCTGACAAATTCTGAATACAGATGTCTTTTAGACATGTATAATACTGGGAATACTCCGAATATCACACATGGACATTTCCTATGGCCGGATATGGACTCATTCAATATCCTGAGATATGTGACATCCTATTTTCTCTCTTCATGTTGAAAAATACTGACTGTATACATAACATAGCTGTATTTTCTCTGCACATTCAATGTGCAAAGCTATATTGAGTCCAGATATGCTGAGGTTCATACCCGGATCTTGATAAACTAAAATAAGGACGATTTCTGATGCATTTCTGAGTTTTTAGCACATGCTCAATAATTTGACAAATATGAAATCAAAAAGGTCTACATAGTATATTTTCTCAGCACATGTACAATGCATATTCTCTTGGCTGAGGTCTATATCAGGATTTTGATATGCATTTTGATATGGTAGCTAGGCTTGATAAAAATGTTCTTCCCTGAAGGGAATTTCGATATTTGTTAGCTAGCTAGGCTACCAGGTAGCTTTACCCCTGTATCAAGCCTAACAAATATCGAAATTCCCTTCAGGGAATAACATTTTTACCCTCTATCAACCCTCAAGGTGACAGCTAATGTTTTAAAACATTTAGGCGTATTTTGTATTACTGCTTAATATAGGTTAACTAGCTGGCAACTTGGCTAGCTAGCTAGTTCCAGTTAGTTTTCTTGTCATGAATGAAGCAGGTAACATAAACTCACCCCATTCCGTACAAATGTGCGAAACTGCGACATTCAAACGAGGCTGCAAAGAAAACTAATGGGACTGTAGCGACCGTGTTGACTTCAAAATCTAGAGTGTGATCTACATTTCTATTCAAGCGTTGTTCGACATGGTAATGGCTCTATAGTATTGGAGAAAAGTTGAAAAAACTGACCCTCCGTTACATCGTGACGTGTCATGCCATAACGTACAGCACGCATAAAGCAACTATTTCTGTCTTACAATCTCTCTCCACCAGGTATAGCACTTCTCTCATCGTTTAAAAACAAGAAAGGGACAGTGACGGGGTAAGGGGGGGATACCTAGTCATTTTTTGTGTCATCACTGTAAGCGATCATGACTCTCAAAGCCGCTGTTTACTTCTGAAGATCACTTTAGCACCGCCCTAAAAACTGATTCAAATTCGACACAAACCTTCAAATGGGTATGTAATGACACATTATATAAACTGTTTATAGTGTTTTATTTACATTTTAGAGGCGATAAGGTGATAAGTTGGACAGATCGAGTGAAAAAAAGTTGTTTTCCCACACATATCCTCTCCTCACTACCACGCATTAGTTTCGCTTCCCCACCCGCCATTTTTAAAAAGACCCGACGGAGCTCATTGCCTTCTTGAATAATGCAGAAACGGGCAGCTTGGAGGTCATGTCATTAAATTTGTTGGAAAGCCGAGAAATTGTGCTTTACAAAGGTATTGACATTACAGTTGGTCTGGAAGTATTACGTTTTTGGGACGCTAAAATAAGGTCAATTGTACGGACCAAGGCAATGTACAAAAGTGAGTGAGTTTACGTTAGCTACCTTGTGGTATGGTTATGTGAAATTACAATATTTTCTTTCAAAATTGACACATTTTGATTTATGATTTATACATTGGATTGTTTACGGACATATTCAAACTTTCCCTATCCCAGTCTATTGTCCCCACTTGCTTCAAGATGTCCACCATTGTTCCTGTATCCAAGAAAGCGAAAGTAACTGAACTAAATTACTATCACCACATAGCAATTCTGTCATCATGAAATGCTTTGAGGGGCTAGACCATATCACCTACACCTTACCTGACACCCTAGACCCACTACAATTTGCATACCGCTCCAACAGATCCGCGGAATCGCCATTAGGTCATATGTCTGAACCCCTTCATGTGCAACTGGGTCCTAGACTTCCTGATGGGCCGACCCCAGGTGATGAAGGTAGCAAACAATACCTCCACCACTTTGATCCTCAACACAGGGGCACCACAGCGGTGAGGTCTCAGCCCCCTCCTGTACCCTCACATGACTTTGTGGATACGCACGACTCCAACTTAATCATCTAGTTTGCTGACGACACAACAGTGGTAAGCCTGATTACCAATAACAACAAGAGTACAGGGACAAGGCGAGCGCCCTGGCAGAGTGGTAATTGGAAAATAACCTCTACAGGAGACCGCAGAGGGAGCCCGCCTCCAAATCGGCGGGCACATCACTGAGGACTGGAAATGGTCCCTCTACCGCGACACCAAATATTCGGCTTGGTTCCTAAGAACCTCACAAACTTCTACAGATGCACCATCGAGATTATTCTGTTGGGCTATACCACTCCTTGGTAAGGCAATTGCACTGCCCGCAAGCACAGGGCTCTCCAGAGGGTGGTGCAGTCAAACCAACGCATCACCGGAGGCACACTGCATGCCCTCCGAGACATCTACAGTACCCGGTGTCACAGGAAGGCCAAGAAGATCAAGGACCTCAGCCACCCGAACCAAGGCCTGCTCACCCTGCTACCATCTACAGTGCCTTCTGAAAGTATTCAGACCCGTTGACTTTTTCCACATTTTGTTATGTTACAGCCTTATTCTAAAATGGATTAAATAAATAGAAAATCAGAGCCTTTGCTATGAGACTCTGAATTGAGCTCAGCTGCATCCTGTTTCCATCGATCATCCTTGAGATGTTTCTACAACATGATTGGAGTCCACCTGTGGTAAATTCAATTGATTGGACATGATTTGGAAAGACACACACCTGTCTATATAAGGTCCCACCATTGACAATGCATGTCAGAGCAAAAACCAAGCCATGAGGTCGAAGGAATTGTCCGTAGAGTTTCGAGACAGGTTTGTGTTGAGGCACAGATCTGGGGAAGGGTAATAAAAGCAGCATTAAAGGTCCCCAAGAAAACAGTGGCCTCCATCATTCTTAAATGGAAGAAGTTTGGAACCACCGAAACTCTTCCTAGAGCTGGCCGCCGTGGCAGAGCTCTAGAGTTCCTCTGTGGAGATGGGAGAACCAGAAGGAAGCCACTCCTCAGTAAAAGGCATATGACAGCCCGCTTGGAGTTTGCAAAAAGGCACCTAAAGATTCTCAGACCATAAGAAACAAGATTCTCTGGTCTGATGAAACCAAGATTGAACTCTTTGGCCTGAATGCCAAGCCTCACGTCTGGATGAAACCTGGCACCATCCCAATGGTGAAGCATGGTGGTGGCAGCATCATGCTGTTGGGATGTTTTTCAGAGACAGGGACTGGGAGACTAGTCGGGATCGAGGAAAAGATGAACGGAGCAAAGTACAGAGAGATCCTTGATGAAAACCTTCTCCAGAGTGCTCAGGATGTCAGACTGGAGCAAAGATTCACCTTCCAACAAGACAACGGCCCTAAGCACACAGCCAAGACAATGCAGGAGTTGCTTCGGGACAAGTCTCTGAATGTCCTTGAGAGGCCCAGCCAGAGCCGGACTTGAACCCAATGAAACATCTTTGGAGAGACCTGAAAATAGCTGTGCAGCGACGCTCCCCATCCAACCTGACAGAGCTTGTGAGGATCTGCAGAGAAGAATGGGAGAAACTCCACAAATACAGCTGTGCTAAGCTTATAGAATCATACCCAAGAAGACTCAAGGCTGTAATCGCTGCCAAAGGTGCTTCAACAAAGTACTGAGTAAAGGGTCTGAATACTTACGTAAATGTGATTTTTCAGTTTTTAATGTTGTGTAAATTTGCAACAATAAAAAAAAACTGATTTTGCTTTGTCATTATGGTGTGCAGATTGATGAAGGAAAAAAACTATTTAATACATTTTAGAATAAGGCTGTAACGTTCAATATGTGGAAACAGGTAATACTTTCCGAAGGCAATGTGGGTTACATCAGTGACAACAAGGCAGTGGAGGCATAAAACATTTGTAAAAATATCAAAATACATTAAGTTGTCATTTATGTTGCTTTATAATGCTAAGTGTTTAACTACTATAACTGTAAAAAAATCCCCTTGGCTAACATATGGCTGGTTATCTTTCATTTGGACAGACGAACATCCCAGAAATCATACATTTTAGTCCCAAAACCATACTTTACATATTTTTCGATATATTAGATGTTCGGTAGTGACACTACTGAAAAATACATGAAGATTTACAAACTTGCTCACAAATGTTCTCCAAAATGTTGGCAGACACACTACTCACGATGTGGCTATGCTGGAGTTTGTTTCAGATGTCATTAAGCAGTTGAGTAAACTGTCATTATAAAACTTATTATACATTGTTTACATATTTTAGCAGAGTATTGGAAGGATTGGATAGTAACTCTTGATCCAATACATTTTAAGGGTGCTTTAAACGACTCTGTCTGTGCTCACAAAGTAGTTTTATCACCAGGAGTTTGACCTGAGACACCCCAGCGCCTTGGCTCACTTCAGAATTATTTTCATGATTCAATCCATTCAAATGTCACAGCCAGTAAAAATCTAAAACTGGATATGAAATGTCACATGCTGTGCCATGGATCCACAAAACAACCAATCTTGGCTCGGATAATTCAGATCTTATTTCCCAGGTCACATGTCTCGCTGTAAATGTATTATGGTGTCAGCAATATGAGGACCTCATGGTCGACTAATAAGGTCAAAATAATGTGATGGCCTGTATCAGATATCTCAGTATAGGTATGAGGTCTTCACTTTTCAGCTTACGGTGTGAAGTTAATGGAGGGCAAAATGTAATATTAATCTAATACATTTACAAGGAGAAACACTTGGATCAGATGGGGAGCTGTTGATCTACAGATCAACTCCAGTGAGATCTACAGATCAACTCCATAAGTATTACCCCCTGCCAGTGACCTTTTCCAAACATGGCCTTGTTCCAAAACTGGGTGTCAGAAATACATGCAGCCTAAAGTAGTTTGGGATTGATTCATGACCCTGCGTCATAGAGATGGTATCAAACAACATCTGCTGAACTGTTCTTGAAACTCCAATTTGATCCCATACAGTCGATGGTAAAGTTACAAGAAGAGTGCCAAAGCAACACATAATTTACAATCCCAATATGGCCATGTTCAAAAACGGGTGTGTCCGAAATACATCCAGCTTCCACAGCAATATATCTCAGGTAATTTGTCATTGGTTTATTGGCAGATCTTATGCCATTTGAGCCGTATACCAGAGGATAAGACCATATAAGAAACAGATGTATAACTGATATGGCCATTAAATGGACCAGTCAAATACCGGAAATCCCACAACCTCCCTTCAGCTGTAGCTGTTGGATCACAAGCGTCTGGGGGAGCAGGGGACTCATTCTAGCCAAGCCTTTTGAAAGGTCAGGACAAGTGACAGCCCAATCCACTATATCCACCAACGATCATTGTTTAGAACAGGGTTGTTAAAAGTCACAAATGTTCCAACTTTAATGAATTAATTATGTTCTAAGATATAAATGTCCAATATATGTCAACAATCCTTCCTCCAAAGGACCCTTCTATGGATTAAATTATTTGAAAATTCCCAAATCTGTATTTTGTTGTTCTAGTTTGGTGAGGAACCACCCCAATAGCTTTCTAATAGCTACAATAATGTGGCATACAGACTGTGACTTTCTAGTTAACCTTCCTTTCTCAAGTAGTTAATGTTTCCTCTTTCAGAACCTATTCATAATCCACTTCATTTTTACATATGGTTGCGCGCCACGTCAGATTGCTAAAACATATGATGTGGTTAGCTGATATGTTAATGAACATCAATCCAGGCGTTCTGGGATCTGGCATGCGTCTTCAATGTAGTCAGCATGGAGGGTGGCCATTGTGTTTCAGAACCACAGATTACCACAGAACCACAGTAATCTGACAGAGTAGGTAACTGCTCACTGCTCCAAAAACGACCTTCTGACCCCATGTATCTAGTCTGTGTTTGCTGACTGTTTGACCTTCATTCCAACCTCTCCCGCCACTGTAATTTATATTTATAGCCTTCTCATAAAACTGGGAAGACTCTGTTACGTGTTTGATAGGCCTATGCTGAAAAAGCTATCTTGCCTCCAAGTCATTGTAATTTGAACCCTCTGGTAAATGTGGATAAGTATAACATTACCGAAGACATTAACTGTTTTTTTTCTAAACGGGTATGGACTTGTTATTGCTTGTCTGATAATATATTATTGAATTATTGCAAGCACCCCTACTCAATGACCAAGCCAACCCTCAGGGAAATATTCCTGGTGCCGCCACTGCGTCACATGCTTTCTGCTCCTTTTAATACACCAATGGTAACATTAAAAATATTATCTTAACAAATGTAAATATGCACTGCCTTGTAACCATCATCACATGTCCGCAGAAGGCGTTGCTTATGTAGCTAGCTAGTCTACTGGTGTGAAAACCTGACTGCAGGATGTGAGCAAAGATACTGGTTTCCCCATATCTGTGCTGAATGGTGTAGTCATCACTGATTCATGAATTTAAACACTGAGTAATGTTACACATATCATGAAATGTATATTTTCTCATTGAATTGCACAATCTCTGTAAATATTTACATGTGTAACCTTAATTTAACTAGGCAAGTCAGTTAAGAACACATTCTTATTTGCAATGACAGCCTAGCCCAGACAACACTGGGCCAATTGTGCACCGTCCTATGGGACTTCCAATCACAGCCAGATGTGATGCAGCCTGGATTTGAACCAGGGATTACAGTGAAACCTCTAGCACTGAGATGCAGCACCTTGGACCACTACACCACTCAGGATGTTTAAGTGTTTTTAATAGTTATATGTTTAGGTATTTTGTTTTTGGTAACATGTAGTTTTTATTGCATATATCTGGTGGTTTTCACCCACAGATTTGCAGATTGTCTGGCAGGTTAACTCTTTATTGACCTCCTCTCTTCTCCAGACCATTTCCGGAGACCTTCTCCCCTACCTCACCTCGCTCATCAACTCATCCTTGACCGCTGGATACGTCCCTTCCGTCTTCAAGAGAGCGAGAGTTGCACCCCTTCTGAAAAAACCTACACTCGATCCCTCCCATGTCAACAACTACAGACCAGTATCCCTTCTTTCTTTTCTCTCCAAAACTCTTGAACGTGCCGTCCTTGGCCAGCTCTCCTGCTATCTCTCTCAGAATGACCTTCTTGATCCTAATCAGTCAGGTTTCAAGACTGGGCATTCAACTGAGACTGCTCTTCTCTGTGTCACGGAGGCTCTCCGCACTGCTAAAGCTAACTCTCTCTCCTCTGCTCTCATCCTTCTAGACCTATCTGCTGCCTTCGATACTGTGAACCATCAGATCCTCCTCTCCACCCTCTCCGAGTTGGGCATCTCCGGCGCGGCCCACGCTTGGATTGCGTCCTACCTGACAGGTCACTCCTACCAGGTGGCGTGGCGAGAATCTGTCTCCGCACCACGCACTCTCACCACTGGTGTCCCCCAGGGCTCTGTTCTAGGCCCTCTCCTATTCTCGCTATACACCAAGTCACTTGGCTCTGTCATATCCTCACATGGTCTCTCCTATCATTGCTATGCAGACGACACACAATTAATCTTCTCCTTTCCCCCTTCTGATAACCAGGCGGCGAATCGCATCTCTGCATGTCTGGCAGACATATCAGTGTGGATGACGGATCACCACCTCAAGCTGAACCTCGGCAAGACGGAGCTGCTCTTCCTCCCGGGGAAGGACTGCCCGTTCCATGATCTCGCCATCACGGTTGACAACTCCCTTGTGTCCTCCTCCCAGAGTGCTAAGAACCTTGGCGTGATCCTGGACAACACCCTGTCGTTCTCCACTAACATCAAGGCGGTGACCCGATCCTGTAGGTTCATGCTCTACAACATTCGCAGAGTACGACCCTGCCTCACACAGGAAGCGACGCAGGTCCTAATCCAGGCACTTGTCATCTCCCGTCTGGATTACTGCAACTCGCTGTTGGCTGGGCTCCCTGCCTGTGCCATTAAACCCCTACAACTCATCCAGAACGCCGCAGCCCGTCTGGTGTTCAACCTTCCCAAGTTCTCTCACGTCACCCCGCTCCTCCGCTCTCTCCACTGGCTTCCAGTTGAAGCTCGCATCCGCTACAAGACCATGGTGCTTGCCTACGGAGCTGTGAGGGGAACGGCACCTCCATACCTTCAGGCTCTGATCAGGCCCTACACCCAAACAAGGGCACTGTGTTCATCCACCTCTGGCCTGCTGGCCTCCCTACCTCTGAGGAAGCACGGTTCCCGCTCAGCCCAGTCCAAACTGTTCGCTACTCTGGCACCCCAATGGTGGAACAAGCTCCCTCACGACGCCAGGACAGCGGAGTCAATCACCACCTTCCGGAGACACCTGAAACCCCACCTCTTTAAGGAATACCTGGGATAGGATAAAGTAATCCTTCTAACCCCCCCCCCCTTAAAAGATTTAGATGCACTATTGTAAAGTGGTTGTTCCACTGGATATCATAAGGTGAATGCACCAATTTGTAAGTCGCTCTGGATAAGAGCGTCTGCTAAATGACTTAAATGTAATGTAATGTAATGTTATTGCTAGCAAGCTGTCTTATGTTTTTGTTTGAAATGCATCTGGACACAGTACCAGCTTCTTGTTTCACCTGGCTGCTGGTTCCTTCATTTGAGGAGTCACCTGAAGCTTGAGAGGAATAGGAACTCCGGTAGGAATGCAGTGCTGAGGCACAGGGCTCAGTGAGGACGACTGGCTACTACTCTGAACTGTATATGTGGTGAGCTTTCTGGCACCCAGAGCTGCTGAGGAATCACCAAAGTGGGTGCTACACATTGCGAAGGAGGAGAATTCCAGTGGCTACATGACTCAGGCTGGTTCCCAGAGTAGCCCTCTACAAGGTCGTCACTAGACTCCATCTTCATCAACCATCTCTCTGACCACCTTCCTCTGATCAAGCCAGGAACTGTCTCTCTCCATGCATGCACCAAAAGACTTGGCCTCTATTGGTTGACCTAGCTAGCTATAGCTAGGATACTCATGATTGGTTGACCTACCTATGATGTATTGGTTGACCTAACTATCTATAGCTAAGCTACTCATGATTGTGTATTGGTTGACCTAGCTAGCATAGCTATACTACTCATGATGATGTATTGGTTGTTTGTTTCTTGCTCTTGAAGCACCTTAAGATTTCTTTCTGTTGAAAAATCGCTATAGAAGTTTAATATATTATTATTATTATTATTATTATTCATAATTATTACCCGTTTGCACTGCTCATGCTAATTAAGATTTAAAAAAACTGGGTGGGAAAATAATTCAATTTCCTTCTATGCACACACGTACAGCGGTGATCCCCTGTCTGTTTCTTAAAGAGCACACACACCACGGTAGACCATAAATACTGCCAGCCAGCCTAGGGGAAGCCCTTGCTGAGTAAAGCCGTGATCCCCAGTTTCCTAAAACACTCACACATGTTGTCTATAAATATGCTAGCCAACCAACTGTCAGGGAAAGCCCTCACTACATGCTGACTCTCAGACAGTCAGGGTGGAGAGGTTAACAGTGGTTATTATTAACCGTTTGTTTTGGCAATGCTTCAGGCTCCTCCGATTCCACAATGCTTTAGGCTCCTCTGATTACCCTCCAGGATCTCTGTCAGACACCTCCAGAAACTTTGCAGTGGCAGGCAAAAAAAGGCCCATCATGTAGCTTCTTCTAACCTTGGTGTTTTAGTGCCCTCTATTGGAGAATAGTTATACTACAGGTGTTTGGAGATACTTGTAGACACCATAGACTTCCAGTCATTGTGCTAACGCTAGTTGGCATTGTCTTGCGAAACTCTAAGTTCCTTTATACTGGATGTATAGACATATTAATGGTATCCATGAGTCATTTGACTCTGGGGAAGTAGACAAAGTGCCTCATTATCAAAATTCTGAAGTATCCCTTTAAGTTGAGGTTTAGGGTAAGGGCAGGGGTCAGTCTCAGGGTTTAAGGCTGGAGTCAAGGTCAGGATAATGGCAGGGGTCAAGGTCAGGTTTAGGGTAGGGAAGTCCCAAGGATCCCGGATAGCACTGACCTAAATAAGGCCCATGAGCAAGGTCATGTTCATTAGGGCATGCAACGAAACACATCTTGAATCATTTTGCAATGGAAAACAATAATTAGAAGGCAAGACCACTAGATTTCCACTAGAATGCTTACTTACAAGCCCTTAACCAACAATGCAGTTGTAAGAAAAATACGTGTCAAGAAAGTATTTAAAATAACAGATTTAAAAAACAGATAAAAATTCACCTTATTGAACAGCGGGGACTGTGAAGCAACACAACCATTGTCACAGACACATGATAATAGATTTTGTGTTGTAGATATGTGGTAGTAGAGTAGTGGCCTGAAGGCACACAGTGTGTTGTGAAATCTGTTATGAATGTATTGTAATGTATTTCAAATTATATAACTGCCTTAATTTTGACGGATGCCAGGAAGAGTGGCTGCTGCCTGGGCAGGAACAAATGGGGATCCATAATAAATACAAGTACAAAATAAATGGCTGGGGGTAAGGCTCAAAATTGACATGCATATTTAGCCAGTGTCAGATTTTTACACACTAGAGTCATTATTTCCAATGGCAATCTACAAGCATTACCTTGTATAAAGAAGCAGCTTAAATACAGAGGCTGGCTGAACTACATTGAATTCAATAAATGTAAGACTCAGCAAGAACAAACTTGCTGTCTTTGCCTCCATAGCTCAGTCTGAGAATTTGAGAGTGGTTCAATTTCTCCAGCCTCATTCCTCATCTGTTTACTCAAAAAACGGACTGCTTTGTCGGGGTGACTTTTGCAGTTGGAATCCCAGATTTCTCCATTAATTAAAGTACAATATTTTATGGTATTAAAAATCTGTTTGCTGAGTAATAAGTCCACAGTCACAAAGGAAGTGTATGTAGGCCTACATGTTTTTAATCAATGCTCAACATTTCACCATGAAAATCATATTTTATGGAACACAGGAAAATGGTAAGACTTTGATCTTCAATACTTTGGTCTTGTTTATTCAGCAACTTCTTTCCCCTGTAAGAAGAAAGATAGAATATAATGGATCAGTAATAATAATGAACATGATAAATATATGGATAGACTTGGATAGAATATAATGGATCAGTAATAATAATGAACATGATAAATATGTGGATAGACTTGGACAGAATATAATATATCAAGCATTTAATGCTCAGTGCTCAGCTTGGATTTTCAATTTTGAACTACCAACAGAATTAACCTTTCTTTTTTAGCAATTCTTGAAACGTGCTGCTTGGTGATCTTAAATACAGCTGAACAAGTGTAAAAGGTCAGTATTGACCTCTGAGAAGACTGAATCATAGGTGGTGTTGATGTGGTCATATCTGAACATGAGTCAGGTACAGGTTTAGCAGCAGTTCTGTACCTTTCCAGAGTCACGGGTCTTGGCTCTGAGCTTGTTGACCTGAGTCTCAGCGATGTCAGCACGCTCCTCAGCCTCCTCCAGCTCATGCTGAACCTTCCTGAACTTAGACATGTGCTGGTTTGCTGCTTCCTCCTGGGTGAGGAAAAGAGAGGGAGAGCAGAACATCAGCATTTCAAGTTTGAAGCTTCAGGTAGTAAATTAAAATATTATTTTTCACAAAACACATATTGGCAGATTTAGGATAGCAATGTATACAGGGAGATAGAAGATACTGCAGAGAAAGTGAGTGTCAGAACTGGGGATCAAACCGCTGCTTCCAGCACTACCACTAGACCAGCAAATTCATATTCAACCCCCTCTCCTTTAAGTTGGTAACACAGGCATAGGAGGCACTCAGAAATGTGTGTAATTTCTTCAGCAATTACTTGTAATATCAATTGAGTCATTGTTTACTGGTGTGCTGTAGTAACACTTCAGCTAAACTGTATGGACATTACGTTTTGTAGAGAAAAATTGATTGATTTCGATTGCCCTCTGTGACTCACCGCTTCCTCAGAATGCCTCTTGTAGGCCTTCACTTTCATCTGCAGCTTATCTACCAGGTCCTGAAGTCTGTTAACGTTCTTCTTATCCTCCTCAGTCTGTGAGAGAAGAGCAAAGAATCAATGTCACAATAGTTTTATACACAAACCTCTCTGTGTTAGTGTCAAGTGTGTGAAGATGGCACTTTCTCTTACCTGGTAAGTGAGCTCCTTGACTCTGCGCTCATACTTGCGGACTCCCTTTACTGCGTCTACACCTCTTCTCTGCTCGGCCTCCACCTCTGTCTCGAGCTCACGCACCTTTGTGGAACAAATAAACGTAGGAGTTTGTTGGAGGTCATGAAATCAGACGTAACAAATATTTGTAAACGTTTTCCAAAGATCCCTGGCTGTTAAATCTGTTCTTGCTAGAAATATACATAAACAAATTGAAAGGTAAATTCCACTTTGAGAACCACTGACCTAGATAATGAAAAGTTGTTGTTATTATTACAGACCCCTTCAATAAATGTTTTAAACGAATACATAGGAACAGATAACAGTTGTGCCCCCTTGACTGGATAGAAGACTATACCTTGTTTTGATCATAAATTCACTGTAATTTAAGCTTTAAAACTGCAATATTTTCTCTCTGATGCAAAGAGGGGGGACTTAAAAATGTTATTTCCCAGGGCCTGAGACTTGATTAGTCCAGTCGTGCACTGCAGAAGTCATAGGAAATCTGCGTGGATGCTATTTTTATCGCACTTTAAAGTAGGAGTTGTGTTCTGATATTAAGAGGGGCGTCCCTGATGAATTCACTATCACAAAAGGGGTAAGAAGTTTGGGAACCCTTGATCTTGGTGGGTTATTGCGAGAACAAGTCACTAAACAATGCTCCTGTGAATTTGTATATGATCAAATACATTTCCAGCAGTCAGTCTTTCAATCCACCCTAATCCACCCTGCTGGTAACTCACCCTGGACTCCAGTTTCTGGAGCTGTTTCTTGCCTCCCTTCATGGCCAGATTCTCAGCCTCATCCAGGCGGTGCTGCAGGTCCTTGACTGTGACCTCCAGGTTCTTCTTCATCCTCTCCAGGTCAGAGCTGGTGTCCTGCTCTTTCTTCAGCTCCTCAGCCATCATGGCCGCCTGGAATAATAGTTTGTTTAATTTAATGACCAATCATAACGTCCCTCTCAGATCTTTGTTGTTCTTAACTAGCCCTACTTTCTTTGGCACTTGGGGACAAATCAAGTGCATGTAATTCAAGGACTCACATCAGTGATTGCCTTCTTGGCCTTCTCCTCTGCATTCCTGGCCTCCTGGACGATGTCGTCCACCTCTCCCTGCACCTGCACCAGGTCAGTCTCCAGCTTCTTCTTGGTGTTCAGAAGGCTGGTGTTCTGAAGAAGGAAACAAGATAATTTGTTCGACTCTCAAGAGAACTTGCAAGTCACAAGGCTGAAATTATGAAAATCTAAGGCAAGCACTGTCAAATTCCAGGTGTGTTTAAACTGTATGCTTGGTTGAGTTTCATTAGAAATGGCTTTTGACCCATACCTGGGAGTGCAGCAGTCCAACACGCTCGCTGGCATCTACCAGCTCAGTCTCAGCCACTTTGCGGCCTCTCTCTGTCTGCTCGAGAGCAACTCTCAGCTCCTCGATTTCAGCCACCATCAGACCGTTTCTGCGCTCCACCATGGCTGCCTGCTCCTTCATGTCTTCTGCGACACGGACGGCATCATCAAGGTGCAATTGGGCATCCTGGGGTTCACAATGACATACATTCATTAGGACTTGTGGAAATAGGGGGGATAGGATCAATCAGTGATAGAAATGTTCATTGGTAAGAATTTCCCCAGTATCGCTACCTTTAGTACATAAGCCACTCTATTCAAATCCTCTGTTGTATTATTTTCTACAGATTCAAAAACAAATCCCTCTCCATGTTCAGGCTTTTGAGCCTGATGTCCCAGTCCCTTTACCTTGAGCTGTCCCTGGACGTTCCTCAGCTGTTTCTGGGCCTCAGCGGCCTGCCTGTTGGAGTGGCTCAGCTGGATCTCCATCTCGTTCAGGTCTCCCTCCATCTTCTTCTTCACCCTCAGGGCATCATTCCTGCTCCTGACCTCAGAGTCCAGGGTGCTCTGCATGGAGTCAACCACCCTCTGGCTGTTCCTCTTGATCTGCTCCATCTCCTCGTCCTTCTCAGCGATCTTCCTGTCCACCTCACCCTTGATCTGGTTCAGCTCCAGCTGCACACGCAAAATCTTGGATTCCTCGTGCTCCAGTGTTCCCTGGACAAACAGAAGCAGTCAGGCCAATTGTGTTCAATACATTTGTATGTATATAACAAAAGGACGTAAATATATATATGTATATATATATATATATATGACTACAATAAACATCATTACAGGGATCATTAGACTGTAGCTGGCGTTGGCTAGTTTAACTCTGCTTTTCCCATCAAACAGCTGTAGTTTGTACCTCAGCCTCCTCCAGAGCGGTCTGGATCTCAGACTTCTCTGTCTCCACGGTCTTCTTGGCCTTCTCCAGCTCATGGATGCTCTTGCCAGTCTCTCCAATCTGCTCAGTCAGGTCAGAGATCTCCTCTGCACACACACACACACACACACACACACACAAGAGCAGTTTAGACTTTGGACAGTTTTAGTTGATATTGCCAATCCACTGAAGTTGACATTGAATCATAATAACAGTGAATTAATTAACAGAAATTAATATTGCTAATGAAACATGAGCCAAATAATATTGCTGTCAAATGCTCACGTTGCAGGTTCTTGTTCTCTCTCTTCAGAGTCTCCAGATGATCCAGAGCCTCCTCGTAGGAGTTCTTCATCTTGAAGAGCTCCATGCTCATAGAGCGAGCCTCCTTCTGAGCTCCTTCCAGCTCAGCCTGGCCCTCCTCATACTTCTGCTTCCACTCTGCCAGAACCTAGGGGAATCCATGGGATTTTCATCAGAAGTTATTGATGAAGAGTTTTGAATTAGAAATATGCTACAATTATACTACATTTGATCATCTTTCAGACAGTAAATATCAGACTAAGGTGAGGTTTATTCATTTTCACCTTGTCAAAGTTCCTCTGCTTCTTGTCGAGGTTGGCGGCCAATGCGTTGGCTCTCTCAACCTCAATCATGAGGTCCTCCACCTCTCCCTGCAGCCTCTGCTTGGTCTTCTCCAGGGAGGCGCACTTGGAGTTGGTCGCCTCAATGGTCTCCTCGGCCTCCTGCAGACGCTGGGCCAGCTTCTTCCTGTTGGACAACAGAGGGTGGTTTTGTGGTGTAAAAGATATGTTACAATTGTCATGACGTTGGCCTCTTTGGGTACAGGAAGGACAGTTGACCCCCTCCCCTTTGTACCATCACCCAACCTACCTTCCCCCCAACCCAGGGTTGTAAACATTCCAAGAGGAGAATCTACTACAACATGTTTCATAGAGAGACAAAGGAAATTCTTCCAACTCATAGAATTGGAGAACCGAGCGACATGTGTTTTCTAGAGAGGATATGGAAGATTGATGAGGACTCCAGCTACGAACTGGTCCGCTTGGTACCATTTTGTGATACTCAGAAGAGACAATATAGCCATATTACCTTAAAACTGTTTATATAATAGCCTCAGCGATGAGACTGGCATCATAATGGTTGTATAAAATGTATTAATAAGGATAAAGCTATTTGTAATACATTGAGATGCTATGTACTGACGTTAATGTGATAGAATTGTATTTCTGTAACCAAGTCTAACTCAGTCATAGGCACGCCCCCAGGGACACATACAGGACCAGGCGTCATTTGACAAGCCTGTTCTATGGGCACTATAAAACACCCCCTGATTTACATTTCTAGAGACCAGGCCTCCACTCCATGGCCATTAGGTTTTATCATCCAAGTACTCTACTGAAAGTGAACCATACCACGTGGTTAACTTTTAGACTATCGATATCGACAGAATAAGAACAAGTCTTTGATATTAATTATTAGTCTGCAGCTAAGTAAATTATATCATCGAACGCGAAGACCAACCACATCCATTCTATGACGACATTAATGAATGTCGCTCTGAAAGATCCATTCTAACCGAGAGAGAGAGAGAGAGAGAGAGAGAGAGAGAGAGAGAGAGAACGCGGACAAAACTCTCCATAAGAACATAACTCTTCAAAAGGGATCCCGACGACACATGAGCGTAAATATATATTGATTGCAATTGTTCCCGAATGAGTGAGCCTTCAATTGTCAATTGTTAATATTAATGAACTCCGTGTAACTTCTCAGCTTACCGTTTATGACCCATTGACTGGGTAGAAGACCAGCCATGCTTGTTAGCCATTAGGGCACATTACTATACCAATCCTTTGTGACGATAATTACTGTTTGTATGTTTTCTGTTAATTACTTAGTGTAGTAAATAAATGATTTTAAGACAATTGATGTATGGATGATTTTAGTAAAGAATGGGTTCGTGCAGATACAACAATTTACGACGTTTGGGAATGAGACTGGACGCGAGGTAAAATACACCATTCAAACCAGAAGATAATCGGCCTATATTATAATATAGGAAAGTTATATTAGGAAAATTATAACTTTGTAATCTGAATATTTTTTCTTGGTGCCCCGATCTTCTAGTTAATTACAATTAAACGATTAATCAGTTTAATCGCGTGATAATAATTACAGGGAGTTAATTGATAAACCTATCTTCAGTTTAATGGTACCCAAAGACACGACACAATACATATTGATGTAACATTTTCTCAGAGCCCCCTACCACCCTCACCATCCACACAATATCTGAGTTTTTTTCTGTTGCGTGCGACTCACTTGGCCTCCTCCAGCTCCTCTGTGCGCTGGATAGCATCAGTTTCATACTTAGTCCTCCACTGAGCCACCTCACTGTTGGCCTTGGACATGCCGCGTTGCAGCTCTGCCTTGGCCTCCTGCTCCTCCTCAAACTGCTCCCTCAGGAGGTCACAGTCATGGCGGGCAGACTGGACACCGTGGGCCAGTGCGTTTTTAGCCTGTGAGAAAGAAGACAAGGAGAGATGAGTGAGATAGTCAAACAAATTATGTGGACTTGTTTACGTGAAGCTATGTGGTTTGTTGCTATCGTTATTTTGCTACCTGCCAAAATTACGTTTTTACTTTTTAATTACCATTTTGTATTTACATTTTTTCCCTCGCTCGACTTTTTACATTCAACTTTTTCACCCCTGACGCTTTATCTGGACATGGTTCTACACTACCTCCACCAGCCAAAGCTAAGTAGTAACATTAACATTATGCCTTCTAATTGCAGTCGCTGTACTCATAATATACAGGAGAACGATCGCCTTATGGTGAGGTGCTGCAAGTGCTGCAAGCCCAGCTTCAGACACAATCGTTAGGCAAGGGTAATTTAAGTGTAGGAAAGGATGAAACAGCGTCTGTGCCACCAATAAGTACAGATAGTAGTATAAATCCCCTCGCACAGTCCCCGCAGCCGGACATTTTCTCATGGCTTCTGAAAGGAAATGCTGTAGGAATGCTAAACCAGTGTCACTCATTCAGCCGACAGAAACTTTAAACCGTTTTCCCCCATTAAAATAAGCAATGAGTCAGAGTCGGAGGCCGAGCCTTCTCTGGTCTCTCCTCCACCCGTTACGGGGTCTGAGCCGACGAAGCCTCCCACCATTAGCTTTGACAAATTGAAAACCCTAGTCATTGGTGACTCCATTACCCGCAGTATTAGACTTAAAAAGAATCATCCAGCGATCATACACTGTTTACCAGGGGGCAGGGCTACCGACGTAAAGGCTCATCTGAAGATGGTGCTGGCTAAGGCTAAAACTGGTGAGTGTAGAGAGTATAGGGATATTGTTATCCACGTCGGCACCAACGATGTTAGGATGAAACAGTCAGAGATCACCAAGCGCAACATAGCTTCAGCGTGTAAATTAGCTAGAAAGATGTGTCGGCATCGAGTAATTGTCTCTGGCCCCCTCCCAGTTAGGGGGAGTGATGAGTCTCACAACTCAATCGCTGGTTGAAAACTTTTTTCTGCCCCTCCCAAAAGATAGAATTTGTAGATAATTGACTCTCTTTCTGGGACTCACCCACAAACAGGACCAAGCCTGGGCTGCTGAGGAGTGATGGATTCCATCCAAGCTGGATGGGTGCTTTCATCTTATCTATGAACATAGACAGGGCTCTAGCTCCACAATGAGATAGGGTGCAGGCCAGGCAGCAGGCTGTTAGCCAGCCTGTCAGCTTAGTAGTGTCTGCCTCTAGCACAGTCAGTGTAGTCAGCTCAGCTATCCCCATTGAGACCGTGTCTGTGCCTCGATCTAGGTTGTGCAAAACTAAACATGGAGGTGTTCGCTCTAGCAATCTCACTGGAATAAAGACCTCCTCCATTCCTGTCATTATTGAAAGAGATTGTGATATCTCACATCTCAAAATAGGGCTACTTAATGTTAGATCCCTCACTTCCATAGTCAATGAACTAATCACTGATCATAATCTTGATGTCATTGGCTTTGACTGAACATGGCTTAAGCCTGATGAATTTACTGTGTTAAATGAGGCTTCTCCTCCTGCTTACACTAGTCTCTGAGGGTGGAGAGACAGTAGGAGTCTCTGAGGGTGGTGTAGTCACCGTCTATGTAAAGATATGGCTCTAAACTCTCCATTTTGGGTCCCTTACCTTGACCTCCTCCTCAATCACCCTCTTCAGCTCCTCCACCTGCTGGGTGAAGGCCTGTTTTCCTCTGGTCAGTTGAGACACGAGAGCTTCCTTCTCCTCCAGCTGGCGACCAAACTCACCTGCAGGACAGAGGAACATCCTTGTTAATAGGGTCACTGTTTTTCTAAGATTGAAAATGTATTTTGAGGTATCGTAGGGCAATATTAGTTTCTACTGTACTATTCACCACCTATGTGGATACAGCCCACAACATGTATTGTTTTCTACTAAAGGTAAGCATTGGCTTGTTGTTCATTGTTGATGGTACCATTTTCTGTCAGGAGTCTGGCCCTCTGTCCGCTGATGTCATTGACCTGGCGAACATTCTCATCATTCTTAGTCTTGAGCTCACTCAGCTGGTCCTCAAGAGTACGGCACATCTTCTCCAGATTGCCCTGTTAGTGAAACATGTACCATCATTACTTTATATTTGTGACTCCTGTCAACTTCAGTTCACTTGAATGGTTATGTAGTTGACCATCCTCAACACTGCTTGATCAAACATTACTACTCACCTTAGCCTTGGCGACAGCCTCCATGTTGCTGGAGAGGTCATCAATCTCCATCTTGAATTCGCTCTTCTCCTTCTCCAGCTTCTGCTTGACGCGCTGCAGGTTGTCGATTTGCTCCCCGAGCTCAGCCACACTGTCGGCCTGCTTCTTGCGCAGAGCGGCGGCTGTGGCCTCATGCTGCAGGGGTGGACTCTTCAAGATCACGACGCAGCTTCTGGAACTCAGCCTCACGCTTCTGTTCACCTCAATCTGAGCAGCAGTGGCGCCTCCGGCCTCCTCCAACCTCTCGCTGATCTCCTCAAGTTCCCTGGAGAGATCGGCCCTCTGTTTCTCAACCTTAGCCCTGGCAGCACGCTCAGCCTCAATTTCCTCCTCCAGCTCCTCAATACGGGCCTAGAACAGGGGCAGGAGCAGGGGGGATGAACACTACAATACAGTTGAAACAATTGAACCTCACAAAGTAATAATAGTATGTATATTTTGCATAAATGTGTTTAATACAAAGCCAGTTACACTAATATATTCAGTAGACAGTGTCCCATGCAGGAGCCAAACCCTCAAAGGTAAGAAGTTAGACAGAGGACTCTAGATGGATATAAAGCCATTTTAATATGGATATTGTCATTGAGGGCTGAAGGGGGGATAGTAAGAGGCAACCAACAAGAAACACCATCTTCCAACCTACTGAGCCATCAGAAGCCACCTGGAAAACTGCTGCCAGAAAAAGTGTGCTTTTTTTAAAGGAAATTATCAAGTCTGTGCTTTTCCTGTACGGAGCTTATCATGTACTGTACCTGGAGTTCCTTGATCTTCTTCTGCAGCTGAGCTCCCAGAGACTGCTCATCCTCAATCTTGCTGAGGAGCTGGGTGGTCTCAAAACTCCTTCCTAAGAAACACAAAGACGTGATTGCAGAGTTGGTTTTGCTTTAATGTGTAAAGGGGGAGGATCATACCATTCACTTTGCTTTTAA
This sequence comes from Salmo trutta, assembly GCF_901001165.1. Taxonomy (NCBI): domain Eukaryota; kingdom Metazoa; phylum Chordata; class Actinopteri; order Salmoniformes; family Salmonidae; genus Salmo; species Salmo trutta. Next base: position 24,846,126 of record NC_042994.1, read on the forward strand.
GAATCACATGCACATGCTAATTTATAATTACAATAATTAGTCAAGAACAACCATTATAGCAGGTAATACTGTAGTCATTTGTTTGTGTTTACTTCTTGATTTTTTCATCAGCTTGCTGCTTGTCATTCTCCAGGTCCATTATGGACTCCTGGGCCAGTTTCAGATCTCCCTCGAGCTTTCTCTTGGATCTCTCAAGGTCCATACGAAGCTTCTTCTCTTGCTCCAGGGAACCCTCAAGCTAGAGGATAAAAATACATATATTGTTAAAATCTAAACAACTGAAGATAATATCATCTTACATGCTATCATGGCCAAAATGTTCAACTCCACTCACGTCGTCCAACTTGCTGTTCCAGCTTGGTCTTGGCCTTGGTCAGATGTGTTGACTTTGTCCTCCTCTGCCTGCAGGTCATCCAGTGTCTGCTGGTGGGCCTCTTGGAGGGCTTTCTTCTCCTTGGTCAGCTTGGCAACACTCTCATCCATAGATGCCATCTCCTCAGTCAGGTTTTTAACCTGAAAACGGCAACATCAAAATGAGTCTTTGGTCACTTAAAGGGGAGATTTAGTTTGTTATATATTGCATTCATTTAATTTAGATTCGCACTGCATCAACAATTACTGTACTATATATTCAACACTAGATGTCAGTGTTCATCATGCCAGTGTACTGAATGGAAGTCATAAATGAGGGGAGCAGAACATGCAATGAATGTTGTGAGTACCCCACAACTGAAATTCTACTATTGTACAACGTGAATTCCATTTCTGTTAAGCTATGTTTTGAGTTGATTATTGTTTGGATTATTGTTTGGTTAGACTGCCTATGGTAAGACACAAGACCTTGTTTTCAGTGGCGTGCTTCTCCTTTTCCACTTTGGCCAGGGTGAGCTCCAGGTCATCAATGTCCTTCTTCAGCTCAGAGCACTCATCCTCCAGCTTCCTCTTCTTGGCAGTCAAACTCAGGCATTGATCTCCTCCTCATCCTCCAGCCTCTCGGTCGTCTCTTTGAGTTTGGCCTCCTGCTGGATCTTGCTCTTGATGAGCCCCTCGCACCTTTCCTCAGGCATCGTTCAGACTCTCTCCTTCCTGGTTTCAGAACGGGGGGAAAAAATCAGAGGCCTCACTTTGTATATTGAAGGTCAGAGTAAACCAATCGAAATTCATGAGATATATAAAGTCTATAACATTAGTAATAAATAGGTGTGTACATATGTACGTTTATTCATGTGAATGTAAATTTGACAGTAATGAAGGTTGTTTTTTCACCCACAGATGCTACTTGGAGTGCCAGGTCGTTCTTCTCCTGCGTCAGGGGCCACCAACTTCTCCTCCATTTGCTTCTTCGTGGACAGAGCCTTGGCAGGTCTGCTGTCATCTTATCATAGTTCTCCTTCTGTTGGCCAGCTCCTTCTCAGTCTCAGCGCTCTGCAGCAGGGGCTTGATCTTGAAGTACAACTTCATCCATGGCCAGGTTTTCACATTCATGAATGAGCGGATGTTGTACTGGATGGCGTAAACTGATTCTCAGGTCGACAGAAAGGATAGAGTGCATGGTGAGTGACATGCGTAAAGCTACAGTCTTTGATTAGATGAACAACAAACTGGAACCCCCACCACTGTTTGTTTACAGCTGAGGAATGGGGCTAGGGAAATGTAACCCCTCTTAAATTCATAGACAGCTCTCTAGATGCAAGTACTGACAGGTCGTGCGTGCTAAGCTCATGAGGCATTTTATATACTTTAAGAATGAACGTGTAAATTCCATGTTTAAATGACAATTGAACAGCCAAATCCCAAACTCCAACTATAAAGCTAGAATCCTTTAGTTGCTACATCTATTTCTGGACTAAATGAATTAACCCAAAAGCTTTAGTAGACCATTATAAGATGTACTTTCTCATTCTGAACAGCTCACAGCATATACAGTATGTAATCATAATGCATTAGATACAGGTGGTTGACAGAAAGCTTTGCCAAGATGTCTACTATTCTCACCTCCTCTCCATCATCTTGCTAAACTCTCTCCTCATGAGGAATCCACGGCTGAGAGCCTGGACCATGCCGACCGAAGAGAGAGGCCAGCTTCTCATCTCTCATCTCCTCCAGGACACCCAGCAGACCGGCTTTGAAGAACACCTGAGACACAGTTTAACATGGTCAATGGAACCCACAGATGGTGACAGATAGAAATGTTGGAATCAAAGAGGGGAACAACACAACTAGATTGATTTAAACAACATTAACTTCGCTATGGCTACAAACAAACCATGTGATATGTTGTTTCTAAGTTGTTAGTTATTGTACAGTTGTAGATTAATAATGTACACAGATACAGATAGCTGCAGCCATACCACTCTAACACTATGCACATGGTAATGAGTTTAGTTCTCTTCTATACTTGTGATGAACGATTTTGAAAAAAAAAAACAGTCCAATGTTTTTCCACCTTTTCCATTAGTTAAATGAAGAAGAAAGAACAAAAGGATGGATAGATCACCTGGAGAGATTTTATATGGTAGAGGTTTAAATTATCATTCAAGTTGTGTTTTGTTGTCAGCTTTTACTGGGGGTTTTTGACTGACCTTGGTGTGTCCAAACTTGTAATCCTCGTGATTCACATCAATGGACCCAAGCAGCTTCTCAGAAGCCTTCTTGTTGTCCATGAACTGGCCCTCAGGGATGACACTGGCATTCAGTACTTTGTACCTGAATGAGGAGACATTTTTAACATGTCAAGTTGTAATATCTTAGTTATATTTCGTAAAAAGTAAGCCTATTCTGATGCTGGGAATACCCTTGGAACAGATATTTTCTGTGGTGTGTGTGCATGTGTATGTGCGTGTGTGTGTGCGTGCTTGCGTGTGTGTACCTCTGTTTGAAATCAGCATAGATGATTCTGCTTGGGAAGCCCTTTCTGCAGATCCTGATACCCTCCAGTACACCATTACACCTGAGCTGGTGGATAACCAGGAAGTTTCTTCATCAGACCTGGTAAAACAAACAAGTCTCTTTTAATACTCATAAACAGGTTAAAGATTGGGATTGTTAAGGTTACTGGTACTGTACTGATAAGATTACATATTTAACTCAATATTTCTTGTACCTGGAGTCTTTGACTCGTTGGGGATCAGGCAGCGCACAAAGTGAGGATGAGTGCTCCTCAAGTTGGTCATCAGCTTATGTAAGTTCTCCTGTAAGAGGGTTACAAACCATTTTCCTCAGAAATAATTTATAATAATTGCACCTTTTAAAGGACTGAATCTACACATTTCAAAAAGCTCACCCTGAACTGGGAGGACACAGTCTGCATGGAACCACCCTTCTCTTGCCTCCTTTCTTGGCTTTATCTGTTAAAATGGGGAAAAGTTAAAGATAACTAGAAAAGTACATTTCCTAGAGGGGTGGAATAAATAGAATAATAATAAGAGTATGTAAGAAATCTAGAGTGGTCTGGTCTTCAGCAAGCACACTAATTATAAACCAGAGAATCTCTGGTAACTCTCACACTTATCTAGAGCAAATGAGATTGTTTAAAATAACACCTATTGTATGCATAAATTAACCAAGATATTCGTAAATCAAACCAGTGATAAACCCTGAGAAATTGGGTGATACATTGAAAGACTTTAAAGAACATTTGGGTCTGAGTTATAACTAGTATTAGTTAAATATTGTGACGTGATGCGAGTCTTACCCTCAGGAGGGGAGGAGGATACAGGGCAGCCAAAATTTTTGACAGAGGACTTCTGGTACAGCTGGCAAAACTGAGTCGTTCAGGGGATCCTTGTTCTTCTCCAGCCAGCCAGTGATGTTGTAGTCCACAGTACCGGCGTAATGCACCAGGGAGAAGTGGGCCTCTGCCTTGCCTTTGGCAGGCTTGGGCTTCTCAAACGCATTTGTTTTGCCAAGATGCTGGGCGTACAGCTTGTCCTTGAAGGTAGTGTCTGAAGACTTGGGGAACATGCACTCCTCTTCAAGGATGGAGAAGATGCCCAATGGCTTTACGAAAAGAGATGTATGTCAAATTAGTGATATTTCCATTTAGGATGACATTTATTCCGTTAGTAAACATGCCATTATAGGGTTATATTCCTTTAGGGACACATAATAGGAAACATATTGAGTTCTCAACAGTCAGTGGCATATATTAATGGGTGCCAAGGGAAGCGAGCTTTCCCCAAAAAATTGACATATAATATAATGTATGTTTCGTCTCGCTTAGCAAGAGGCTGAATGTGTCTCACCAGGTAAAGCAAAACTGCGCTGTCTCTGTATTTGTAGCCCTTCTATATGCTGCTGTCTGGTCAAAAAGAGTATGATTGTAGCATTGAATGCAAAAGAAGCCAGAGAGCATTTGGCCTCCCTTGATATTTTTTTATACAATAACAGCGAATCAGAGTTGAGCTAAACTGAGTGAGCTAATCTGTGAATGGTCCTGGTGCACCAAAAAACGTGTCAAGGAAAGCCAGTTTTGATTTGGCTTCACACCAAATCAAGCCAAACGTCATTGACAGAAAGAAAAACTTCAATTGTTGCATCTCATTGTGTTGTTGTCCTCTGGAGGATAGGTAGCTAGCTAAAATGGGCCATTTCCTAAGTTGGCCGTGGATGGAGATAGGGACTTGGACTCATAGTTTTACTTAATTCCCCGTACTGGCCAGTGATTCTAACACCAATTCTGACCCAACCATAAATTAATACATTGTGCATTTGGTCTGAGAGGATGGAAGTTCAATGTGTAGCTAGATGTAGGCTAATGTTTACTAGCTAATTGTTGCCCAGGAAAGGAAGTTAGAATAGCGAGCAAGCATTTTACTCAAGTAGCCTAGGACAAAAAAAATGTATAGCGTTTTCTGCAACATGAAAGACAGGAGGATGGCGTTTCCATGTATTTTCTACTTACTCACACAAACACAGAAATTATTACCATGGACAGCCACATGATATCTAGCTTCCGTTGATTGGACTAAAATAGTTTTTGGAATCTTTTAGTTGTCACTGTATAAGACTAAGCATAGGTGATTTGTTGATGTTGAAATGTTGAAATTGAAATGGCGCTGGAATATTGGAGGGAGGCAGCTCCTGTTTTCTATGCGACTTGCGGTAACTCTCTGTGGTTCTAAATCAATAGATGTTTAGTGGTCCGAAAATGGCCGAAAATGTACTTGACTGACCATGCTGTAGGTCATGTAACTGTTTGTTACATGCATTATGCTTTGTCGACTCCATGGGAGAGATGTTGCTCTCCGGTTTTGTGATGAAACAAATATGTGGATGAATTTATTCTGCCACTGTGTCTTCTTATTGTCTCGGCCTTAGGCCTATATATCACGGTGTCAAAGCATATAAACTAACAGGTTATAGAGCAAACAATGCAATTATAACAACACATTGGTTGTTCTGGATTTTTTGGACTCGATTGGCTTCCCCAGTGATTTTAATACTGTATACGTTGTACCACTGTGATAATATATCACACAGCGCTCCATATGAGCTTTGCTGTTATGGTCCACTAAAATCCCCACAGACAGCGTACCTTCTCAATAAGCTCAATGCAGGCAGCCAAGTCCATGCCGAAGTCAATGAAGGCCCAGACGATTCCCTCCTTCTTGTACTCCTCTTGCTCCAGGACGAACATGGTGTGGTTGAAAAACTGTTGCAGTTTCTCATTGGTGAAGTTGATGCACAGCTGCTCCATGCTGTTGTACTGTTGATGGAGTTTTAAAAGGGATAATTTCATCATACAAGGCTGTAATCCATCTCAATCACATCTAATTGTCTTGTTCTATTGTCATACTCACATCAAAGATCTCAAACCCGGTAATGTCGAGCACACCGATATAGAACTGCCTTGGATTCTTGGTGTCCAACATCTCATTGATACGGATGACCATCCACAAGAACATCCTCTCATAGATGGACTTGGCCAGAGCCGAGACTGAGTTATTAACCTGCAATGATAATACCTCAAATTAATACATGCGATATTGACCATGTCTAATCATAAGGTGAAACAAGCTTGGGAAAACAAAAGCAATGCACTCGTCCCCAAAATAATTCCAGTGCTCAAAAAATGGGTAGCTGCTGTGTTTGGCCGCCTTACCTGAGGCACTGTCTGTCCCTTGGTCACATACTCGTTGCCGACCTTCACTCTTGGGTAGCACAGGGCCTTCAACATCTCAGCTGAGTTCAGGCCCAGCAGGTAGGCGATTTTATCAGCCACTGGAGAGAGAACCAACAACAACAGACTCAGGGACACAAGATCACTTGTTTCTGATTTCACACTGACAAAATAGTTTGGTTAATTCTTTGTGGCTTAGGTTTTGATTCAACCACATTTGTGGAGGTTGTTAATTTGTTCTCCAAAAATGATCTCCTGCCTGACGTTCACGTGGCACTGTGTCTAGGTGTTCTATTTCTATGTTGGGGACTGGGAGTGGGGAATGCTGTAATATTGTATATTATGAGTGCTCACCCTCTGTGCCGTCTGGCTCGG